>NC_041011.1:25092752-25415840 GCF_004193775.1 Glycine soja
CTCAAGACGTCAAAGAAGTGCTACTAGGAGGCAACCTAGTACCTTTTTAATTTATGCTTGTTATTTGATCACCTTTGTTTCTCAAGTCATAGTAGGACACATCTAGTTGCTCATGATCCTAGGAATATAAATAAAACAAGCACAAGCTCGTAAGGTAGTCATACCTCACAAAATATATGTATGTGTGTTTAGGTAGTGAAAATACCTTAGATATGCATGTATGTAGCAAAAACATATCTCACAAAATATATATATGTATGTTTAGGTAGTGAAAATACCTTAGATATGCATGTATATAGCAAAAATACCTCACAATATATATATGTATGTTTAGGTAGCAAGATACCTTGGATATGCATGTATATAGCAAAAATACCTCACAAAAATATACACATGTTTAGGTAGCAAAAAAAAATGTGTAGGTCTTGTGCACTTTCTTTCGCACGCCTTTTTCGAAAAAAAAAGATGTGATCTCGAGCATCAACCGTGTCCAGGTTACAAGCTGTTAAAAAAAAGAGGAAAAAAAACAAAAAGCAAACAAAAAATATATCTTTTGACTGAAAAGCCAGCACGCTTTTGAAAAGAGATAACTTCCAGCTTTTCTTTGAAAAAAATTTCACTGATCATAACCAGTTTTTGAAAAAAAATGTGTATGCACCTGAAGGGTGAATGCTGTGAAAATTTTCCCAAACGCCCAAAATAGACTCAAATGAATGCATTAATTCATAAAAGAACATGTTTTGGAAATACTGGGTTGACTTAAATAGGAAAAATGAATCTTGAACCCTAGTATCACGTGACCATAAAAACTTGATGCTTAAGTGTCCACATGGGTGCATGCAAGACCAATTTTTGCATGAAATTTCCTAATCATTATTATTGCATGTGTGTCATGGAAATAGTGTGGGACATCCCCTTTATCCCCAAACCGCTAGCCAAACCCTGACCCAGGGTGAGAATGTCAATCCTTGACCTCGAAAGAAAACAAAAAAAAAGAGAGAAAAGGATAAAATTCCTGATCAAAAGAATCGGAAGAAAGCAAAAAGAGAAAATTCTCAACCAAAAATTGAGAGAAAGCAAAAAGAAAGAAAATTCCCAATCAAGGATCGAAAGAAAACAGAAGAAATATGCAGAAAGGTCTTTGGACCAGACAATATCTGAACAATATAGAATTGTCACCAAGTAAACAAGAAAAGAAAGGAAACAACGACCTAAAGTGGTCATCTCCCTTTGATTGCCAACCAAAATCCTGTGTGTCGGTGACTTGTTCGCCTCACACTAAACAAAAACAGAAAAGGAAAAGGCCAAAAACACTCGAAGCCAAATTTCCCACCAAAAAAACCCATTCCCAAGAAGAAGTCCTATTAATCCATGATCACGCATGTAATCTTTGATTTGATAGGAAATGATTTGCAAAATCAAGTCATGACATATCTATGGTTCGGAATTAGGATGAAACACTTACCTGTGTGAGGTTGATACACTTTGAGTGATTTTCTTCTATTTTTGTTGAACCCAGTGTTTCTTCTAAATGGTCGTTTAGAAACGAAATGCTAACATCCAAAATCTCATTTATGGTTATGAGAAACTTTCACCAGCATACTCTCCTTCCCCAATAGACACATTGTTTTTTTAAAAAAAAAATCATATGTTGCTCTGATCAGTTGGAGATTTTGTTTCTTTACTAAAACATGTTCGCATTTTAGTGGAAAAAAAAACACCGAGACTATTTTAGTCTCACAGTTATCAAGAACTACGTAGGTCTGAGTTCCTCATCACAAATTGAGGATACGTAGGAGCAAAAGCCCTGCATTTGTCGACCACCCCACCTTTTGTTACCGTGACCCAAGAGTCCGGTGGCATGCGGAGCCACATGACCGTGGGATCCCCAGATTCGTATTCCTTTCATTTTTATGTTTCATCATTTATCATTTGTATGTTATCTTGTTTCTATGACTTGAGGGACTAACGTTTGTTTTTGTTGTTTTTTTTTTATTGTCATTTGTTTTGTGCATACATTTTGTTTAGATTGTTGCATTAGTGCTTATTTTGTTATTGTAGATAATATTTGTTGAAGTTCCAGAATTGTGTAGATTTTTCGTTTAGGAACGTCATCCTAAAATAAAATGAACAAACTTCGTAACAACGCCAAGAATAGAGAAAAGAAAGAGACGTTGTGAACAAAATGTCATATTTGTATATAAAGAAAAGAAAAGAAATTTTTGTATATAAACAATGTGTGAAAAGAAATTCTTGTATATGAGCAATGAGTGTATATAAAGAAAATTTTTATATAAACAACGAATGTATATTGAAAAGGGGAAAAGGAATCTTTGAAAAGGAATAAAGATTTTATATAGACCATGTCGGTATAGAGAGAAAGAGTTTTTCAATGCGTGTGTATATAGAGAAAAAAGTTTTTTTTCGTGTATAGGAACGTAGGTGTACAGAGAAAAAAAGCTTTTCTCATAGATAGCGATGGATGTATAGTTTTTTGTGAACATGCATAAGAAAAAATGAAACAAAAAGAAAAGAGAAAGAAAGACCTCGAAGGTCGGCATGTTATGGTCATAGGAAGCACAAATCATTCGTAGAGAGCAAACATATCTTTTGGAAACAAGAAATTAACGCTAAGAGTTTATTTCCAAAATAACCGAGATAAGAATGGTTGGATTCGTTGAACCAATGAAAGAACATAATTTGGAAACGTTGGGTCTACTTGCGTAAATCCTAAGCCTTAGTATCATAATGCCATAAGCTGGATGCTTGAGTACCCATCTAGCTATATGCATGACTAATTTTGCGCGTTGTTTCCAAATCATCATTGTTACGCGCGCCTCGTGGAAATAATATGGGAGTTTAACCTGAAACCGACAACCTGACACATGAATTTGTTTTGCCCCAAATATCAAAATCGGGCACGCACGATGAAAAGACCATGTTGAGACACAACCTTAAGCTACCTTGAACCTTGGCCCATGAAGAGAATCCTCATCCTTTCCCCCGAAGATGAGGACTGCAGAATCTCCTCAAGGGAGAGCGAATAACGAATGCTAAAACCCGAATTCCCAATCAAAGATCGGAAGAAAAAAAAAGAGAAAGAAAGGAAAAGAAGGATTCCCGATCAAAGATCGGAAGAAAGTAAAAAGGAAAAGATCGGAGGAAAACAGAATAATTCCCGATCAATAAAGGAAACCAAGAAAGAGAACAGAAGGTCTTCGGACCAGATAAATTTTCGGCGAGGCAAATGACTGCCGACAAAGGGAAAACCCATTTTGAAGTGATTCTTCCTTTACGATTGCCATTCAAGGTCGCTCCCAACTGGCGATATCTAGCCCCACATAAACAAAGAGGAAAAGACTGAAACACCCAGTTTCCTCTCCAAAAACACTACCCTCGAGAAAATCCTATTGATCAATGATCGCGCGTGTAATCTTTTGGTTCAATAAGAAATCATGTGCAAAATAAAGTCATGGTGCAGCTATGGTTTGGAATTAGGGTAAAACACTTACCTGTGTGAATTTTTATACACTATGAGTGATTTTATTCCCAGTTTCAGTTTGACCCGACATTTCCCTTGAATGTTCATTTAAAAGCTAAATGTTGACATCCTACCCTTCATTTCGGTTACAAGGAAAACTATTTTGGCATAAGCATATTGTTTCTCTAAAATATGGTGCTCTCGTGAATGATTTATTTTTCCTTGCTAAAGCATGTTCGCCTTTTAGGTGAAAGAACCCGGTGGACCATTCAGTCATAAAATCAAATCTTATTCGGAGCCCCATGAATTGATTGCCTAGCGTTGTTCATGCATCCTCCACCATCGAGTCTGGAGCCCCACAAATTGATTGCCTAGCACTGTTCGTGCATCCTCCACCATCAAATCTTATTCGGAGCCCCATGAATTGATTGTCTAGCGCTGTTCATGCATCCTCCACCATCAAGTCCGGAGCCCCATGAATTGATTGCCTAGCGTTGTTCATGCATCCTCCACCATCAAGTCTGGAGCCCCATGAATTGATTGCCTAGCGTTGTTCATGCATCCTTCATCATTGAGTCTGGAGCCCCACGAATTGATTGCCTAGCGCTATTCGTGCATCCTCCATCATCAAGTCCGGAGCCCCATGAATTGACTGCCTAGCACTGTTCATGCATCCTCCACCATCATTGAGTCCGGACCCCCACGAATTGATTGCCTAGCGCTGTTCGTGCATCCTCCACCATCAAGTCCGGAGCCCCACGTATTGATAGCCTAGTGTTGTTTGTGCATCCTCCATCATTGAGTCCGGAGTCCCATGAATTGATTGCCTAGCGTTGTTCATGCGTCTTCCGTTATCAAGTACGAAGCCCCCGGTGAGGGAAAAATACAGTTTTTGTTATTTTCCCAATCGGTTTCTTCACCAAAAATGTGTATACGTGTATATTATGTTATTTTTCGTTTGTTTTGTGTTGTGCAGAGAGAAAAGAAGGAGAGACGAGAGCTAATTATTTCAAATCGTTTTGGTTGGAACTATTGTGATTAAGATCAATTAAATCCCCATGATGGGCAAAGGATGGCCTTCGGGAATCATCATAGATTAATTACGAAAAAGGCTAAGACAGACGAAATCAATGTCTTATCTTTATTTTCCTCCTATCTTCGATAAAAGGTAAGTAAAGAGGGGCAACTGTCATACCCTAATTTCGTTCGGGGACCATTGTTTGATGGCATGCAACCTTCGCTTGACCACTTTGAGGAACTTGACACCCATCGTTAAGCTATACATGAAGTTCCATGACATGTTGGGAGTCGAAAGGAAACATTATTGCGCAATCCGTAAAGTTCCGTAACATTTCAGAAGCCGAAGAGGGGATGGTTGCGTAATCCATAAAGTTTCGTGACATTACAGAAAGAAAACAAGTATCGTCACGTAATTCGTGAGGTTCCGTAACGTTACGGAAAAAGAATCAGCATAAAAGGGGAAAAGGGGGTGTATTTAGTAAAATAGGGGTGCATATAGCAATTTTCAAATCTGGGCCCTTCTAGAGGATTCTGGGCATTTCCTTGCTTAAGGTGGAAGTAACCTAGCTCGCCTGGGCATGCTGGGCGGCAACCACCTCCCACGTTTTGTTAAAAAATGGCTTCCGGGACTCCCGTAATGCTTCCGTAAAATTCCCATAACCCCAAATAAGCATATTTCACTTAATATGGGTGAGAAGGAAGAGAAAAAAAAGAAGAAAGTTAAGTCCTATAGGCTTCCGTAACTTTTCCATAAATTACGAAAGAAGGGGGTGAACTTATCAAAATAAGGGGTGCAAATAACAATTTTGAAATTTTGAATTTGGGCTTTCTAGAGTATTTTCGAAGCAGGATTGCTTCTAGAGGAAGCAACCCAGCTTGCCTGGGCAAGCTAGGCAGCAACCTCCTCCCCCTATTTCCTATAAAAGCAAAAAAGGGTTGTTCCAAGGGTCCCTGATCGGCTATGCATTTCAGCTATTTTGGGTGAAAAAAATTATTTCCGTGAAGAAAATCCAAGCCGAGGTACTTCCGTAATGCTTCCTAAATGTTTCCGTAAGCAAATCCGTGAAGGTTTTCCTCCGTTCTTCATCCGTTCTTCATCTGTTCTTCGTTCTTCAACTAGTAAGTTTCCAAATCCGAGACTTTAATTCATTTCTTTTTTTTTTTGCTTTCATCTTTATTTCGTTCAATTTCGATTTCTTTTCTTCCATTTTTAACGATCTTTAACCGATCATTTAAGCCGTTTTGTCGCCTAATAAATGATGAAATGAATTTCAACCGATCATTTGCGTTGTAATCTCATTTAATCACTGTTAAAACAAAATCTAACCGATCGTTCACGCTGTAACCTCGGTTAAACCAAAAAAAGGCAAAATAATAATAAAATAATCAAAATAACTTTAAATAAAATAATAAAAAAAATCAATCGGACGTTTTTCTTTGGAAGTTTCCTTGAATGAATTGACTAATAACCAAAGTGAAACTAAAGCTAAAATCAACTCACAAATCAAGCTTTGTCCACAAAAATCACTGAAAACCGTTTTAAGGTCCAACGCCTTAAACGGTCCTCTTTGCTTTTATCGGTTAACACAGACCGTTCAAAAGCATAAAAATCAACACATCATTTTACTGCCTTCGCGAGAACTACGTAGGTCTTATTTCCTCTTCGATGGAGGATACATAGGAGCAAAAGCCCCGCTTTTGTCGACCTCGTGAGATGGTTAGAGGTCCAACGGCTTAGCTTTTCTCACCAAGTAAAATGGATCATTTAAGGTCCAACGCCTTAAATGACCACCTTCCAAGTAAAAAGAATCACTTGATTCACCCCTTTTGCAAGAACTACGTAGGTCTGATTTCCTCATCGCAATTGAGGATACGTAGAAGCAAAAGCCCCGCTTTTGTCGACCACCCCCAAGAGATTGTTAATGGTCCAACGCCTTAACGTTTCTCTCCTTTCAAAATCAAAAGATTGTTTAATGGTCCAATGCCTTAAACGACTTTTGTTTGGTCAAATATATCTTGCAAAAAAAGATAAAAACAACTTAACCAACGTTCAGTTCTCAAAGAACTACGTAGGTCTGATTTCCTTATCACAATTGAGGAATACGTAGGAGCAAGGGAAACACCCTTGTCGACCACAAAAAGATAAAAAAATACAAAAGGCATAAAAAGACATAAAAACGTAAAAGGGAAAATAAAACAAATTGAATTCATGTTTGCACACTCGATCAAAGACTGCCATCCCTTGTGACGGACGCGTGGGGTGCTAATACCTTCCCCATGCGTAAAAACAAGTCCCAAACCTTTCACGATTAAAGTTCGTAGACCGTACCTTTTCCGGTTTTTCCGACGTTTTCCTCGAATAAACGTTGGTGGCGACTCTGGCAATTTTCCTTTCTTGGAAGACGCACCTGCGAGCCCCGCGTCGCCCTCCCGCCAAAGGGTAGGTTGCGACACCTAGGTTACGAGAATTTATCCTTAATCAGTTCAACCACTTAATCCAACCTTAAATTAAATTACTAAGCGAAAATTAACATAAGGCTGTCATTATGTGATTAAGCAACACATACACCAATTAATCATGAACGAAACTGATCATTAAGCATGAACGTAATTAATCAAGCACTAAGCATGCATGGATTAATAGCAACAAATACAATGTAATTGGTGAAGAGGAAAAACTGAGCAAAATTCAATAGTAATAATAAAACCTCTAAGAGAGTTGTGCTTGATCCTCAAGAGAAAACAACGCTGGAGACTTAGCCTTCCATTAATCAGTAGAAAACGAAATTGCAGATTGAAGCAGAAAACGAAATTTTATTGCTACGTGAATAGTAAAAACTGGAATTGCAAAACCTAAAATTATTCTTTTTCCCAAAACGAAAAGACTCCTAAAACTAAAACCTTGGTGCTGTTATATAGGTTCTCAGCCCCAAAGCTTAAAAATCTATTTTAAGTCCAAGCCCATAAATAAAATAAAATCTGGACAAGATAAGATAAGATTTGATAAAATAAATCTAGATGAAATAAAATCTTTATAAGATAAGATAAGATTGGATGAAATAATATCTAGATGAGATAAAATATGGATAAGATAAGATTTGATAAAATAAAATTGTCTGCTCTCTTCAAGTCCAAGCCCAATTCCAGATTCAAGTCTAATTGCTTATAATTCTCCTGAAATTAAATTAAAAACACAAAATTAGTCCAGTAGGCCCAAACGATAAAACTGCATAATTAATTTGACAATTAAGGCTAATCAGTAATTAAAATAGTGACAAAAAGGGTCAAGAAATAGGAGAAAATAATGACACATCAAATCCCTGACACTTAGCCTTTTGCACTCCTGGGCAAAATCAAAAAGCAAAGCAAGGAAGAAATCCAGAGACATTAAAGAGAAATAAACAAACACAAAAACAATTACATATTTCTCAATGAATCTCAAGGAATGAAAAGAATGGGTAACATCCAACACGTAAAGAGTTAAAGAATCAAGGCCATCATGAAAATCATCCAAACATCTCAAACATGGCAAGATAGTCAATCAGCTCAAGAATGAAAAGTGATCAAGCCTCACAAGATATGCACTCTATCTCTCAAGTGTCTAGGCTACCGTTTACTCTCAAAGCACCCATGAAAACAAACACCACATAGACTTGGCAAGTCCTCAAACCAAAATTACAAATTAAGCTTTAAAAAGTAAAACCAAAACAAAATCAACCAAGTCCTCAAACCAATCCAATTCTTCAAACCAAGACCTCATTTATTCAACTTCATTCTTTTTCTATTTTTTTTTCTTTTGTTTTTTTTTTTTTTTTGAACGTGAATAGTAGCAATTGAAAGCATTTGAAAATAAAGCAACAATTAGGCAATATATGTATATACATCAAGCATGGCCAAAATACATCATCAAACATGGCCAACAAAAACATATCATCCAATGAAACATACCCCCCTCACACTTATTCCCAAAACAATTCCAAAGCTCCAAAATTCCTTAAGGGTAGGGTGAAATCATGGTTTTTCACTTAAGGCTTGTAATGAGCTTCAAAACAAAGAAAGGGAAACATAGGCTCAGAGGGGCTATCAAAGGAATTAATTCAAGGTAGGCTCATTTGGCTAGAGGCTTATAAGAACAAAATGCCTAAATCATCTCCCAACATGCATGTGAAGCAAGAAGTATCAACAAGAGTGAAGCCAAGGCTTTGTGCAAGCAATCAGTGGGGCAAAACACACCGAATAAAATAAATGATGATGGCTCAAATTCTCACCAAGGGTAAATTTATCACTTTCAATTCGAACTTTCAAAACTAACTTGACATGTAGAGAAAAACAAGGGTTCAATTCACAAAATGCCAAGAAACTCCTATTTCAAAAACAATTACCCATTACCTGTACATAACCCAAAATTCAAAGAGAAACATGCAATGTTGTACACAAAACATAAAACCAAAATAACAAAATTAACCTAGAAAACCAAAAATAAAGAACAATCTCCCCCCCCCCCACACTTAAACAACACATTGTCCTCAATGTAGCACAATCACAAGATCAAGAGCAATCAAAACAATCAATAAAATTGGACAAGTGCAATAAAAGTAAAGAAGGCGTTCTCATATAGAACCTGTTGAAGATACAATCATGGCTGAAGAGCCAAGAAGAGTAACACTGGAGGATTATTCAAGTTCTAATGTGCCACATTTTTCACCAGCATTGCACAACCAGAAGTTCAAGCACAAACCATTACATATCCACCATCATTGATTCAGCTCATTCAGAATAATTTATTTCATGGTTTACCAAATGAAGACCCATATGTGCACCTAGCCACTTACATTGAAATATGCAATACTATTAGGCTAGCTGGTGTGCCTGAAGATGCAATCCAATTGAGCTTGTTTTCATTCTCACTATTCTGGAGAAGCTAAGAGGTGGCTTCATTCATTCAAAGGCAACAGTCTTAAGACATGGGATGAAGTTGTGGAGAAATTTCTAAAGAAATATTTTCCTGAGTTTAAGACTGCGGAAGGCAAAGCCGTCATCTCTTCTTTTCACCAATTTGCAGATAAATCTCTGAGTGAGGCCTTAGAAAGATTCTGTGGTTTATTGAGAAGGACCCTCACTCATGGATTCTCAGAACCGATACAAATCAACATTTTTATAGATGGGTTAAGACCACAGTCCAAGCAGCTGTTGGACGCCTCTGCAGGGGAAAAATCAAGTTGAAGACCCCTGAAGAAGCCATGGATCTCATTGAAAATATGGCTGCAAGTGACATTTCTATTCTGAGAGATAAAGCCCACATTCCTACTAAAAAGAGCTTATTGGAGCTAACCTCACAAGATGCATTGTTGGCACAGAACAAGTTGCTATCTAAGCAACTTGAGGCATTGACTAAAACACTAAGTAAGTTGCCAACTCAAATTCATTCTACAAACACTTCACATTCTTCTGTTTTGCAGGTTGCAAGATGTACAATTTATGGTGGAGCTCATGAATCTAGATGTTGTATCCCTAATGAAGAACAAGTCACACATGAAGTCAATTACATGGGGAACCAGCCCAGAAATAATTTTAATGCAAGTGGATTTTCTGGATTCCAACATGAACAACAATACAACCAACAACAGGGACAATGGAGGAACCATTCTGGGAATCAATTCAATAGAGACCAGGGGGGATCATCCATAAGGCCGCAACAACAAGGGCCTAGTCTCTATGATCGCACCACGAAGCTGGAAGAGACTCTAGCTCAATTTGTGCAGGTTTCTATGTCTAACCAGAAGAGCACAGAGTCTGCCATAAAGAATCTGGAGGTCCAAGTGGGCCAGCTTGCAAAGCAATTAGCTGAAAGATCATCAAACAGCTTTACAGCAAACACAGAGAAAAATCCTAAATAGAGTGCAAGGCTGTGATGACTAGGAGCGGAATGGCAACCCATGTGGATGAAAGAAAAGCTAAGAAGAAGATGGAGGAACATAAACAACAGCTAGCAGCTGAGCCGACACTTAAACCGGTTAACGATTTAGTTGAACTTGAAGAAATTGTTGTGGAAGCAGAAGGTGATGAAGAAGGAAAGACACCAATAAAAGATTGTCAAGAGAAAATAAAGAAGAAGGAAAAAAAAGAAAAGAAATAAAAGAAAAAGAAGAAAATGAAAAACAAAAAGAGAAGGTTGTTGAGATTGAAAAGAAGAAAGGGCAAGAGTGAGGCTAACTTAGAAAAAAAAAAGAAAGAGGCTACTCCTATTGAATGCAAGGAGGTACCTTATCCATTGGTACCCTCTCGGAAAGATAAAGAGCGACATTTGACCAGATTTCTTGAATCTTCAAGAAACTGGAAATTACTTTGCCATTTGGAGAAGCACTTCAGCAAATGCCCCTCTATGCCAAATTTTTGAAGGATATGCTAACTAAGAAGAACCGGTACATTCATAGTGACAGAATTGCTATGGAAGGTAATTGTAGTGTTATGATTCAACACATTCTTCCACCCAAGCAAAAAGATCCTAGAGTTGTCACGATACCGTGTTCTATTGGTGAGATTTTTGTAGGCAAAGCTCTCATAGACTTGGGAGCTAGTATTAATTTAATGCCTCTTTCCATGTGCTGATGACTTAAAGAGATAGAGATAATGCCTACACGCATGACCCTCCAATTAGCTTACCGCTCCATCACAAGGCCATATGGAGTCATTGAAGATGTTTTGGTGAAGGTTAAACACCTTATATTTCCAGCTGATTTCACTGTCATAGACATAGAAGAGGATCCTAACATTCCTCTCATTCTTGGCCGCCCATTCATGTCTACTACAAGCTGCATGGTGGACATGGGAAAGAAGATACTACAAATGGGCATAGAAGATCAGAATATTGGCTTTGATTTGTTTCAGGAGGACAAGGATCCATCTAGCCAAAATGTCTCTTTTAAAGTGCATGTGATGGAGGAAAAAAGACCTCAGAAGAAGGTCCTTAAAGTAGGAACTCTATTGGATCCTGGATAATAGGACGATGCGTCAAGCTTGTGACGTTAAAAGAGCACTTACCGGGAGGCAACCCAGCTTTTCTTTCCCTTTTCTATTTTTCATTTTTATCTCTTGCATTTAGTTAGGATATCTTGCTTGTGATTGTGATTAATTTCAGCTTTTTTAGTAATGAACAAGGTGTTGTGAGCTTGTGTGAAGAGATAGACAGGAAAAGACTTAGAATTTTTTTGTCTTCACGTGCTAAGCCGAGCTTGCTCACGCTAAGCACACAGACGCCTGATTGGTTAGCTGAATAGTTCAGCTAAGCGCACATCACAGCGCTACGCCCCATATCTTTGCGGTAATTGAACTTTAACTTGTGGGCTTAGCGTGGATGATGCGCTAAGCACCACTTCTTCTCTGTAAACATTTCATTGTAACAGCGCTAAGCGCGCTATCCTGCGCTAAGCCCCACATCCATTCTGTAACTTGAGCTTTTAAGCTGGGCTTAGCAGGCCAGGAGGCGCTAAGTGCCAATCTCTTACGGTTTTTGAACTCTTGGAAGTGCGCTTAGTGCACCTATTGCGCTAATCCTGAACTACTCTCTGTAAGTTGAAGCTTGATGGTACGCTAAGCCTCACATCTTAGGCTAAGCGCATATTGCAGAAAAAATTTGGTGTTGCAGAAAGCGCTAAGCGCAGCATGCCGCGCTAAGCCCCAGATGCTTATGGGATTTTACAACTTCGAGTTGGGCTTAGCGCGAGGCTAGGCTAAGCACTTAGGTTTTAAACTCAAACTTCACGTTGGCACGCTAAGCACAGCAGTGCGCTAAGCGCGCCATACGAATTTTAGTTTTTAAAAATCAAAGGCAGAGGCACTTGGGTTGCTACCTTTGCACCCAAACCTCTGCACCCTTTTAATCTTGAGAAAATTCTTTTACTTTCTGCTACGTGTGTACTGCTTCTCTGCATCATCTTTACTTCATCTCAAGAACAATCCATGTAAGTTAGCACATTTCTATTTTTATTTTTCATTCTGCAAACCTTAGGATAGATGACTTCTTGTTTTTCTTAGTTAATTGTTGTTAGGTTAAGGTTATTAATTTTAGGGTTAAGTCAATGTAGGAATTTAGGTAACCTAGAAGCCCATTAGGGGAAATGTGGCTGAAAAGGGGTGAAGAGCCCTGAAGTTCTATCTGTAAATCGTGATGAATGCGCTAAGCGTGCCTGTGTGCTTAGCCTGTTCATTGCCACTATTTAAATTTTGGATTTCTAGATGAACGCGCTAAGCGGACTATGTCGCACTAAGCGCGTTCATCCCTGCTGATGAACTTAAGTGATAAGCCCGCTAAGCGTATCTGCGTGCTAAGCGAGACCAGTGTTCTGACATTTAGGGTTTTGAGAATTTTTGTTCAGCGCTAAGCTAGACCTGTACGGCTAAGTGCCACTTTGCTTTTGTAAGTTTTCCTTTGTAATAAGGCTAAGCACATCTATGCGCTAAGCCCTTGTTGTGTGTTGGCCTAAGTGCCCTGCTACGCTAAGCTCAACTCCCTCATTGTCTTTTAAGTTTTTGTAGTCAGGCTAAGCACGCCCTGTGCGCTAAGCCTGAGTGTCTTTCGGCTGAGGCTGAGCTAAGCGCCAGCATGTTGCGTTAAGCTCCAACCCTTTTTAGTTTTGAAAATTGTAGACTTAGGCTAAGCTCAGCTGTGCGCTAAGCCTATTCTGTAGAAAAAATGTTTTCTGTGTCTTCAAGCTAAGCGCCAGCATGTTGTGCTTAAGTAAAATTTCATAAGGTGCACTAAGCTCAGCATGTTGCGCTAAGCGCCCAGTCAAAATTTTAGTTTTATTTTTCTGTTATAGTGAAAATAACTTGTACTAATCTCTTGTGTTTTCCTTATATTTTGAATATGGCATCTAAGAAGAGGAAAGCACCCTCTACACCTACCCAAGCTAGATTTGATAGATCCAGATTCACATCCCAAGAGGCTTGGGAGAGATACACTGACATTGTAGTGCCACGAAAGCTACTACCAGAGAGGAATGTGGTAGTCCATTACACAGAGTTTGATGAGTTCAAGGAGGAACTCGAGAAAGGCCATTGGGATGAGAAGCTGACTGATTTTTCTGACAGTAACATAGACATTGCTATTGTGAAGGAGTTTTATGTGAACCTCTATGACCCCGAGGATAAATCACCTAAGCAGGTGAGGGTGAGAGGTCACTTAGTGAAGTTTGATGAGGATACTCTTAACACATTTCTGAAGACCCCTGTAGTGTTGGAGGAGGGGGAGAACTTATTTACTTATTCCAGGTTTGCACTCCTGAGGCCTGATCCTCAAGAGTTGGCTGCTAAGCTTTATATCCAAGGGAGGGGATTCGAGCTTAATGCAGATGGGCAACCTTTGAAGATTCTGAGGAAGAATATGACCATGCTTGCTTAGACATAGAGCATTCTTTCTTTTTCTAACCTCATTCCTACCTCTCACACATCTGATGTGACTTTGGACAGAGCCAAATTGATTTATGGTATTATTATGAAGATGGACATAAACTTGGGGTACCTCATCTCCCACCAGATCTCTCTGATTGCACAGCATGATACATCTAGACTTGGATTCCTTGCCTTGATCACAACTCTATGCAAGGCCAGAGGAGTTCAGTCAGACTCTAGATCCTTGGAAAGCTTGAGCCCTGCCATTAACTTGGCATATATTAAGAACAACTATTGGAATCTTGATGATCCAATAGTGACATTTAGAGGGCAAAGGAAGGCCAGGGGTAAGAGATCAGAGGCCCCTGCTACTTCATCACCAGAGACACCAGCTCCTTCTTCTTCCACAACTCCATTACCTCCCACTCAGACTCCATTTATTCCTCCTACATCTGCACAGATACCACTTCCAGCTCCTATATCTGCAAGACCATCAGATTTTATATTTACACCATAGATGCTGCACTCCATTCTCCAGAGCATCCATAGGGGGAAGCCCATTATCATGCAGAGCCTTCAGGGGTTGGGCTTGCCATCCATCATAAGCATGGAGGATTTTGATGCACAGGTGGCCTGGCCAGGAGCCCAGCCTTCTCCTTTTGGAGGGGGTGGGGCCTTCGCAGCCCAGGAGCTTGCTTCTAAGGAGCCAACAATAGTAGAGGGGGAACCCCTCTCGAGCCTTCTTATTTTGATACAGGTATACACATGGCTCAGGAGGAGGATGCTTCTATAAACCAAATCCCAGAGCCATCCTTAGCACCCATACCTAATGATGCCACACCATCTGCACCAGCATCTAAGTTAGATCAGCCTATCTCTAAGGATTCACCAGCTGCTCAGGTGTTGGACCTTAATGAGCATGCACAAGAGCAACCATAGGAGCAGGACATTTAAATTTGTGCATCTTAAACATTTTAGTTTATTTTTAGTTATTTTATGATTTTTGTTTAGTCATTTTAATTTCAGTTCTTTAAATTTCAGAACTTTGAGTTGTTTGCTTGTACCAAAAAGCTTGTTTTAACAGGGAATTGATTGAAAATGATATGCAATGGATTTTTTTGCATGAAATAAGTGTTTGAGAATGATTTGAATGGGCAATTGTATGATTTGAATGGATTAGAATGATTAGATAATTATTTTGATCAAGCTTGTAGCCATTAGAAGAGAATGAGCATGTGATTAGAAGTATGACTGAAAATGTTAGTAAGTTTGTCAGATTGATTGTGAAGGAATGCATTAATCGTATCCCGGTGAGAGTGTGATCCTTAAATTTTGAGAGAAACGACTATCATTTAGTACTGATTTTTGCGTGAATTTCTGTAGTATGGACTGAATGTATGAAATTGAGGATGATGAAGGCCATGTTTGATTGTGATAGCCACTTAGCCAAAAAGCTGACCATGTGCTTCAATGAATTATCCCTTGTACCCAGTTTGGGCTGAATCAATTATTGATTGATTGAACCCTGAGCCTATACAGTGTTATCTCTTGCTACCTTGACTTAGGTTGTAGGAGAGCATCATCCACAAGAAGCGGGGGTCAAAGCAAATTTGTCCCAAATTTGGGGGAGTAATTATTAAGGTAAATTTGTTCCAAATTTGGAGGAGGCATTGGGTAAGAATGGAAATGGTCAAAGTAAACAACATACACACACTATTTCTGTTTAAACATATAACGTCTCTGTATATATTTTGTTAAAAAAAAAACTATAATTACAAATGAAATTAATAAGTGTGTATGCTGCAGAATAATGAAATGAAGTTGAGTGCCTAACTAGAAGGCAAGTATGGGATGTAAATCAATGAAAAAGTGAAGGTTTATCTATGGATGAATGCTCTCCTAGAACCTAAGCTTTTGAATCCTAGAAAAACCATGATTTGTTGGAAGCCTAACCCCATTACAAGCCTAGAAAGTCATTTGGATTCAATTTTGTGTGTTCATTGATGTTTGACATGAGATGAAATGCAAAGGTCGGGACTTGTGGTAGTTGTTTATGATGGTATGAGCCTAAACACTTGAGCTTGAATGAAACAATGACTGTGAGGTTTGGTTGATGATCCTTCCTTGATTTCTGCCATCCTTACTAGCTTATTTCAGATGTGATTCTAATGTGTATGTTCCTATCTTTGAAAAGCTGCATGTTTGTGAAAATCAATTGATTGAAGCAGTCCATGATATTCAATTCATATGGTTGAATTTCTCTGTGAAGCAAACACCATTTTTAAGTGATCATTGTAGCTTTTCACTTGACGACAAGTGAACTGTTCTTTCTTTGCTTGAGGACAAGCAAAACTGTAAATTTGGGGGAGTTTGTTAGTCGTATTATACGACTAAATTTTGTATAGAAAAAATTTTCCAAAACTTGTATAGTTCCCCAATTTATGGTTATTTTGTAGTGATTTTTGTAAATAAATCTTGTTTTATTGTTAAAGTTGTCTCTAGAATATGTCCATTGGATTTAATGATGAAATATGCGCAATTTCAGGTGAAAATGAGGCTAAGTCAGGATATGTTCAAGTAATGGGTAATTGTTCTGAAAATAAAAGTCTCTTGACATTTTGTGATTTGAAATCCTTGTTGTTCCTCTACATGTCATGATAGTTTTGAAAGCTCAATTTGAAAGTGATAAGTTTACCTTTGTGAGAATTTGAGCCATCCATCATCATAATCTTTTGGTGTGTTTTGCCCCATTGATTGCTTGCACAATAGCCTTGGCTTGATTCTTGTTGATGCTTCCTAATTCACATGCATATTTGGAAATGATTTAGGCAATTTTGTTCTTATAAGCTTCTAGCCAAATGGACTTACGTTGAATTAATTCCCTTGATAGCCCCTTTGAGCCTATGTTCCCCTTTCTTTGTTTTGAAGCTCATTACAAGCCTTAAGTGAAAAACCATGATATCACCTTACCCTTAAGGAATTTTGGAGCTTTGGAATTGTTTTGGTAATAAGTGTTGGGGGGGGGGGGGGTATGTTTCATTGGAAGATATGATTTTTGGCCATGCTTAATGTTTTATTTTGGCCATGCTTGATGTATATATATATTGCCTAGTTCTAGCTTTAATCTTCAATTTCATACTGTTCAATCTAAAAAAAAATTTCAGTTTCTGCAAATTCTTCAATTTCATATTGTTCAATAAAAAAAAAAGAAGAAGAGCAGAAGCGAAGTTGAATAAATGAGGTCTTGTTATGAGGACTTGATTAGGGAGCCTTGGTTGATTTTGTTGATATTAGAGGGTTTGGGTTTACTACTTGTGCTTAATTTCCACTTATTCCCCATTGCTCCTCTATTCCTTCGGGATTTAGCTACTTATTCCATATTTTTCCCTACCTTGTCCTTGGCCCCATTACAACCTTAAAAGACCTTTTGATCCTTATGTGCTTGTGTTTATGGGTTGATTGTCAATTTTAGAATCTTGCCAAGTCTATGTGGTGTTTGTTTTCATGGGTGCTTCGAGAGTAAACAGTAGCCTAGACACTTGAGAGATAGAGTGTATATCTTGTGAGGCTTTATCACTTTTCATTATTGAGTTGATTTACTATTTTGCCATGATTGGGTTGCTTGGATGATTTTCACGAATGTCTTGACTCTTTGGATCTCTTCATGTTAGATGTTACCCATTCCTTTCATTCGTTGATGTTCATTGAGAAATATGTAAATGTTTTTGTTTGTCTCTCTTTGATATCCTTGGATTTTGTTCTTTATTTCATTTTGCCCAGGAGTGCAAAAGGCTAAGTATGGGGGGTTTTGATGTGCCATTATTTTCTCCTATTTCTTAACCCTTTTTGCACCATTTTAAGTACTGATTAATCTTAATTGTCAAATTAATTAGTCAGTTTTATTATTTGGGCCTATTCAACTAATTTGATGTTTTTAATCTAATTTTAGGAATTAATGAAGCATTGGGCTTGAATCCAGAATTGGGCTTGGACTTGAAGAGGGCAAACTATTTTATTCTACAAAATTAGATCTTATCTTATCTTATCTAGATATTATTTAGATTTGATCTCATTTAGATATTATTTCATCTAGATCTTATCTTATCTTATCTAGATTAGATTTGATTTTATTTTATTTATGGGCTTGGATTTAAAACAGATTTGTAAGTTTTGGGGCTGTAAAATTATATAGCAGCACCAAGGTTCTAGTTTAGGCCCCTCTCTTCTCTCTCTCCTCTTCTCTTCTCTTCTCTCTCTCCTATTTTCATTTTTTAGTTTTAGGCTTTTCATTGAGACATCTTTTCATTTTGCAATTCCAATAGCAATAAAATTTCGTTCTTCAATTTATAAGTTCGTTCTCTATTGATTAATGGAAGGTTAAGTCCCCAGCGTTGCTTTCTCTTGAGGATCAAGCACAGTTCTCTTTGAGGTTCTATTATTACTGTTACATTCTGTTCAATTTTTCCTCTTCACTAATTACTCTGAATTTTTTGTTTTTAATTCATGCATGCTTAGTGCTTGATTAATTGTCTCTGCACTTAATTTACGTTCATGCTTAATGATCGTTTATGAGTAATTGGTGTATGTGATGCTTAATCACATAATGAATGCCTTATGTTGAATTTCGCTTAGTAATTTAATTTAGGGTTGGATTAAGTGGTTAAACTGATAAAGGATAAATTCTCGCAACCTAGGATAAGAGACTTGCTTGTGAATCAAGGGGAAGCAATGTATTTTAATTCTGATATTTTCTAATTCAATTTTACTCGCTATTTAATTTACAAAAGCAAACAACCCCCCCTCCCCCCCAATTTTTCACTATATCCTACTATCTGTTGTGAACATTTGGTTTATCATTGCTCGTTGGGAAATCTAGTTACTATATTTTAATGTTTATTTGATTCAGGTGCGGCATCGATCAATCATTCTGCTCCCTCGAACAAGGTTCACGATCATCACAGGTATCAACCACACGATACAAAATTGCAAGGGTGAGTTCATTACAAGGTTCGTGATCATCACAGGAATTGGGCTTAGTGCAATGTTGGGCCGCTCAGCGCAATTCCCCTCGGTTGGAATTGGGCTTAGCGCAGCTTTGGGTCGCTCAGCGCAATTCCCCTTGGTTGGAATTGCGCTTAGCGCGCCATTCTTACTTAGCGGGAGACCAAAATTTAATTTTTTTCAAAATCCCAACGGTCAGACTATAGAAAGATTTCTTAGACAGATTCAGACAAAATTTGAAGACGATCCAACGGTTAACGAATCTGGTATCACGATTTGACTGAACTAGGTTTTGGTAAAATCTAAAATCTCATAATTTCAACTTCGCTCAACAACACTCCACATAATTCAACATCCACATCAAGAAATTCACACATGACTAATTCAAGTCATATTTCAAATCATTCAAGTCAAACATATATTCAAACAACAAGATAAACACAATCAAACATCGATTTATAATTAATAATATCTCAGGGTGTTTCATTACTGCTCAGCAACATCCTACCCAGTGACCACAACTCCGATCTTCCTCTGCCAAAGTGTCAGCTGGTGTATGCCATTCTAAAATAAGTGAGTATTCACATTGCTCATTTGATTGTTGATGCCATCTATCAGTTTGCAGGAACAGCGCCTACGAGGAACCTTGCGGACCCAGAAAAGTCCAATAGGGCATTAGGGTTTCCAACTTTGATCATGGGTCTCTGCCAGTTTTATGGAGTGTATGTCGCCCCCAACAAGGTCATTCGGCCTCCCATTACCAGAGCCTTCATCGAGAAGTATTGAATCCCCAAGCAGGCACAGGGCCAGGCATCGCAGTAGCCCAAGGAGGATCAGCAGCTAGCGACAGATGCACCACCGCCGCCACGAGAGGAGGCACCGTCTCTAATCGCCTGGACAGGATAGAGCTCCGGATGGACAGGTATATGCATCACGTGATTAGACAGCAGGCGTCTAATCACAGAGGGAAGGGGCGGCTAAACGAGATGTTCTATCGTTACAACCTGCACCAGCAAAGTCAGGACCACGACCCTTTCCCTTGGCCCACTCCCGAGCAGTTCGAGGCCACGGTGGCCTAGCCTGGGGACGAGACCGAGTTTGAGATGCAAGCAGGGCCCGTGGGGACCTCTAGAGGTGGGGACGAAGCACAGGACGATTAGGACATGGCAGACATGTTGGATTTCCTCCTCTGAGAAGGACAGGGACGGTCAGATCGCCAAACTTGTGATTCGTCTTCCTTTCGACATTATTGCTTTTAATTTATTTTGTTATTTCCGTAGGATTTGACATTATTGCTTTTGTTTATTTTGTGGTTTTCATGCAATGTGACGTTATTGTTGTTGTTTATTTTGTTATTTCCATAGGATTTGACATTATAGCTTTTGTTTACTTCGTGGTTTCCGTGCGATGTGACGTTGTTGTTGTTGTTGTTTATTTTGTTATTTCCGTGTGGTTTGACATTATTTGTTACCAATTATTGTGTCGATTGTGATTAAATTGGACGTGTCGTTATCGCTTTCAGTTATTTTTCGCTCATAGTAAGTAAATTTACCACTTCTAGCATATGGTCATACTTACTTTGCGATGATTTGTCTGAAAAGCCAAAAAAATGTAGGTCTTGTGTACATTCAGTCACACGCCTTGTTTTCAATAAAGTGTAAGTTCGGATACCAACTGTGCCCGATTTGCAAACCTTTTTAATATTTTTCTTGAAGCAATTGACTGAAAGAAGTAGATAGAAATTGAAAAAATAAATGACAAAAATAGTTAATTAATGGGCTAAAAGATCGACACGCTTTGAAAAGAGATGAACTGTCAGTTTTTCTTTTAAAATTTCACCGGTCGGAACACAAGCGGATTTTTGAAAGAAAAATGTGTGTGTACACTTGAGGGGTGAATGTTGTGGAAGTTTTCCTGAATGCCTAAATGGACTCAGATGTGTGCATAAATTGATAAAGGACCATCTTTTGGAAACACTGGGTTGATTTAAGTAGGAAAAATGAATCCTAAGCCTTAGCATCACGTGACCATAAAACTTGATGTTTGAGTGTCCACATAGGTGCATGCATGATTCAGTTTTGCATAAATTTCTAAATCGTCATTGTTGCATGCGTATCATGGAAATAATGTGGGTAATTCCCTTATCCCTGAACCGCTTGCCAAACAAACATCCCTGACATACATCATGCCCGGTTGGCCCTCTACAAGCTTGTTGAGCCAAAACCTTAGCTCATCGGCCATAAACCTTGACCTAGGATAGGAATTGCTACCCTTACCCTCGGAAGAAGGAACGGAAGGGTCTGCCAAGAAAGAAGATCCCTTTGTTGTTAAGCTGCAAGTGCGCTTCAAAAGCGAAAGGAAAAAGAAATTCCCGATCAAAGATCGGAAGAAAGAAAAGAAAATCCCCAATCCAAGATTGGAAGAAAACAAAAGAAATATACAGAAAGGTCTTTGGACCAGACAATATCTGAATAACATGCAGAATTGTCACAAACAAGAAAAGGAAAGAAAGGAAACTAGGGCTTGCGACACATGAAGTGGTCCCCTTTTTTATTACCAACCAAAATCCTTTGTGTCGGCAACTCTTTCGCCTCGCACTAAACACAAACAGAAAAGGAAAAGGCCGAAACACCCAGAGCCAAATTTGCCACCAAAAATACCCACTCCCGAAAAAGTCCTGTTGATCCATGATTGTGCGTGTTATCTTTGATTTGATAGGAAATGATTTGCAAAGTCAAGTCATGACATATCTATGGTTCAGAATTAGGATAAAACACTTGCCTGTGTGAGATTTATACACTTTGAGTGATTTTCTTCTATTTCAGTTGGACCCAGTGTTTCCTCTAAATGATCGTTTAGAAACAAAATTCTAATATTCTAAATCTCATTTGTGGTTGTGAGAAAATTCCATCAGCATGCTTTCCTTCTCCAGTAGACACATTGTTTTTCTTCAAAAAAAAAAGTATGTGCTGCTCTGATCGATTTGGAGGTTTGCTTCTTTGCTAAGTGTGTTTGTGTCTTAGTGGAAGAACACCGAGACTACTTTAGTCTCACCACTTCATCCAGAGATAATCAAGTCCGATGACACACGGATACACAATTTGGTCATCTGCCACCTTTGTCAACCAGAGGCAAGCAAGCCCGTTGACACACGGAGACATTTCATAGTTATCCACACCTTTGTTATCCAGAGACAATCGAGTTCGATAGCACACGGAGACAACTCATGGTCATCCACCACCTTCATCATCCAGAGGTAAGCGAGCCCGTTGACACACAGAGACCAATATGGTCATCTGCACCCTTTCGTCGAATATTCAACGTCTAGCGACAAAGACTACTTTAGTTTGACCTCGTCATCCAGAGACAATCAAGTCCGATGACATGTGGAGGCAAACTACGGTTATCCACTGCTTTTTCTATCTAGAGACAATCAAGTTCAATAGCACGTAGAGACCAATATGGTCATCTGCTCTTTTCATCGAAGACTCAATGTCTATTAACCAAGACTACTTTAGTCTCCATTTCGTCAATCAAAGGCAAGCAAGCCCATTGACACGCGGAGACATTTCATGGTTATCCACACCCTTTCTATCCAGAGACTATCGAGTTCGATAGCACACGGAGACAACTCATGATCATCCGCACCTTTGCCATCTAGAGACGACATGTCCGATGATACACAGAGAAAAATATGGTTATCTGCTCCCTTCGTTAAAGACTCGATGTCTATCGATCGAGACTATTTTAGTCTCCCCTTCGTTAACCAAAGGCAAGCGAGCCCGTTGACATGCGGAAACAAATATGGTCATCTGCACCCCTTGTCGAAGATTCAGTGTCTATCGATCGAGACTACTTTAGTCCCCCCCTTTTGCCATCCAGAGACAATCAAGTCTGATGGAACGCAAAGACAATAGTGGTCACTTGCTTTTGTTGTTTTGAGACTATTAAAGTCCCCTTTATCATCCAGAGACAAGTGAGTCCGATGGTATTTGGGATGATGATGGTCGTCCGTTTCTAATCATTTGGAGTTTTTTTTTTTGCAGCCTCTTTTGTCATCCATAGACAATCAAGTTTGATGACGCACGAAGGCTCTCTTTTGCCATCTAGAAGACAATCAAGTCCGATGGCATGCATAGACAAACATAGTCGTCTGCTTCCCTAGCCGAGAGACTCAATGTCTGTTGACCAAGGCTACTGGAGTCTCCCCTGTTATCCCGAGACGAGTGAGTATGATAGCATGCAGAGGTCGTCGCGGTTATCCATTTCTTTTATTGCTTTCAAAGCACCAAGGCTTTTGCTAATGCACCTGATGTCTTTTATGCTCTCTTTTTTGAGCTAATGGTCGGTCGGATGGAAATGCGGTTCGAACGAAATTATTGTGGAAGCAAAGCTTTCCAAGTTTATTTTAATGATGCCAAAGACTAAAGTCAAGAATCAAGAGTCAAACAAGTTTCAAGAATCAAAGAGTCGTTAAATCAAGAATCAAGATTCAAGTGAAGATTCAAGAGAAGACTCAAGATATCCAAGAACTTCAAGAAAAGCATCAAGATAAGTATAAAAAATATTTTTTCAAAAGAAAATATTGAATAGCACAATTTGTCCAAAAGAATTTTTCAAAGAAAAATCTTTTACCAGAGTTTTTACTCTCTGGTAATCGATTACCAGAAGGCAGTAATCGATTACCAAAAGCTCAAATAGTTTTATAACTATTTTACAAAGTAGTAATCGATCACCATGGGCATGTAATCGATTACCAATGTTTTTAAATGTTGGATTTCAAATTTCATGAGTCACAACTTGTGATAAAACATTTTCAAACTTGTGTAATCGATTACACAACATTTGTAATCGATTATCAGTGTTTCTAAACGTTTTGATTTTTAAATTTAAACATGAAGAGTCACATCTGTTGATGTGTAATCGATTACACTATGATGGTAATTGATTACCAGTGACTGATTTTGAAAAATAAATTGTCAAAAGTCACAAATTTTAAAGTGACTAGTTTCTGAAGGTTTTTTCAAGAGTCACAACTTTTAAAGTGACTAGTTTTCAAAAGAGTCACAACTTTTAAAGTGACTAGTTTTCAAGAGTCACAACTTTTAAAGTGACTAGTTTTGAAGAAATTGCCAAGAGTCACAAATTTTAACTTGATTTTTAGAGATCCATCAAATGGCTATAAATATGTAACTATGGCATGAATTTTAAAAAATAGATTCCTTTCATTCAAAAAGAGATTTTTTTTTATTCACTTCTCATCATCTTTCTAAGAGTTTTTGTTCAATACTTTCTTTGTCAAGAAAAGTTCATTGGTCAAAAACTTATGCTATTCTTTTGATTCTTTCCTTCTCCCTCCTGCCAAAAGAATTTAAAGAACTAACCGTCTGAGAATTCTTTTGATTCATTCCTTCCCCTTCTTGCCAAAAGAATTCAAAGAACTAACTGTCTGAGAATTCTTTGCCTAAACACTGAATTCAAAGAATTAATCGTCTAAGAATTCTGTGTAAGAAGCGGGTAGCTTCTTGGTTGTAATAGTGAACACAAGGGAGGGTACATCCTTTGTGGTTCGCTTCAAGTAGAGGGTACATCTACTTGGTTGTTCAAAGAGAACAAGGGAGGGTGCATCCTTTGTGGCTCTTTGCTTGTAAAGGATTTTACAAGGTTATTGGAAATCTCAAGAACCGTGGGTTGCTTGGGGACTGGATGTAGGCACGGGTCGTTGCCTAACCAGTATAAAAATTGTGTTAGCTTTCTTCTTCCCTACACTCTTTACTTTTCCACTATGTACTTTTTATTTCCGCTTTAATTTTGTCTAAGTTATTGTTTCTGTTCTTTACTTTCTCATAACTTAGTAGTAAAACCTAATTGAATCTAGTAACATTAAGAAGGATAAATTTTAATTAGTCAAGACACATTCATAATTAATTCAACCCCCCTGTCTTAAGTATTCTGAGGCCACTCGATCCAACAAGTGTCTTATCTTTACTTCCCTTTTATCTCCAATAAAAGATAAGTAAAGAGAGGCAACTTTGATACCCTAATTTCATCTGGGGATGTTTGTTTACAACCATTTAAAACCTTGCCAGTCGAGTTGAGATGCTTAACACTCTTCATAGCGTAATCCATAAAGTTTCATGATGTTTCAGAAGGAAATGAGCAAAATACGAAAAATGGGGGGGGGGGGGTGAATCGATCAATTTAGGGGGGTGTACCTAGTCCTGGGCCCATCTGGAACATTCTGGATTGAAGTTGCTTCAGGTGGAAGCTACCTAGCTCGCCTAGGCGAGTTGGGCGGCAACCACCTCCCTCATTTTTGCTATAAAATGGCATTTGAGGCTGAGGGGAAGGGGTTCAGTACTTTCGATATTCAGTTTTCACTTAAAATTAGGGTGGAGAAGAAGAAAGAAGGGAAAAATCTAAACCAAGACACTTTCTGTAACGCTTCCATGATGTTTCTGTGATCAATTCCATGGACGTTCTTCGCCATTCTTCGTCGTTCTTCGTTTTTTCTTAATCATTCTTCGATCTTCAACCGGTTAGTTTTTTATTTTGAAACTTTGAATTCATTCTATGCACCCTTAGCGGTCCATTCTTGCTTTGTATGTTTTCATCTTCATTCCTCTACTTTCGGTATTCTTTTTCTTCATTTTAAGCAAGTTTCGACTGATTGTTTAAGTCGTAACCTCACTTAATTAATGTTTAATTGAATTTCAACCGATTGTTTGAGTTGCAATCTCATTTAATCGCCTTTAAAATAAAATTCAACCGATCGTTCATGTCGTAACCTTGGTTAAACCAAAAAAATAATAAAATAAGTGTCAACCAGACATTTTACTTTGAAAGTCCTCTTTAATGAGTTGAGAAATAACCAAGTGAAACTAAGGCTAAAATCAACTCACAAATCAAGCATTTGCCCACAAAAAGGTCATTCGAAACTGTTTCAAGGTCCAACACCTTAACGGTCCCTTTTTACTTTTATCGGTGAAAACGAACCGTTTAAAAGTCTAAAATCAACACCCCGCATAACTTTCTTGCTTTCTAAAGAACTATGTAGGTCTAAGTTCCTCATCGCAATCGAGGATACATAGGAGCGAAAGCCCCACTTTTGTCGACCCCAAAAGATAAAAAACATAAAAAAGGAAAAATAAAATAAAATAAAAGTCATGATTTTGCACATTTGATTAAAGGTTGTCGTCCCTTGTGACGGACGTGTGGGGTGCTAATACCTTCCCTATGCGTAAGCAACTCCCGAACCTTTTATTCTTAAAATTCCTACTTTTAGTTTTTTCTAACGTTTTCCTCAAATAAACGTTGGTGGCAACCCCGCGTGTTTTCCTCCCTTAGAAGATGCACCCGTGAGTCTCGCGTCGCCCTCCCGCCGAAGGTTGGGTTGCGACACCTCTTATCTTTCATAGTTAGTTGATCTTTGGCCACCTATGAAGGTGTTTGAGGATGCAATACAAATTTAGTGTCAAGATGGGTGAGGGTAATATCATTAGTTAGGCCATTGTAAATGATCTTCCCATCAAATTGTCATGGCCTTCCAAAAGAATATGCCCCGCCTCCGTGGGAACTATGTCACAATTAACTTCATCCTTATATGTCCCAATGGAGAAAGGTACCTTCACTTGTTGGTTAACTATTATTTCCCCTTGCTCATTGAGCCATTGAAGTTTATAAGGTTTTAGATGGGGAATGATAGTGAGGTTCAACTTGGAAACTAATATTGTGCTACAACAATTGCAACAAGATCCATCATCTACAATGAGAGAACAAGTTTTATCTAAAATTTTGCATCTTGTATGAAAGATGTTCTCTCTTTGGGATTGAGATAGATCACAAGATTGACCTCCAAGGAGCCTTCTAACCATTAGGAGGTCACCTTCTTCATGGGGGTAGACTTTCTCACTAGATTCTTCACCCCTTACTTCATCTTTACTTTCACTAGAGAAAGGGGAAGAAGCAGTCTCCTCTTGACTACTATAAATGTCTTGACCCCTCATAATCATGGTTTTCTTTGTGGGGCATTGAGGGGCAATGTGACCTCTCCCAAGACATTTGAAGCATTTAATGTTGCTAGTCCTTTCTTGGGAACTAGTCTTAGGGGTGGATTTCTCTATGGTCTTACCCTTATCTTCCTTGGGTTTTGAAGGTGCAGTCCCCAAAATTCCTTGGGCTTGGTCCTTTCTTGGATAAGAGTGAAACCCATAAGATTTTAAAGAATAATTTCTTTTAAGTCGTTGTTCCACTCTTATACAAAGTTGGACTAGCTCATCTAGGTCCCTATATGGAAGGAGTTCAACCTTGTCCCTCACTTCCATATTAAGCCCACTAAGGAACCTAGCTATGCTTTTTCTTTCCTTCTCCCTAAGTCCAGCTCTTAAAAGGAGTAGTTCCATTTGTTGTCTATATTCTTCAACACCCATACTCCCTTGTCTAAGCCTTTGGAGCATGTCCATAAGTTCCCTTTCATAGTAGGAGGGAATGTGCCTCTTCCTAAGGGCACTCTTAAGATCATTCCAATACTCTACTGGAGGATCCCCATGAATCCTTCACTCCGTAACAAGGAAGTCCACCAATAGAGGGCATACCCTTGAAAGCTAAAGGTAGCTAATGGAACTTTTCTCTCTTCGTTAATATGATGGCAAGCAAAGAGTTGTTCAACCTTCATTTCCCAATCTAAGTAGGCCTCAACATTATCTTTTACATGGAAATATGGGAGGATAATGTTAACCTCTTGAGGCCTTTTATCCTTTTCTCTTCTTTGGGAATGATGTTTAGTATGTGAACTATGGCGCCCTCTATAATAGTCGCTAAGTTCTTCACTTAAACTCTTGCAAGAGTCATGACTACCATAGGAGACATGTTTTTCTCTTTTCATTTCTTTCATTATTTTTCTTCTTTCTTCCTCTCTTATTTGTTCTCTCTCATCTTGATTTATTTCTACCCTTTCTTTCCTTTTTCTTTTCTTTCTGGTTTTTCTTTCCATAACTTGAGAGAGCTCAACTTATCTAAGATTCTAGATAGAGGGTCCTTATGACTAGTACCCTCACCATTAACACTAAATGAATGATGATTCATGTTGGTTCCTAAGTTGTGGTTCTTTCTTGTTAGAGGTTTGCAAAAAGGTAAAAGTTAGGGTTCCAAAAGAACTCAAGATAAGTGTGATAAGCAAGAAGAAAGTATTATGTAGTAACAAGATAAACTAGGCGTGACTAGTAAAGAAAATAACCTATAAAATTAAGTAAGAAATTAAAGTGCAAGAAATGTAAACAAGGAGGATCCTAGGAGTGTATGGATGACCATATTTAATGTTCCCAACAAAACACTCACTATCCTAAGGGAAAATTGCCTAAAATTATTACACATAAATGGAAGTTTGGTAACCCATTGGAGGCTCCCAACACACTTCCAATGAAAGGCCTTTTTGTTACAAAACTTGAAAGCAATGAAGGTAAGTAAATTGTGAATTAAAAAATTACAAAATGGTCCTCAATTTTGGTGGTTGTTCTCTCTTTGGTGATTCACTTAATTTGGAGTGCTTCTTAGTCCAATAGCTCTTAAGGTGGTTGACCCCTTGCTTCTTGACTCAAATTCTTCAAGGGGTGACATCAATCCTCCTTTCCAAATCCCTATATGGCAACTCACAAACAAGGAAACAAAGAGACAAGCAATAAACAAAGACCAAAAAAACGAAATGAAAGCTAAACTAATAGAGTTTTAACAAGACAAATTTTCAAGGATTATTCAATAATTAAAGCAATGAAAAGCACACAAAAGCAAGCTAGGAATCAAAGAGAAACCTAGAATGGCTCTAGAGTAAAGCAAAAAAAACAAAAAAATAAGACTCAAGAAACCTCTAGTTTTGGCACTTGTTTTTTCACTAATTTTCAATTGAAATTTCATAACTAAGATTGGTATAAAATAGGCATCAATTAAAGAACAAATTTCGAGCCAAAACAACAAGCACACTTCCCTTTCACTTTTTTTTCTGGACACTAATTTTTTTGCCAACTTGTGTGATTTTTAGTATTGTTTCCTTTTATCCAAATCACTTGGTTCTTTTTTTATAATTTTTTTCTAGAAGTCTAGAAAATTCAATAAACAACATTTCAGCTCAAAGTTCATAGTGACCAATTCCTAGCAATTTTTACAAGTATGTATGTTCAAGATGCCAGCACCAGCGATTTCAACCTAGAAATCAAGAGTAGTGTTTATGTTGCTTAAGGCTTGGATAATTACAATTTGTGTTTGCTTATGCTCAAATGTCTTGAATAACACAATTCAAGAAAGCTTAGGACTTATTTTGATTCACAAATTCAGCCACAACTTAGCACCACAACTCAATTTCCTCATAGGCATCATATAGGAAACTTAGAAAACAAAATAAAGTTCAACAACAAGACTACTTCTAGGAATTGATTTAGAACATGTTATGAACTAAATAACATGCATGAATTAGACTCAAAATTCAAAAGATAGGCTAAGAATGACAAGAATATATGAAAAAATGTATCTAGAATTCAATCAACAAAATCAAAATTTAACACAAACTTAAAACATAATGTGACAATTATTATGACTAAACATGACTCTAAGACAACATGGAATAAGTGATTTACACTTAGATTTTTGAGTTTTTTTAATCAATATTCAGGAAGAAAATTTAGATCTAAAGGTTCAGCACAAGAAGATTATGACTGAAAAATGATAGAAACTTAAATCAACACAAAAACATGTTTCAAGAGTAGATCTATAAAATTTGAACCATAGAAATGCAAGAACAAGTGTAGATCTAACATTTAATGGGTTTATTTTTTTTAATCTACTCTAAATAGTACCAAACCTCAAGACAATGGAGGATATACATGGAGAATAAGATGAAGGTAGAAGAAGCTCACTAATTATGATTGGAGATGTCACTTCAAGGAAAAGATGAGTCAAGAAGAAGCTCACCACCATAGGAAACCATGGATAAGAGCTTGAAGGTAGAAGAAGATGAGTGGAGGGAGAAAGAGAGAAGGAGCACGAAATTTTGTGCCTCAAATGAGGTTTGAACTTTGAAGTGTAATTCTCAAATGATCAAAGTTGAAAAAATGCACACACATGACCTCTATTTATAGCCTAAGTGTCATACAAAATTGGAGGGAAATTTGAATTTCTATTTAAATTTCACTCGAATTTGAAATTAAATTTGTAGAGCCAAATTTTGGAGCCGGAATTTCACTAATTATGATTAGTGAATTTTAGCTATGGTTCAGCCCACTAATTCAAGATTAAGTCCAAGATTCTCCACTAAGTGTGCTTAGGTGTCATGGGGCATGTAAAACATGAAGGACATGCAGAAAGTGTGACTATATGATGTGACAATGAGGTGTAGCAAGCAAATGTTCACCTTCTCCTCTAAAATTTAATAGGATTGGGCTTCTCCCAATTCAATTAAATTTATTTCCCAACACATACATCAAATATTCACTTAATGCATGTGAAATTACAAAACTACCCCTAATACAAAACTAGTCTAGGTGCCCTAAAATACAAGGGCTAAAAAATCCTACATTTCTAGGGTATCCTACCTACATTATGGAGTCCTAAATACAAGGCCCAAAAATAATGAAATCTTAATCTAAAATGTACAAATATAAGTGGGCTCATACTTTGTCCATGGGCTCGAAATCTACCCTAAGGCTCATGAGAATCCTAGGGCCTTCTCTTGCATCTCTGGCCCAATCTTCTTGGAGTCTTCTATCTAATTTCCTTGAGGATGGGATTGCATCACCTCACCTCTTTCCCTTCAATCTTTATCATCATCCCCTTCTGAGTGGCTTATAGATATTCACAACCACCCTAACCCTCGTTGATCTTCCCAGCCTATTCTCCCTCGATGGATCCCATCCAAAACACCCACTAATTCATTTACCAATGGTTTCAAGCATCATTTGTGTGTGATATTTTATAAGGAGATAATAAACCCACACCCATAATTGGCATAAGGAAAGATCAACCTCCATTGGCGTAGCATCATTTTGCAAATCACTCATGACAATAAGCTTCCAATCAAAACTTGAATGCAAACAAGTTTCCTTCAACGTCACAAATTTCAACACCCCTTTTGACCCTCCAAATCTACGCCATCATTGTCTTAAGCTTTAGCATTGAAGGACTCTTTAGTGAGTCCATTCCCCACTAGCCAATTGTCTTGGTCATTATCACTGCTCCCTAATTGGCTTTGTATCTGGATCACCGCCTCTTCTTCCTTTGGGAAATAAATCTCCTTCCACTTCTACATGATCTTGCGACAATCAAGATTAAAGGCCATATGGGCTAAAAATATATAATGATCAAGGAATCACCTTATTTCAAACCCCTCCTCATGACAATTGTGATAGAAAACCCTAATAGAGTTAACAGAGGGACGTATGAATTATTTATTAAAAATCCTCAAAATTAGAAATTAATCTTCAATAAAAGTATTTTTAAAAAAAATTCTTAAACATGAGTGTTTAAGGAGTTGTTATCACTCTCGTCTTATATTTATTTGTTTATTTAATTTTCTTAATCATTTATCTTTATTCATTTATCTTTTTATTTTTATTTTTAAATTAAATTTTAATATTTTGTTAAATTACCAAATATTTAGACATAATTTTATATTACAATATAAATTATTTATGTTAAGTCTAAAATATAACTTACATATTAAATATATATTATCACTTTTCATTATAATATGATTCCTATGTTAAAAATGTTTATTTATTATAAGTTTTAATTATAAAAAGTAAAACATCTTTTAGATACCATACCATGAGGGAAGCAGGGGGCAGACTCAGGGATGAGAGGGGACCAATCATAAAAAACATAATTTATCTAAGAATTATATTCCATCAATTTCTATACAAAATTTTTATAATTTGATTTCCAATATGTTAAATATTTACATTAATAATCTAGCATAACATGTATTTCTTATATGTCATGAAAATAAATTAATTATTGAGTTTATACTAAATTTCAACAATTTTCAATATATACTACCAAATAGTCAATAAAAAAATAAAATATGTTTTTAGTCTATAGGTCATTTCTGATTTTCATCCTCCAAAGTTAAATACACTTTCTTTTAATCCCTGTTAGAATTCATTTCTTTAATTTTAATTTTAAAATGTAATTTATGATGATTTTTAACCGTAAAAAAATTAAAATTTAATTTTAAATGGGATTCTGATTCTGATAATGCTGTATTCAAGCAAAAGTCTCCATCGGGTACATGCAAAACTTGAAACTCTGCATCAGCTTAATCACCTACACACTATAGATTTGGCACATCAATCTCTAGGTGCTTCGCCAAATTGAAAACTCCCTTTGCGGTTTGAACCATTAACACCAATAAAAAAGTAAAATTCTTTATTCAACTATTCGAGATAAATACTAAGGCATGTACCTTGAAAGTGGTATTTTTTTTATCTCCTTGTGGAGAGCTCTTGGGTGGAGATCGTGGGGGATTTGATTTTTATTTTTATTTTTTTTAATCTGTGGTGGTTAGAAATTAAATTTTGTCGTTAAAAAACTAATTATATAATAAAAACCATCACAAATAAATTTGAAAGAATAAAAACATATTTAAACTCAATAAATATTTTATCCTTCATCTTAGTATGAAATGTAGAATATGTTACTAAAACATTAAAAATCATATTTCAACATTCCTTTCTATCATGTGGTGTTGGTATCTTTCAACTTTTGTCACTTACCAATGTTGCATGCTTGCATCTCACTAATACAACACTGCTATTAATTAGTTGTTTTCATTATTTACAAATTATAATAATATTCAATCAATTCAATAACATTTGTTTACATGAGAATTAAAAAATAAGAATTCTTTTCAATTAAAAAAATAGATTTTAACAATTAGATATTAACAAAAGAAAAAAAAAACTAATAATATAATAACTAAAATTTGATGAAATATAATATTCCAGATAAACTTTATTTAAAAAGATAAAATTATTATTAATTTTATAATTTAAAAAATTACAAGATAAAAATTAATTATATAATAATTAAAATTTGATAAAATATATTATTGAGATAAGATTTCTAAAGAAAAGATTACTAGTTTTATAATCTAGAAGTAAGTTAAGAGATAAAAATTAATTGTATAATAATAATTTAATTATAATATTTAATTTTAAATTAGATTTTTTTACAGATGAAAGAATCTAGCTTAATTGGTTGATCATGTGAGGATTATTAATCCCTTAATATCATCTTTAATTCCTACGGATAAAAAAATCAACATTTTTATTAAATAAAAATTAATTTTTTTATAATAAATAAATAATAATCTATTATTTTTTTGAATTGGAAAAAAAAATCTTGGCCACCTCCGGATATAGTAAGTCAGTACCTGGAGTCAAGTTTTGAAAAACACACCAACTTTATTTTTTTTTATCTTTTTTTCTTTTTATCTAATTTCTAATTCAAATTTTAAATAATAATTAAAAATTCCCTTCGTGTTCTCTGCGTCGTACTAACACCAGCTAACCGTTACCTCTCCCCGCTCGTTAGCGCGCTATCTCAACGCAAACCCCTGATACACCCAATTTCCCGACACAACAACAAATTCGAAATACGCTGAGAAGCGCACTTTAACCCAAAATGACACCCACCCAGCGCACATTAGTATTCACCCGTGCTTCGCACACCGGCTGCGTCTATGATCTTTCTCTTCTCTCTCACCGCGACCTTTCTTATCCTTCGCACCCTTTCTTTAGGGCTAAGGCTTCTTCTCCTCTCTCCCTAACCTCTTCTTATTCTTCTTCGCTCTTTCGGAAAATTAGGGTTTCTTCGTTCGCTGTTATTTTCAAATTAGCGCATGGATCGCAAATCCAAACGCAACCACTCGTTCTCCTACTCCACTCTCTTCAACCTCGAGGTTCGTGGCGTTCGATTTCCCCAATTTTTGTTTTCGGCGATTGTCGTGGTTTCACCATTGTTGTGTGGATTGGAGATTCAACATGTCTTTTTATTTTTTTTATTGATCGGCTATTTGCATTTAAAAAAGAATGCATGTATTTTGATTTTCATTGAATTTAATATTCTGATTGCGTTTTTTTATTTTTTTGTAGCCTTTGAAGAACTTTAAACTTCCACGTGAAGATGATGATGATTTTGATTATTATGGGAATAATAGTCAGGAAGATGAGAGCAGAGATAGCCAAGGTAGGCATTAATTAATTAATTAACTTTTCTGTTTCTGGTGTTTCTGTTGCATGCATTTGGATTTTGATGCTTGTGAAATACTGAAATATGGTATTACTATTGTGAAGTTTACTGTTTGGATTTTGGATGGCGTTTTTATTTCGGCAGAATAAAGTGCTTTAACGTATCTTTGTGATGTTTCTGTAAGCAGGTGAAAGGGAAAATTACTGTAATGGAAATGTGCACGCAAGGGAGCAGAATTCGTCGAGTAAGAGGGTGTGGTCTGAGAACAGTGATACTGATGATGAGAATAAGGGAAGATATTATGGGACACACATGACACAGGAACGATATCAATCAATGCTTGGAGACCATGTTCAGAAATACAAAAGGAGGCGTAAGGATGCCATGTCTAACACTGATCAAAATCAGGTTGTTGTTCCTCTTGTCAAAAGTAACAATGGCTTAAAAATTCAAAAGTCAGGGAATGATTGTAGGGGAGCATCACATGCTGAAGAAAGGGCATCGGAATGGCTTCAGGATCAGAAACAAGGAAACTTCAGTCGTGCAGATTTCAAGCAGCAATATGGCACTGATAGGTTTGCCTTCCTTTTCTGTTGCATTGATAGTGTTGGAGGTTTCCAATGAAATGGTTAGTCATTTTTTAAGTTAGAAATGACCATAACTTTTGTGAACTTCTTGCAGGATTATGTATGAACCTGCTGTTTTGGACATTGGGAATGGTATCTCTTATGAGATTCCTCCAATTTACGATAAGTTGGCCCCGATGCTGAACCTTCCAAACTTCCTGGATATCCATGTCGATGAATTTTACTTAAAGAGTACCTTGGATTTGGGGTCCTTGGCTGCAATGAGGGCTGCTGATAAAAGGTTTGGGACTAGAAACCAAGCAGGAATGGGGGAACCCCTATCCCAATATGAATCACTTCAGGCAAGAATAAAGGCCATGCCAGCTTCTAATTCACCTCATAAATTCAGCTTGAAAGTGTCTGATGTTGGATTGAATTTATCCATTCCGGAGGGTGCTGCTGGAACCATAAAGCGATCTATTTTATCTGAGGGTGGTGTATTGCAGGTTTATTATGTTAAGGTTTTGGAAAAGGGTGACACATATGAGGTATGCATCAGTTTGGATATTATGATGACAGACTTCTGGTTTTTATCTTTCTTTTCCCCTTTTTCTTTTTATTCTGCTGTGACTTACGACGTTTCAGATAATTGAGCGAAGCCTACCGAAGAAGCAAAAGGTAAGGAAAGATTCTGCTTTGATAGAGAAGGAAGAAATGGATAGAATTGGGAAGATTTGGATAAACATTGTAAGAAGAGACATAGCAAAGCATCATAGGAATTTCACTAATTTTCATCGAAAGCAACTCATTGATGCCAAGAGGTTCTCAGACTACTGTCAAAGAGAGGCATGCGCTATCTCCCCTCCCACATTTTGCCTCTGTTTTATCTCATTACTTTTTGGTTTTTAGCTGTCTAGTCCAAGGTTTTTGATATTGCATTTTCTGTGTCAACTTTTATGAATCCATTTTTTTTCAGGTTAAAATGAAAGTTAGTAGATCACTCAAATGGATTAAGGGTGCTAACATTCGCACCCGGAAACTAGCTAGAGACATGTTGCTGCTCTGGAAACGAGTAGATAAAGAGATGGTACTTTTTAATTCCTTTATGAAGTTTCTTGATTTTGTTGATTTGATTATGTATGCATGTCTTGTTAATGCTGTGTATGTAATGGATCTTAATGATCATCTTAATATTGTAAACTCTTGTGTCAATGAGATAATTGAATTTTTTTTTTCCTTTTCTTTTTTGATAAGCCAAAGAATTTTGTAATGGATCCCAATTTAGTGCATTACAACAACAACAACAAAGCCTTATCCCACTAGATGAAGTCGGTTACATGGATTACATGATGCCATTTGGCATGGTTAAAAACCAAAGTTTCAGCGATATTATTGAGTCTAAGGTCTCCCTTGATGATTTCCTCCAATGTCCTCTTCGATCTCCCTCTTCTCCTTTTTTCCAACTAAAAATCATGTTATCCACTCTTCTTACTGACACCTCTTGTGGCCTTCTTTGTACATACCCAAACCACCTTAAGTGATTTTCTGCAATCTTTTCCTCAATGGGTGCTACACCAATCTTTTCTCGTATAATGTCATTCCGTATTCTATCTTTTCTTGTATGGCCACACATCCATCTTAACATTCTCATTTTTGCTACCCTCGACTTTTCTCTCATGTTGTCCCTTTAAAGCCCAACATTCACTACCATATAATATAGCTGGGCATATAGCTGTACAATAAAGCTTTCCTTTGAGCTTGGTAGGCACTTTACGATCACAAATAAACCCTGATGCTTTTCTCCATTTAAGCCATCCCAATTGTATCCTATGTGTCCCAATTTAGTGCATTATCATCATAAAATACCAACTCATTTTCAGTCCCATTATCATCATCATCCATCTCTCCCACTAACCAGCACATGTCAATATCCTTGAGAGAAATTGGATGAATTCCATCTCTAGCATTATCTCTTTGTTTGAGTTGTTGGTTGTATTTGACAAACACCAAATCATGCAAATTTTTATGCTCAGTCCTATATCTTTTTGAGAATGAATCTGCAACATAGCATAAATTTAAATTGCTCAAATACACTCCAATTTCTTTCACATCTTGATGTTCTACAGGTCAGGCTAAAAAATCTTTATATCCAGCCTCTGAAAATTTGGAGCTTTGACCTTGTACATTCGCTACCAATAAGCTACAAAACCAAGAGCATGACTTAGAATTGTAACATTAAAACTTTAAAAAACTTCAATTAGTAGAAGTTGTTGTGTTCTTAGTTTCTTACTAGGAGAAGCAATTTTAGTTTGTTTAATTGCAAAATCACAACTGAAGATACCAACACTAGTCTTGTAAAGATGCAACCTAGTTAGAATCTTCTGTAGCACATCAGGTTGTGAAACCAACCTCCTAATGCAATCATACAATCCATTGTTGACCTCAAAATCAAACTCCAAATCCATGTCGTCATAGAAGAATTTTGGGATTAAGAAGTGGCCAGCCACATGCAATGGCATATGAAGCTGACAATTTGTTAGGATAAGTAGGAATAAGTTAATTATCTTTTATTTATCCTAGGAAAAATAGAAATAAGTTAGCTATCTTTTTATTTATCTTTATCTAGAAAAATAGGAATAAGTTCGTTACCCTTTTATCTTTGTCTATCTTTATCTTTTTTATTATTTATCTTATCCTTAGGAAAAAAAGCTAAATTAGAGGGATCTTATGGGCCAGGCCCATCATATCTATACATAGGGGAATAGGAGGATACTAAGGTACAGGGGAGGCATTCAAATTAGTAAACCTTGTGGTGATAGAGATGTGACTCTTGTGGCCTTCTTAGAAAATGCCCAAACCACCGTAACCAGTTTTCTATCATCTTCTCCTGAATGGGTGCTACACCAATCTTTTCTTGTATATAGTCATTTTTGTATTCTATCCTTTCTTATATGACCACACATCCATCTTGACATTCTCATTTTTGCTACTCTCACTTTTCTCTCATGTTGTCCCATTAAAGCCCAACATTCACTACCATATAGTATAGTTGTACTATACGATAAAACTTGCCTTTAGTTTAGAAGGTACTTTGTGATCACAAATAACTCCCAATGCCTTTCTCCATAGCCATCCCGCTTGTATCCTATGTGTGACATCCTCATTAATTTCTCCCTTGTATGATTGATCTCAAATATTTGAACTTAGAAACCTGTTTAGACTGGAACCAAAAGACACAATTTGTCTAGACTAGGGTGACCTAACTGTTGATGCTCAAGAGTTTTGGAGGCAACAAAGACACATGTAACCGATGGTGAAAGTTGATATAATCCTTGAGACTCATGTCATGCTTCAATCGTCGACTAGTACATGATCCTGGACTAGAACAGAGTAATCAAGGGTGTAGGCGAGCTTGCTAAAGTACATAATATAAGTGAAGGTTAGGAAGAGTACGTCTTTGCCCAATTTAAGTGGTGCCGGTGGAGGGAGGGGACTTGTGCCACATTAACAGGATTGGACTATTGTCTAGCCTTGGTGCAGCATTCCGCCTGAAGATTCCCATAGTGGTTGCATTAAGTGTAGCATTTAGCAAGTACCACAACATTGATCATCACAATCCCCATTTTGTTCACCATGATAAGAAGAGCGGGAGACAAGAATGGAGGTAGGAGGGGCAGAAGCGTGGCCGAAAGCCTGTGGAGTGGAGAGATGCAACAGTTCACTTTCCATGTAATATGATGGAACATGAGAGCATGGTAAAATTTGATTATGAACGAAATCAAGTTCAGGCAGGAGACCGGCAAGTGCAAGAACCATAAAACTCTTGCGTTGTTGTTCAACATCAGTTGCTGCATCACTAGTAAACATGGGGTTTCAAAATCAGCAATTAAATGATCAAGCTTACCAAGATAGGTCTACACATCCAAGTTTTCCAACCTTAACCGAAATCAGGTAGAAAATCATATTGTAGAGATGACGAACATCAATTTACTATAGTTGCCTGTCACAGTTTCACACCAGTACAATGGTAAAGGTCACAGAAGCACCAAAATCTACGGATAATGCTTTGGAGGCCACGTGGAATCAACTAAAAAATGGTTGTAGAGGGTTGTTGGAGAGAGGAGAAGACGGCGGTGCAGATCGACTAGGCACGCCGGAGAAAGGAGTCATGGTGGTGGGGGAAATGAGATGCACAGTGGTTGCAGGTCATGGCACCAGTAAATGGGAACAACATGTAGCAGAGTGGAGTGGAAAAAAAAGAAACCTAAACTCTTGATACCATATATAGAAAGGATATATCAAATGTTGTGTGTTGTATGTCTATTCATGCTCTTTTGTAATTACGTATTAGGGTATAATAATATCAATCATGGTTACAAAGAATCCATCTAAATCCATAATTAGTAGTAATGGATATTTCCATATTTACATGTAATAAATGTGCTTTTCTAACACTAATTTTTACAAGCTTTTAAGTTTAGGTGGCTTTTGACACTCAAATGAGAAGAATTGGGCTGTTTATTAGATATATTTCACTCTGTTATATCTGGCAGAAAATGGGTGGTTTTATTTTTTTGGTAGACCTGCATGTTTGATAATCTGTAGTTCTGTACATAGAATTGTATTTTGAATGTGAAAATCTTCACAATATGTCAATTCACTTTTGCTTTTCATTAAAACTTCTTTCAGGCCGAAGTCAGGAAAAGAGAGGAGAAAGAAGCTGCTGAAGCTTTGAGGCGTGAACAAGAGCTTCGAGAAGCTAAGAGGCAGCAGCAAAGGCTTAATTTTCTCATACAACAAACTGAGCTGTACAGCCACTTTATGCAGAACAAGTCAAGTGTACACTCTTCAGATGCTTTACCCTCGGTAGATGAAAACACAAATGATCAAGATGTACTGTTTGACTCTTCAGACGCTGGGCATAATGAGGAGGAAGATCCGGAAGAGGCTGAATTAAAGAAGGAAGCTTTGAAGGCTGCTCAAGAAGCAGTCTCTAAACAGAGAATGTTGACTAATGCTTTTGACAGTGCATGCTTGAGGTTCCGCCAGGTGGATGAAGCCGATTCACTTACACGGCAATTAGCAGGAGGAAGTAACATTGATTTGCAAACCCCGTGAGCTTTCGCTCTCTTTATTGTTTTTATATATGGATGTATGCATGCACACTACATGGACATATATATAACTGTGTATTTGTATGTTTCCGTGTTTTTGTTGTTATATTGCACAGATCAACCATGCCAGTGGTATCCACAGTTCAGACACCAGAATTATTTAAAGGTTGTCTAAAAGAATATCAGCTGAAAGGTCTTCAGTGGCTAGTTAATTGTTATGAGCAGGTTGTTGAGCAATCCCAAATAACTTGCTCATGATATTTTTAGTTTTCTGTTTTATTTTTGTTTCTGTTTTGGGTTGTTGTTAATTTGAATGCTTTTGGTTGCTTTCAGGGTTTAAATGGCATACTTGCTGATGAGATGGGACTTGGAAAGACCATACAGGCTATGGCATTTTTAGCCCATTTGGCTGAGGTCTCTATTCAAACTAGTGTTTTTGTGCATGTTTGTGACTTTATTTTAACTGGCATGTCTCATGCAGGAGAAAAACATATGGGGACCTTTTCTGGTTGTTGCACCTGCTTCTGTATTGAATAATTGGAATGAGGAACTTGAACGCTTCTGCCCTGAGATTAAAAGACTTCCATATTGGGGAGGACTTTCAGAGCGAGCAGTGCTTAGGAAAAGTATTAACCCAAAGGATCTTTATCGTAGGTAATGCTAATTTCTGAAGCATTTTCTGGTCTTTAAAAGAATGGTAGCAGCAATGCTAATAGTTTTGTTCATAGGGTACAAAGCAATATGAAATTGTTCCTTAACAGAAGGGACTCATTTTGCCTGATTTGAAATAATGATCTATCCTCACTTTTCAATCATCATTAAGCAAAACTTTGGGATTTTAGGAAAGTAAAAAAAATGCTCAACAAAAGGCAGAATCCCCTTCCTAGATTAGTATAGATCTTTAGTGAGTATTAATGCATTATTCATCCTCAGAGTATCTTGATTAGAACCTTAGAAGTTCTGAGATAGTGAATCATGCATTATTTTGGTCTTTGTGTGTCATATGTTAATTTCATTTTCTATTTTCATCCTTCTGATTACTGTGGTTACTGCTTTCTTGTTTACCAGGGAGGCTAAATTCCACATTCTTATCACAAGCTATCAGCTATTAGTAACTGATGAGAAGTATTTTCGCCGTGTGAAATGGCAGTACATGGTTTTAGATGAAGCCCAGGCAATCAAAAGTTCAAACAGGTTTTGAAATAATCTCTGTTTTTGGAATGCACAAGTGAATGTCACAAGTTATTTATTGATCACTATTTTCAACCAATGTTTTTCATATAAGAAAACTGAATAATTATTTGTGTGGTGCATTTTTTCTTAGGCTTAAATTGTGTATACCTTTTAAATGTATGGTTATTTTAATGGTTTAATTCATATCATCATCAGTGTTATGATCAGTTTACCTTTTGAAATTCTTTTTATCTAACAGTATAAGGTGGAAGACACTTCTCAGCTTTAATTGTCGGAATCGCCTACTGCTGACTGGTACACCTGTTCAGAATAATATGGCAGAGTTGTGGGCTCTTCTGCACTTTATCATGCCAACTTTATTTGACAGCCATGAGCAGTTTAATGAGTGGTTCTCGAAAGGGTATTTATTGAATTGCATTCCTCACTGTGTATTGGATACTATAGCCATTTAACTAAAGTCTTACAGTCTTTTATGATTAATCTCATGCCAGAATTGAGAACCATGCAGAACATGGGGGTACGTTGAATGAGCACCAGCTTAATAGATTGGTAAGTTTGGCTTTCCTGTGTGGTATTCACAGAAACTAGTAATCATGTGGTTAAAATATATTACTATATTATGATGGGCAATGGGGTACGAAGAGCCTCCTCCCCCATACCTTCGCATAGCGAAGAGCCTCTGGGCAATGGGGTACGAAGTTAAGTTAAATTATGATGATTTTTTTTAAAAAAATATTATTATATTTGATTAACTAATCAGAAACTTCATAGTATATATAACTACACCTTTGCTAGCCTTTGTGAATGTGGAGGAATTGAATTGTGTCTTGCAATTGGGAAACTGTTATTGGTGGTATTTATGTTTGTGAAGAGTATTAAGCACATGCTGAATGTGCTTGGGTAGTATTGGTGTTTGCCTAGTTGTAATATACTGTACTGACATTGAAGTAGGTTTCCAAATCATTCCTCATTCTCATAATGTTGTTCTTGTCTTTGTTAATTCTTAACATTTGTTATTTCCATGATACATGTCCCGGGGATGTGATGATTAAAGCCATAACGTGTGTCAACCTGTGACCCTTATTTTATTAATGCCCATTTTAGCTTGTTTTTGAAGACTTATAATTTTTTTCCTTTTAGTACTTTTGACTTATCTTTTGTTTACTCTTCTAACAGCATTCAATACTAAAACCTTTCATGCTGCGACGTGTTAAAAAGGATGTAATTTCTGAGCTGACTAATAAAACTGAGGTTATGGTGCATTGCAAGTTGAGTTCTCGGCAGCAAGCTTTCTATCAAGCTATTAAGAACAAGATATCTCTTGCTGGGTTGTTTGATAGTAATCGTGGGCAGCTCAATGACAAGAAAGTTATGAGTTTAATGAATATCGTTATTCAACTAAGGAAGGTAGGTTGATAATAGTCCATTTTATCCATTACTATTCTTTTTTTAGCGGATTATTGATTTCAGTAGAAAGATGTCCCACACCCCACCCCCCCAAAAAAGTTTCCTATACTAAAATTGCTACTGAAATATGGTAGGTTTGCAACCATCCAGAGTTGTTTGAAAGGAACGAAGGGAGCACGTACTTTTACTTTGGAGAAATTCCAAATTCCCTTCCACCTCCTCCATTCGGGGAGTTAGAGAATATATACTATCCTGGTGGGCATAACCCGATATCATATGAGGTGCCTTCTCAAACCTTATCTACTATATCAAAAATCAAAACATTCAATTTCATAATTTTCTCTTCCTTCTTCCCTCTTTCTCATTCTTATTAACTAGTATTGTCATGATATCATTAATATGGAAGCAAAAGTAAAATATGTGTTTCCTAAGGCTTGGGTTTTACAAAATCACTCACGATGTTGCAAAGGATTGTGTAAACTCAATTCCAACTTATTTGCATCAATTCCTTTATAAGTAAGTCTTATCCAATCAAAAACACATGTAATCTAGGGACTGTTTGTATTATATAATTGTTGGAAAAAGCCACCTAAATTGTGGTCACCCCTAGATAGAGGGGGTGTGTTGAAAGTCCCACATGGTGGGTAGCCATGGGGACATGTTGAAGTGCAACATCGTCTAAAGATAGTGCCGAGATAAACTATATAAGTGGGGAGCAATCCTTACCTTACAAGCCAGTTTTGTAGGATTGAGTTAAGCCCAAACCCACTTTTTGACATGGTATCAAAGTCTATCCTTGATGGGTCCCTTTGTATGTCACACTCTAAGCAGGTAGCCTTGAGCGTGAGGGGGGATGTTAGAAAAAGCCACCTAAATTGTGGTCACCTCTAGATAGAGGGTGTGTTGAAAGTCCTACATGGCGGGTAGTTGTGGGCAAAAGGGGATGTGTCGAAGTCCCACATTGACTAAAGATAGTGTCAAGATAAATTATATAAGTGGGGAGTAATTCTCACCTTACAAGCCGATTTTTTAGGGTTAAGTTAGGCCCAAACCTACTTTTTGACAATAATATTTGGCTATTGTACTGTAGTTTATCTTTGAAGTCAAAGCAAATTCATTCCATCATCGATTTTTTTTTATTAAAGCAAAGTCAATTTCATTTAGTAGTCAGTACCTTGTTGCAATCTTGCTACATGCTGGTATATGTGGTTATTTGGTATCTAGTGTTTAAGGCTTGCATTATAGTTTTAGAATTATATTATATAGCATAAGCCTGAATTAGTTATTGATGGGAATTGAGTGTCGTGTCAGTTATGACAGTTATGTGTATAAACAGTTATTTTCTACACATAACTGTCATAACTGCCTCTAACTCTCAATTCCCATCAGTTATTTTATCATCATAGGCAAAAGGCAGCTGTCATGAAACTTGTGGAAGAATTTTCTGAAAAGTGAGTTGTACACAATGCAATTACATTTTGCAAGATATTAAGAGTCAATTGTACCTTGTTGCCACCTTCCATGTCTTTCCATATTTTTCCCTTTTCGTCCATTTTATGAGAAGGAAAAATATTTCAAGAGATTCAGATCAGGCGCTTAGTGGATAATAAAGAGGACACTCTGATGTTTAATTGGGGTATTATTCAGTAAAATGTACAGTGGTTGGGTTAAGATTATGAAGAATAAAGGACAGAGATCTGAGAGTCAATGAATATTCTGTCACACTAGATTCTAATAATCTTTATTTAGCAAAACAAAATTATTTTTTCCTTTGTTTTGTATATCCTACTCCGTTAGGTTAGTACTCCTTTTCTTTTCTGATTGTTTGTTACTCCTCTTCCCATTTTTTAATTTTTACAGATACCAAAACTTGTCTATAAAGAGATTATACAAAGTTCGGCTGTTGGTCATGGTATCTGCAGGGAATCTTTTCAGAAATATTTTAATATTTTTAGACCTGAAAATGTTCATCGATCTATCTTCTCAGAAGATATTATTGTTAAAAGTGGAAACTTTGGTTTTACCCATCTGATGGATTTGTCTCCCCAAGAGGTGGCATTTATGGCCACTGGTTCTTTTATGGAGCGACTGTTATTTTCAATGATGAGATGGGAACGGAAGTTCCTTGATGAAGTTTTAGACTTTCTTATAGAGACCACAATCGGTGATCCTGAATGTTACCTTGAGAAAGGTAAAGTGAGAGCTGTTTCACGAATGTTATTGTTGCCATCAAGATATGAGACCAAGTTTCTTCAGAAAAAGTTTGCAACTGGACCCACCAATGCTCCTTTTGAGGCCTTGATGGTCTCACATCAGGATAGGCTTTCATCAAATGCAAGGCTTCTTCACTCAGCATACACATATATCCCACCAACTAGAGCTCCCCCAGTATGTGATGCTACTTTGTTATCTAGTCTTGTGTTACATCCTCCAAAACATATGCCTTTATTTTTCCAAAATAATAATTAATTGTCTGCCACTTTTATTCGTATAGATTTGTGCTCACTGCTCAGACAGAAACTTCTCCTATAAAATGATTGAAGAATTACATGATCCTTGGGTTAAGAGGTTGTTTGTGGGATTTGCGCGTACATCTGAATGTAATGGGCCTAGAAAGCCTGATAATCCTTCTCATTTAATTGAAGAGATCGATTCTGAATTACCCATTTCACAGCCTGCACTTCAGTTCACGTATGGTATTTTTGGCTCTTCACCGCCTGTGCGGAATTTTGATCCAGCAAAGTTGCTCACTGTAAGTGTTTTTCCTCCTTTTGTCATGTCTTACTGTATTGAGTGCATTGACATAGAAGTTATTACAATGAACTGATTACTTTCTGTTTAATATAGGACTCTAAGAAGCTTCAAACACTGGATATATTATTGAAGCGCTTACGAGCAGAAAATCATCGTGTTCTCTTATTTGCTCAGATGACTAAGATGCTGAATATTTTGGAGGTATTGTTGAACTTATGACAATGTTGAGCCTTTTGATATTGGTTTTTATGAAAAATATATCTGGCTTTATATCCAAGTGTGTCTTAAGAGGTGAGATGTGAATAAATAAAGGTTTAAAACCATTGTTATTACGAGAGCCCCTTGCCATGTAAGTTCATTTCCCTTCAATGTAATGGTTACATATGATTGGCTTGGAACCTGGAAATTGCCATTTTTCTTTTTCTTTTCTTCTTCTTTTTTTTTTTTGCATTGAAGCAGCTAAAAAAGTTGAATGTATTTTTTATTATAGTTTATTTTTTAAAATTTGGGCAGAGGTTGCTTGGGTAATGCTAGTGATATCAAAGTGGAAATAGTCCTGCTATGCTTAAGTTCTATTTACACAAGTTGCATGGTTCTTGTTCTCATGTTATTGTGTAGCTTTCAACTTTGGTGGGTTTGTTTGTTTCACATTTGATACTTGGTTTAATCTTTCTTGCAGGACTATATGAACTATAGAAAATATAGATATTTTAGACTTGATGGGTCATCCACTATTCAGGATCGCAGAGACATGGTTAGAGACTTCCAGCACAGGTAATGTCTTTGTTGTCATGCTTTAATGTGTCTACTTTGGTGAGACTACTGAAGATGACTTGTTTCTTTATATCTTTGTTTCAGGAGTGATATTTTTGTGTTCTTACTGAGTACAAGAGCTGGTGGATTGGGTATCAACTTGACAGCTGCTGACACAGTCATATTTTACGAGAGTGATTGGAATCCAACATTGGATCTACAGGCGATGGATAGAGCTCATCGTTTGGGTCAGACAAAAGATGTTAGTTCATCTCTCTCTCGGGGGGGGGGGCGATTTTAACATATGATAAACAAAATTAATTTTATTAATATTTATCTAAAATTTAGTTTAACAAAAAGTAAAGATTATTTACTTGTTTTTTATTACAAGCTTGTTTTGAAATTTGTGGCATAAGAGTAGGATGAGATAGATCAAAATTTTGACTTCTTTTTTCTTAGAGAATGGCGAAAGAGTTTTTTGAGCTGTCATACTTTGATTGCTGTACAAAAATTAATTTATTATAATTAAAATTAATTTATGTACCAAATTTTAAATATTGTAAATCCTTAGTAACAATATAAAATTATTCACTAAAACAAACTAAAAGCAATTTAAATTAGAATAATTGCCTATCTCATTCATTATACAAAGATTATAAACATATTTAAGTATAAAATCTATAATCAGTGTAATGTATATTTTATTCTTAACAAAAATTTTGTAACAAAAAAAAATCTTAACATTGCCTAAAAGTCTTAACGTAAATAAAAGTATCTATAAAACTATTTAAAAGCAATCCAGAATTAAAACTCTCCTTTCTACTGAAACCTAAAAGACATAAAACTATGTATTAATAAAGCCTTTGGGGGTGAAGAAGATGAGAATTTAGGAGGGCCAAGAGAAAGAAGGGGTGGCAATAATATGATACTAATGCATATAATGAGCACATTCTGGGCTTTTGGGGGGGCAACTGCCCCCCTTGGAATCAACCTAGTTCCGTCTCTGAATGTCACTTCTCAAACAAATGGTTTATATAGAACTTCCTTCCTTGGATATAGCTCTGTGGTTCCTCCTTGCTTTTGGTTTACTTAAATCTCACACATTTTGCTTTCTTTGGATTTAGTTCTGAATTTCTAACTGCTTAGCTTATTGTTTTATTTCAAAACTAATTTTATATGTACTTTAAAACTTGTAGGTTACTGTTTACCGTCTTATATGTAAAGAGACAGTTGAAGAGAAGATTCTTCATAGAGCAAGTCAGAAAAGTACTGTACAGAACCTTGTCATGACTGGTGGTTCTGTTGGTGGTGATCTTTTAGCTCCCGAGGATGTTGTATCTTTGCTTCTTGATGATGTTCAATTGCAACAGAAGTTAAAGGAAATTCCTCTCCAGGTTAATTGTGAATCTGGTGTCCCAATATTCAAATTTCCAATATGTTGAATTTCCTTCTGGTCAACAGTGTGAAACATTCCAGAATCCACAAACAATGTGAGAATTTTTCCAATTATATTTGATCTGACTTTTCCTTTCAGGTAAAGAGTAAGCAAAAGAAAAAACCTAACAAGGCTATACGGATAAATGAGGAAGGTGATGCATCTTTGGAGGATCTAACAAACTGTCTAGACCAGGGAACTGCAAATCATGATACTTCCATGGATCCGGAGGGACCAAAGTCCAGTAATAAAAAGGTATCATTATACTTCTTATAAAGTATTGGAGCTGAGTGCTTAAATCTCATCTGAACTGATTAACTTGATAAGAAAGTTTTAAATTTTGTAGCAGAAGTTGTCTAGTTTCTTGTATATAATGGAGGATCTTTTGCATGAGGAATTGTCATCTGGCTGAAGATACATTTCTACATGTCGTTTAATTTTAAAGTTCATCTGCATCTTTGCTTGTAGAAAATAAGAAAAATATATTTGTAAAAGTGCAGTCAGCTACTACTCCATTAATTAATGAATTTAATGAATCAAAACAGATGCAGTTCAAAAAAAAAATGAATCAAAACAGATAAGTTAGATAAAGAAATAAAGAAAAGGTTTTGAAAAATTTAAGGGGAAGTTCTGGTTTTGTCAACTGTACAGAACATTGCAGATTTTGGATCTTATGATTGAGTCGAGTCTCAAATTTTCAAAAGAACAAGCAAGTGAAATTAAGTTTTGTGAAAAGACAATTCAATCTCTCTTTATTCCCAAAAGAATAAGGAAAAGAATAAAAATATCAATATTGCATAGAACATCCCATTTAAAAATAGGAAAATTTCTTAAACTTCGTTATTCTGAATCCCGGATATATTAAAAATTATTTTGGGTCTCTGTCGTCAGTTAAGTGATGCCATAGTACCATCCCAACAGCTAATATATGTTGGAAGAGCCATTGAGGATAGTGTCACATTATCACTTAACTGGCGGTAAAGACCCAGAACAAAACTTTTAATATATCAGACTCAGAACATTGGAAAAATTTATCAGGATTCAAAACAAAAATCGGACATATATCAGGGACCTCAAATATATTTATGTCTTTGAAGTTTTAGGTGTAACATTCTTCATGGAGGTTAATGTTTCTCAGTTTGGTTAACAGTAATATTTATTTGCAGACAAAAACAGCTTCTGACAAGCAAAAACCGAGCCCAAAGTGTTCTCAGAAGAAGATGAAAGGCAGTATGTCTAATAGATAACGAATAAGATGATGCCTGTCTAGATACTGATTAGTGATCCAGAAACGTAGACCAAAGAGGTCAAGAGAAGAATATAAATGAAAAGTTTGAAAACTCCACATTCCAGAGCGGACCCATTTTCCACCTCCACGTGATTTCAGTCTGGAGGTTCTAAAGCAGAAACCATTCAACACGCCTTAAGATGTGGTGGTGACTTCTCACAATAGAATAATTTACTAAATACTTGGCCGTAAGTATTCTATCAAACTTGTAAATTGACATTTATGGAGAGATTGCTAGGTTAGCTCTCTTATTGATCATCCAGCTTATAGTTTTTCTTGTCTTTTTGGATCCATTATTACTGAAATCAAGGGCAAAGCTAAGGTAAGAAACTGTATAGGCCCAGGTTGTATATGTTGGTTATGGGTCCATCCCTCTTCATTAGGGGGCTTTTGTTTAGATTGGGTTATCTTCGATAATGCTAATCGTTAAGGTTCTGTTACCAATATTTATAGTAATTGATGATATCTGGTGGCGCTACATGCTCATGCTCACTTTTCATGTTAGAACACGGTGGAGTTGTATAGGGTGCAAAGTAGGTGAACTTGATGTTCGCCATTGCCACTCTTGCTATGTTCATTGCATCATAATTAGCAACGCGTAAAACACTACCATGCAGTTAGATAACTTCAGATTTAGGTATAGATCTTGCTTATTTCACCTCAATTGACGGAAAATGAGCAATTCAAAAGTTGAATGTTGGCAGAATTAAAAGTGGCACGTTGACTGGCTAACAGGACATAACCTCTTTAATTTAAGGTTTTAAATCATTTTGCAATATAATTTTCACATAACAAAAACTAATGTTTAATTTACACCTCACTTTTTTTTCCCGTAGATCTTACGATAACTAGTCTCTATAGTATAATTTTTTTATTACAAAAATTTTCTTAATGTAAAAATTTGTACCTCAACTTTTCGCAGATCTTGCATAAACTAGTTTCCACAATATTAAAATTTATCTTAGGCTTATATTACGGAAATTAGTTTTCATAGGAGGCTTTTTCGTTGAAATGGTTTAAAAAATAAATTGTCAGGTGATGCGATGAGTAAAAATAAATCTTAGACTTATAGCAACTCCTATTTCTTTCTTTGGTGACAAGGAGGGGGCCTATGGCTCAAACAAACAGATACTTAGGTAAAGGGTGAGCTGTATGTAAAGGGATTTGAATCCTGCATCTCCCAACCAACCATCATGTACTTTCCATTTTGTGGACAAAAATGGTCCTGTCACCCGGAATTCTCAGAATGGCCATTTGTCCATTTTGAAAGGTAATTTTTATCTTAGCTATTCCAACAGTTTTGGAGGACTTATTTTTATTTTTACCTTCCAGAATAGTTTTGGAATATTTATTTCCGAATGATCATATTCTATTATGGGTTTAGTTTTATGATTATGAGTGAGATTCCCATTTTCTTTTAAACATGGAGCGTACGGTTTAGTTTTTTCTTGGAAACTCAAATGTTACAATCAAAATAGCACTTAAAATAGATAAGCTAGCGGTATTACGGTTCTGCATATATCACATACGCATGCTACAGCGTTATGATCAAGATATATGTGCTTTTCTTTATAAATTATATAGATTAGACAACAAGAATCTAATTATTTAATTGTTAAGGCAATCAAACGTTACTTTATAAGGAGAAACTTTTTCAACATATTTTTTTAATTTTACCCGAATTAGTATGGTTAAGAAATTCAATCAAATAATTTGTGGGCATAAGAGAAGCAAAAAGCAACAGGGTTAACAATAGTAATCAAAATGAAAAGTCTGCCCTAGTTAAGGATAATGAATTGATATTTTGAAGGGTTCTGATGCTAGTTATACATATACGAAAGCATAAATTAACAATTCACTCATCAATAGACAATTTCAAGGCTCCAAGTGGAAAAAAAAGGTAGTGTGCTCTTGGACATGTTACATGAGGTTTCACTTTCAATATTTAGTGATGTTTGTAGTTAACCCATATCCAAATGGAAATAGAGGATCATAATGTTTATCACCAACATTCATTGGGAGCTGGTCAACTGTCTTGAACCATGTTCTTGCCAGCTTGCCAGTGAACTCATAGTCGCCGTAGAGAACGTCGGCGACACCTTGACCTTCGGTGCCAGGAAGCCATGCAGCTACAAGTGCATCGATTTTGGGTAGATATGGCTTAATCACAACTGGGCGGCCAGTGACAAGAACAACTACGCATCGAATAGCCCCACACACATTGGTGATGGTACTTGGACCAGGATCAGCCATAGTCAGATTCAAACTGTCACCAAATGTTTCGGCATAAGTGTGTTCTCCCACAACAACAATGGCATAGTCAAATTTGTATGACTTGACAAAGTTCTTATCAGGATTTTCATTGAAGACAACTTCAGTGGCAGGATCAACGGTTTGTTTCACAGCATCAAGGATGGTTGTACCTGTTTGCAAAATGAAATTTCTATCACATGTTCTATAACTATCCCACATAAAGAAACTATGATTAAATATCCCAAGTGGCTACCTGGTATGAATGTTTTTCATGTCAGTCCATGTAGGATTAAGACTCCAAAGCAGAGATTTTAACAAGACTTAAATATTTTTTAATCCTTAATAAATATCAGATTTTTGTGTTTGCTTTCTAATAAAAACTTTTGTTTTGGGTTGAGTCCCTCATAAAACAATACTTATGTTTTTGGTCCATGATATTTTGTTTTAGTTTCTGATAAATTAACAAATTTTGTGTTTGTTCCCTAATAAATTAACGAATTTTATTTTAGTTCTGACTAATAACAAATGGAAAAAAATTTATCAGGGAGCGAAAAATTATTAAACAAATGAAAAAATCAGATATGTATTAGGGATTATAAACATATTTAAGCCTTTTAATAATAATTGCAAACTAAGATTTTTAATATGTAAATGACTTCATGAAATTACGAATTGATCAAAGACTTGGAAGTAACCGATGAAATTATAGGATTTTGAGTAGAGAGAATAAAGAAATGAAAGAATAATACTAGGCATGCAGAGGTTAAATAATTTGGAATTGATACTGATTTGATGTGATAGAAAATACAAATATATGTAATGTCACAACCACCCCAAGAGAGAATTAAACTACAGATTTTGGCTTTGCAGAGTATTTTTGCAGACACCAACAAAAACTTATTGACTTACCTGAAGTGAGATCATTGCCACCAAGCCCCTGCCAGGTAATTGTCCATCCTCCACATTGATAACCCAAATTGTTAGCATGACTTCCTGCTACCAGTATTTTTGTGGACTTTTTGGGAAGAGGAAGCAGTGGTTTCTTGTAAGATTTACCATTCTTTAGCAACACTAGGGATTTCCGTACAGCTTCCCTTGCTATTTCTCTATGTTCCTGTTTCATACATGAATGATATAATATTATCAAGAAACAAAGTCTTTCCATTCGAAAGAAATGCAGAAAATATCCACCATGTGTTCAAATGATATCCTCAAGAAAATGTACCTTGCTACCCAGTTGGTTTGCGAGGCTTGGATCAGCATATGGATTTTCAAATAGGCCCATGACAAATTTTACTCTTAAGATTCTTGCCACGGCATCATCAATCCTGCTGATTGGGATAATATTATTCTTTACTTGACGGGTTAGTTCATCAATGAACTCAGTGTAGTTGAAGGGAACCATAATCTGTTAAATAATGAAATAACAAAATTCTCAGGCTGAAAAAAAAACATTTTATATAACTTTCTTTTACTCCTTCAAAGTTAATGAAACTTACCATATCAATTCCAGCACTGACACCAGCTTGAACAGAGTATGAATAGTTAGCATGAGGAGGAGAGGTAATCCGGTCAATACCCTGCCAATCAGATATGACAAAACCCTGAAAGATAGGGAAAAAAGCACATCACATGAAGCATCTCCGCTCATCTTTATTTTCTATTTCGTTTTGACTTGTTAATATTTAAATTATAGAGTTGATTAGACAATTTTTTACCTTGAAATGCAATTTGTTCTTGAGGTAACCAGTGATAAGTTTTTTGTTTGCATGCATTTTCATCCCATTCCAGCTAGAGTACGAGATCATCACTGTTGAAACACCCTTGATGATAGAGTCATAGTATGCCGGCATGTGAATGCTAAGCAGTCCATTGTAACTGATCAGAGTGTTGTTCTCATTGATTCCCTTGTTTGTGCCACCATCTCCTAAGTAGTGCTTGGCACAAGCTGCAACCTTGTTCCTGGGTTAAAGTAATTAAAAAGAAAAGATTTTTTTTTAGTTCAGGTCTCTACAATTTATATAATAAAATAGTCTGAGGAATGCTAAGATTGTGTCCCCAGACTGATGGGAACAGAAAAGCATGAGTTTTAACATACAATATCTAAATTCATAGACAAAATGATTGATAACAACTAATAAAACTTAGATATACTACCTTTATATGCATTGAGAGTATTTATGAAAACGTATAAATTGAATATAATGCTGTCACCGAAAGCATAAAAAATAAAGTTCTGAACGAAATGCATTTTGTAATAATAAAATAGGCTGTAAGGCCCTTGATAGAAGAACATCAATAATCCGAATCATCCAACACAAGTGCTTTATGAAGGACAATCAATTTATATATTCATAGTATCCTCAATAAAAATTTATTAGTATTTAGTTACTGACAAAAATCTTACTTTCCAGCAACAAAGGGAACTCCCTTAATGGAATTGCCAGGGATATCTCCTTGCAAACCAGGTATAATTTCAGTCATAGTTTTAACAATCTTAGGGTCCTCGCTGTAGCTTTCATAGCAACGTCCCCATCTTGGATCTCTGCAGACCTGTGGATGAATCAATTAACAACATGTTAGCATACATGGTCAATGTTATATGTGACTTGAACAACAACCCAATATTTAAATATTGCTTACTTACCGCAATGCATGGAGCAAAGACATACGGAATTCCAGTAGCTCTAACTTCAAGGGCAGTTGCTTCTCCAATCTTCTTTATGAGCACAGGATCCCTATTAAACAGTAGATTTCATTACAACTAAAGATCAAAATAGCATTCATTTTAGAGATCACAATAGCACAAACTCTAAGGAAATGCTTTTCATTGTTGATCTGGGGTTTAGCAAAAATGCTTACATGTTCAAATCTAGCTTCCAACAGTTGGAAAAACCAAATCATTCCAATCAAAGTTATCAAATGAGATTTCATGACTACTCTTTCAATTCTAGCATATACATAAACTTGCCTGGTAACTCCTAGCCCAACATTGTGAGGAAAAACGGTAGCATTGTAGACATTGTTGTGTCCATGAACTGCATCTATCCCATAAATCATTGGAATCCCAAGGCGAGTAGACAATGCTGCCTTTTGCATCTGATTCACCATTTGCTGCCAGGTCGCAGCAGATGCCTTTGTTGCCGGAACACTCCCTCCCCCACTGAGCACACTCCCTGCCCATCAATGATAAGATGCACATCCACAATGTCACCTCATTACATTTACAATAAAATTAACAAAATAAATGAAAATTTATTAAGTAGTACTAACTAAGCACTTGATTTAGTCATTTTCAGTGCATACCAATGAAGTACTTGTTCATCACATCAGGAGTAGCAACACTCCTTTCAATCTGTGTCATCTGGCCTATCTTTTCTTCGAGAGACATTCGCTTCAACAAGTCACTGATTCTGACATTCAGTGGCGCCTTAGGGTCTTTATACTTCAAATATTCTGCCTCTGAAGATGAAACCAGACAGAACAGTAGCAGAACACCCATAAAGGGTATTGAATATCTCCCCATTTTGATGCTTCAGCACTAAAAACCTATATGCAATCTGCATAATGAAATAATGGATCAGAAAACTGAAAAATAACCAAACCCCATTTCAACTCCAGAATGCAGAATGAAACAGTAGCAGAATGATTTTAAAGAAAGAAACAGACACACATACACATAAGAACTTAAATCTTCTCAAATTAACAATACCATGTGAGCCACTTTACCATAACATGAATCAAGCAAGAGCAAAACAAACATGCCCTTTTGAAAATCAATGACAATGCAGTGTACAGCTGCCAAAGAAGCTTAATAAGCTCAAGAAAGAAAGAAAGAAAGTTGTTTACCTCAGAGAAAGGGCACAATGAAGAACAAGTTAAGGCACCAGACACTTAAAAATCTAAAATTGAGTGGACTGAGTACGCAACGTGGGAGCTGCTAAATATAAGTGAGAGAGAGAATAAAGAGGAACAATTTATCAAAACAGGGACAGAGAGAGAGAAAAAAGCAGCCACTGGTCCCACCCACCATTGTTTTTTTTTTTTTTTTTAGATGGCATCTTGTTGGGCGCAACTATTTTTTTTTAATTAGCATATTTAGTCGCTGAATTTTATATTTGCTCGACAATTTAGTGTTTATATTTTTTCAATGATGAATTTAATCCACAAATTAGAGGTGTTTATAGGTAGGGGTTATTTCCTAATCCCGATTGGCCCAAATCAACTCAAATAATTTGAGTTGAGTATTATGCGTATTTAGGTCGAATAGAAACTAATCCATTCAAATCAATTGACTTTTAGGTTAGGTCGTGAATTTTGTTTTATAGACTCGTTGACTCATTAAGCCAACTCATGAACGCATTGTTTAATATTAAGTTATTATTATTATTATTATTTATATAAAATACAATATATATATATATATATATATATATAAATTAAAAAATCGAGTTATTTAGTATTTTTGTGCAATGTAAAGTTTTAAAAAATGATGTTAAGTTAAAAGATATTTATGTCTTAAAACGAATCAAGATTTTTAATTATTTTGATTTGATGTACAAGTGTTAAAAGTTGTGTCTAATGTGTTATAAGATTATGTTGCGAGTCTATGTATGAAGAATCAAACGATAGCAAGCTTAAGTCATCATTTGATACAACACATTTAAGAATTGACATTTTTGTCTTCATTTAATATTTTGTGCTTGAGATTCACATTGCAAAGACATTCTCCTAGGATCTATGGAAATTCTATAAAGAATAAATGAAGATCAAGATGTGAAAGTATCAAGCTCCATCAAAAGGCACACTATGTAGTTTAAACCTATCCTGACTTTGGAGGAAGTGGCTTTCTACTGAAATGTTCAACACGAAAGCCAACCATACTAGTCTCTTTGCATAAAGAAAGGACATGCATTTAATGCAAACATTAAATGTTCAATCGACCATTATTACTTGATGAAGAATAAATGAAGAATTATGTGTTGTGAGATAATGGACACTTGATGAAAGCTATAAATACCAAAAGCTTTGAAGAACAACATGACAAACCTTGGGTGAAAATATACTCTTTATTCTTTCTAGAAAAAGCTTTTGGTATATTCTTGTAAAATTTAAAAGCTCTCATAACACTTTGAATATATTAAGAGAAAAGATCAAGTGTTGATTGTAAATTCATCTTTAAGACAATCACAAAATTAGTTCGTGTGCAAACTCAAACAATATTAGACACAAGTTTTTTTATTTGTATAGAGTCAACAATGACTTGATAAGACAAAGAATATTAGGTGTTACAAGCATGAGGTAGAACTTGATTTGATTTGTAAAACCAGAAGTGATTGTGACATGATATTTTTAACTTGTGAGAAGTTAGTGGAACTTGGTGGTTTGTCAAAAACTTGACATAATCTCAGTTGTACAGACAAATCAATATAATTCTCCGCGTTTGATTTTTACTTGATCTCTTTCTACTTTACCTGGTCTAGGGCTTTAATTTATTTTTAGTTGTTTGAAAATATGTTTTGCTTTTTTGAAATTGTTTTTCATCATCTGACTGATTGTGATTTCAAAAATCCGTTATCTATTTTGGGAAAATGTTTTCTACCAGAAATTTTTTTGCTAATTACTAAAAAGCTTTAAAAATTTATAAAATCACAATTTAACATCCCTTCTTGTGATATTTGCTTTTACAAATTAGGATAAGATGATTTAACAAAATATTGAAAGTTTAAAATGAATGTTGCAACTTGCAACTAAAATTAATGAAATTGAGGGAATGGCATACACATTTTGAGTAATATTATGGCATAGATTTGGGTAGGGATGCACTCTCCCATGTTTTACCATACTAGTTCTTTGTTGAAATCAATTGTATTTTAATAAAAATTTAACCCGTACGAATAATATCAAATTTAAAAAAAAAACAAATAAATTTAAATGTTGTGACCTATTGACTCATCCCAAACAAACTCATTTGTGATAGATTGGTTTGAGTTAGTAGTACAAAAAATTCTAAAAAAAATGACCTAACCCAACCAACACAAAAATATGTGAGATTTGGTCAAATTTGACTTCACTCATGAACACCCCATACTATAAATATACAAATATTATGATAAATTATTCTAATTATTAATCATATTGATAATTTGATCCTTAAAGTATGATACTCAGTATTAGAGTAATCCTAAAATTGTATTTCTTATTGACAATTTAGTCAATAACATACATAAATTATAATAAATAATTATACTATTTTTTTTACAATATTTATATATTTATGCACTAAATCAATCATTTAAAAATATAGAACTAAATTGTCACCAAATATATAGTTGATCGACTAAATAGGCTATTTATTTTTTTTTTATTTGTTATATTTACTTTCTTATATTTTTTTAAACGCTGCTTATTAATATTTATTTATTTTTATTTAATTCATTTGCTTACTTTACTAATGCGTGTTGGTTCAAGCAAGAGGGATTGCATGTGCTAGGGCTAAAATTTCTGAAATTTGTCTGTTTGTTAATTTAATTAAAAGCTTTATTTTATATTATTTACCCAAGGGAAAAAATAATTTCTACGTGCATCTTTGTTTCTTTTTCCCTCTCTCCTTCTGAAAATTATAAGGATTATTTTTCTTATCTAACGCATTATAATATGTTAATAAGGTAAATAACTTTTATCTTTTCAAGGAAGCTTTTGTTTTCATTTGTTTAACAAAAAAAGTGTAGTGCACAATATGTGATGGTTGGATTGATAACTCAGACGTTATTTTTCAAGTTTCCTTGTCAAATTCGTTTGCCAATTTTGACCAAAATAACTTAAAGTATTATTTTTATTTAACATTAAATTTGAATGTAATGTGATATCAATATCAATACGTCCCAGCGTCCAAGAAAAAGAATAATCAATACGTCCCCATCTCTGTACAAAAAAAAAAAAAAAAAACATGGCATATCTTCTTCTATCATTTTCATTCCATTAAATGCTCTCTTCACTGTAGCATTAGATACTATACTGTACAGATTAATCTTTCTATCAACATATTTGTATGCCTACGTTTTTTTTTTTTTCCATCCCATCAGGACAATGATACATTTTTTTTAATTATTCTCCTTTAAGACTTCCGTTAAAAGCAACTTTATCAAATTACACTGCATATTAATATTCCCAAACAACTTTCTTCTTTTTAAGTCATCTAATAACTTTAATAAAAGAGATAATTACGATGATGAGGTTATGACAAAAAACAAACTTTCAGTTCACTTCACCTTCTTTTTGGATTTTAATTTATATGCAATCGAAAGTAAAGACAAAAACGTTGAAAGTTTGAACTCCTCTACCACCGGCGCCATATATTCAAAGCTTGTTTTTTGGCCGAAGTCGAAAATCTAACAATCATAATTATTAAGGAACTACTGTATAATACAGATCAATTTTAAGAAATTTGGCCAAGCACATTCTTAACATATCTGAAACTTTATTTATTTAATTTTTTTAACATAATATTAATATCAACTAATTTCATTGAAAGTTATAACTAATTTTCTTTAGAGATTTTGAACCGACTTAATGCCTTTTGCATTGAAAAAACGCACCACAAATCTTCCAAAAGATTTTTTTTTTAGAAATTTCAAAGAATTTACTTGTACATATATATTAATTTCATTGAAAGTTATAATTAATTTTCTTTAGAAACTTTGAACCGGCAGATTATGAATATTTTTTTTAATATGGTTTATTTTATATTTAATACTCCAAGAATCAATTAAAATTCTGAATCAATTAAGTAATAAAAGCCCCATATCTAAAACTCTTGTTGCTTGAACCGACTCGCATCATCAATCAATTAAACAAATAAATTGAGGGCGTTGCGTTTGTCAACGTACACCTGTTAGATTTTTAGAAAAAGTAGTCAACAATTTATAGCTCCAATTATTTCCGGATATCCGGGGGATCGAAGACTCTAATTAAGAGGATTGCCTATCTATAAAAATAAAAATTAATAAGATTTAAATATGATTTTAGTACTTTTGAGAATTTTTTTTTTTGAGTTTCTCAAATATAAATTTGCATTATTTAGTTTTCAAATTCGTAAAATACATTTTTTTAGCTCTTATCTCATGAGATAAAAAATTAGCACAAATTATTCATTCAAACCCTAAAAAACAAGTTAGATGTGACTAAAAAATATTTCATAAAGAAGTGAAAAATAAGTTAGAAGGGACTTAAAAAAATATTTCATAAATTTGAGGGGAAAAAATAAAAATTTTAATTTGGGACTAAAAAATTAAGCTTTAAATTTGAGAAATTAAAAACATAATTAAGTCAATTAATAATTATTGTCATAAATGAAGTGAAAAATTAGATCCAATGATTCAAGTATACAAAATTAGAAAGATAACAAAATTCATTTTAATATATTTATATGTAGTTTTTAAAAGTAAAGAGATGCAACATTTGCACTCCCTGATTTAAGTATTGATCTACCATTGTTTGTAGGGATTTGTTGTTTGATAACATATTGAGCTATGAAAAATATTCAATAAGAAACATAACCAAATTTATCATTTGATTTACGTCAAACAATACATGGAGTAAGTTAAAAGTAAGATGTGTAGACAAATCAACTCATCATTCAACTATAGGATTCCCATGTTTAGAAGATCAAAGCTCAATACTTAAATCAGGCAGTGCAAATGTTGCATCTCTTTACTTTTAAAAACTACATATAAATATATTAAAATAAATTTTGTTATCTTTCTAATTTTGTGTACTTGAATCATTGAATCTAATTTTGTCATCTTATAAACATTCCGTTGAAATATGACTTTCAAATTATGTTTTAAATGAGAGGATGTTATCAAAGGTAATGGTACGTCATACACACAGAAAAAAAAATGTATCACATATTTATCAAAAGAGTACATTGATAAGTTATAACTATGATTATTTTAAAATATACTAATCAAGATATAACCAAATGATTATATTTTGACACCCAAAAATTTAAAACACTCATTTATGAATTTTTTTATTCTTTTTATCTTACTTCCTATCATATTATATCATCAATCAAATTAATCAATTATTTTTTCTCTTCTTTTCTCTTAATTAAGAGATACAAAATTCAAGAATATTTAACAAATATTTTTTAATATAACTTGTTAACATACTTCTTTAAAAAAAAAGTATACATCAACAAATCTCATAAATAAATAAATATTAATAAGCAACGTGAAAACAAATAAAGATAATACTACTAATAAAAAAAATTGTTCTGTTCTACAAGGTGCCATCATGGATAAAATATATCCGTTAATATATTTGCAGAGATCGCTTTCTGTTTGTTCCATGTTTCTTTCGGATCAGAATCTAATCGTTAAAGGTAACACGTAGGGCTGCTTTTCTGGAAAGAAAAAGGGTTTGTATATACCCGATTAACAATTGTATTCGTATTTTAATTTAATTTAAATAGTTACAAGCATGTGGCCAACGTGCCTTCAACCTTTTGGTTTGGAAATAGTCAAATTGTGGCGGCCGTTGGGCCTCGGGTTGGATGCATTCAATTTGAATTGACCAGACAGAATTATTGATTTAAAAAATAATTCCAAGAAAAGCTATTTGGTTTCAACAATACATCCACACGCGGTTAAGATACTGTTGGATTCACATATAAAAAATATTTATTTATTTCGTGTTTAAATGTTTCTTTTTACTAGCATATGTTACTAACAAAATTAATCTTTCACCCAATTAATTATAAAACACTAATTATTATCTCTAATTCAAGAAAAAAAATGCATTATTATGAAATTACATGTTAAGTTTTTATTTTTTTTAAGTTAATGTTGTTTTTTTACCTGTAATATTTCTAGATTTTGATTTTGGTATCTGATTTTTAATACAATGATTGATTTTAGTTCCTAGTAGTATATTTGTTCGTAGTAGCCAAACTTTAGTTATTGTATAAGGGGAAAAATGTTAGTTTTAAAGATTAAATTTTGATTATTTTTAACAAATACAATCACGAAAAACTGTTGATTTAAAACTCGAAGATTAAAAACAAAATTTAAATTTGTTTTAAAACTAATTTTTCATCAATGGAAACTAAAATTATAAAGAAGTATTTCTCTTTTCTTTTATCTCTGTTTGATGCCGTGAAAATGGAGTGGAAAGGAAATTTTTTTTTCCAAATATTAGTATGAATCTCAACTTTAACTATATTATCTTTTTTAGACAATATCCCGTATAATAACTAGTTTAAATATTTTTTAATTTTACTCTACCAAACATATCATTAGATTGATAGACTAACTAATAAAAGATAGGTTAATTAAATTTTTAATTCTTAAACTTTTTTAAAATTCAATTTTTAGTTTATAAATTTTTGTTTTACTGATTAAAAATTTTCAACTTTTTTCTATTAAAGTTTTTATTCTCAAAAATTTTGTTTGACTGGTTAAAGTCTTTAAATTTTTATAAATTTTAATTTTTAGTTTTTAAATAAAAATTTGAACCCATTATTTTTATTCATTTAATGAGATTTCAAAGATTAAAAATTGAATTTTTTTAAAATTTAGGAACAAAAACTAATGAAAAAAGTTAAAGAATATTAGCCAATTAAACAAATTTTAGAAATTAAAAATTTTAATGAAAAATTAAAAGACCTCGACAAATAAAAAAAATTTAAAACTATAAATTGAATTTCAAAAAAGTTTTATGAAATAAAAATTTAGTTAATTCATATAGTATCTAAACCACATGTTTTTTTTTTTGTAGAAGAACCACATGTTTCTTACTAAGTACTAACCGCGTAAAGATCACAGCCAGTATGGGGGTACCAAGCTTCTAGCTTTGTCGGGTGTGCCATGTGCAACCTCGTAAATCTGATAAAAGTACAGTGTCTTAAATATTGTTCATTTAAGTGAACAGATTAGAGTTGTTTGGCATATTTTTCTTTCTCCATATTCCAATACTAAATCTTATTTAAAGTATAGGAATTTTACTTAGATCAAACTAATATATAGGAGTTTTACTTAAATCAAACTAATATAGGAATTTTACAAATGGTTTAAAATTGTTACGTTGAATTTATAATTTTACTATAAAATGAAATGTTTTTATGGGATTAAAATTTCTTATAATATGTTTTAAATTACAGGAATCTCAATCGTCCACTTATTGTTTAATGTGAGCATTGACTAGATAGAGTGACAATTCATTTATAGGACGGTTGAGAATGGCACAATATAATCATATAAATTAACAATTTTAATATTATATATTGCAAAATTTTAACCTTGCGCCCTAAGAGAATAGTACGACGGACTCTAGGTCCAAAATTAAGTAGTCCAAAGATTATATTAGATGACATTAGTATATTAGGATATTATGATATTTATCATTTTAATGTTTATTTACTTTAATTTTTCTTAAACTAGGATGAATATATATGTAGAGTTGTAGTAGTTCATTAGATTTATTATTTAATGTATTGTTTGGAAGTCTTATTTTACGTATATTTTAGGAATATAAGTAGCAAATGATTTTTCTTCCTAAATAGAGTACTAGTTAAATAATAAAAATGATGTTTTTATTAGAAAATGTAATGATACACTCTTACGTAATTTTCAATACAAGTTTAACATTATTTTTTTATTTATTAATTTCTTAACCAATATTCTTAAAATATCAGTTAGCAAAAGATCCATCTTATTTCTCCCCTAGCAAAAGATCCATCTTATTTCTTCCTAGTAAATATAAATGCATTAATGATTAATTTAAGATACTCCAATATTAAGCTACCATAAAATAAATTTACGTAATTAAGTCTTTCAATACAACCGTACCTATGTATGTAATATTTAATTACGGGAACTGATAGAGAGACAATTATGGAAAGTGCAGCTCTTTCTAGCTGTTGTACTTAATTAACCATGAAAGAAAATATAAATAACTGCCCTATAACATCGGATAAATTTTACTTGAAGAGTAATACGATCGACAAGCAAGAGATATATAAGCTTGGAAGGGAGAAGGGAAAGGAAGAGATCTGTCGGTTTGAATTTTTTCTTTCATTAATATTTCTAATAAAACTAATAAACTAACAAGAAAAAAAATCAAACCTGTAACCAAAGAGGCTGTGTGAACAGATTGAAATACGGTAGGGTGTGAACATACTAATCATGTTCCAACAGTTTGATAAAAAATTAGAAACATGATGACATGTTAAGTTCAAACACTCTCACGACTTATCAACAAATTGCTCAAAAGAAGAACCACTTTACAAAAGAAAAGAACAATAGTAGTAATCTTAACACTTTCACCAACTTTCTTACTTTAATTAGACGGAGAGAAAAGTTTAGTACCCAGTTGGGAGTCCAACATTTTATTGGAGTACAAGTGAGACACATTAAGTAGTAGAAGTAAAAAAATTAAGTAATATATAAATATAAAAAAAGACACGTAAACCAAAGTAAAAGTAGTTTAATAGGAACAAAAAGGCATCCATCCTTTTATCTAGTTCAGTTATGAATGCCTTGTGCTTATTTATTTTCTTATATATATTATGGATTTTTAATTAACACTGACAATTCTCTATTTTTAAGGGCTTTCAATATATTACAATGGTACACTATTAAAAAAAAGATTTTCTACATCGCTTAATTAACATAGGTTATTGTCAAAATCGATGTTAACAAAAGCGCGGTGGTATTTTTGTAAATAAATGGAGTTACTTAACATCGGTTTTAAAAAAATCGATGTTAACTACTTCATGTTAACATCGGTTATTTATTTAAATAACCGATGTTAAGATGAATGTGTTAACATCGGTTTTGTCAAAACCGATGTTAACTTCATAGAGTTAACATCGGTTTTTTTCAAAACCGATGTTAAGGAGTTGATCTTAATATCGGTTTTTAAAAAAATCGATGTTACCTAGTTGATGTTAACATCGGTTTTCTAAAAACCGATGTTAACTATATTAAGTTAACATCGGGTATCCTTAAAAAACCGATGTTGTTATGTTTATAAGTTAAAACGTTGAAGAAATTTCACAACCTGCGCGCTCGAAAACCCTGCACTTGTTCTTCTCTTTCTCCTCTCGCCTGAAATCTGTTGGAAACCACTTGCTCGACACCCACATTGTCCCACATTGTTTTCAATACTGCCGGAAACCGCTCGCTCGAATCCACAAAACCCCCTATCGAAGAAAACCCTACACTGCTCTTGGAACAGTGGCTCCAAGAAAACCCTACATACACTCCTCCGCTAGGTACTAGGGTGCTGAAACAGTTGGTGTTAGTCACTTTTCCGCGAGGTACTAGGGTGCTGAAACACTCGTGGGTGCTCAAAGCTCAAAGCTTTCTCCGCGAGGTACTAGGGTACTAGCTAGCTGCCTATAATTTGGCTTTCTGTTGCAAATAGCTGTGTATGTATTGGCAAGGTTCAGTTCCCATTTCAACTTACCTAACTTGAAACTTTTTGTTTATATTGGCCTTATTTTGTGCTACAATTATAGGATACAACTACTGATAAATTAATTGGTACAAGGAAAACTTCAAGTGTGCGCGGATTCTAATAGTTCCCACTACCCCTCACTGTTTCGGTTCGAGGTAAGTTTGGTCATTTTGTGATTTTTAGTTTAGTATAGCATACATGTTAAATGTTGTCTCTGCTTTGTCAGTGTTTGGGTATGATATATAAGTGTCTTTGTTGTCTCTCTTAAGTTCCCTTTTATGAAATTGATGTTGTCAATACACCTTACTTGTATTGGGTAAGCTATGATAGTGAAATTTATATATAACAGAGTTAAAAAATTATATTTTGAAACTATGGAAACTATGGATATCCTAATTGGACTCCTTGTGGTTGCTATTGAATGATTTGCAATCTCTGGCAATATGAATATTTGTCATCTCCTATCTGCCACCTTAATTATTGACCCATTTGTCATCTCCTGCAATAACCAAACATTGTACTATCAGTATTTGTCAATCAGTTTCTCGAGTTGACAATATATCAAACGTGCTTAGGAAGAGTGAAGTAACATTGTCTTCTTAAAGGATTCTTTTCTTATGGTAACTGCTTCTCTCTATTGAGTAGAATGTATGAACTTCTTAAAGGCCAAAGTTTTGGAGACGTTATTTACTAGATTAAATTACACTCACACTCCTTGAGGTTTAGTCAAAATTCTGTGAATACCCCTCATTTTTCTACTCTTACACTATCCGTCTTAATTGTTTGAAAAAAAACATTACACTTAACCCCCCCTAATTGTATTAAAAACATTATGTTGCATACCCTTGTAAGAGATGTGGTTGTAAATATTAAAAAACATGAGTTGCTTGATGGGTGCAATATCAAGAAATCATAAGGAGTGTTGGAATAATTTACTTTTCTACTATAAAAAGAAGATACTAGGGGGAAAATCTAGATTGAATTAATTTATTAGGATGTTAAATGCTACAACTAAAATATGATGTTTAAGTTTTCATCAATAAAAAGATAAATAATAAAAAAAACCAGTATCTTAATGTACCTTGTAAGCTGAACCAGGATAGAAAAAGTCCTCAGCACCAAAGGACATGTCAAGATTTCTCCTGCCACCAATGATCTCTAAAAGAAGCATTCCATAGTTGTAAACGTCAGCTTTTACAATTATAGGGTGATTACTAACCCATTGTGGTGCCAAATAACCTTTAGCGCCTCTGACCATTGTCACCACATGAGAGTGCTCCCTTCTTATCAATTTGGCCAGCCCAAAATTAGATACTTTGGGACAAAAGTTTTCGTCTACCAATATATTTTGCAGTTTGATGTCACAATGTATTATCCGATCCCTACACTGCTCATGAAAGTATGCAATCCCTTGTGCAATAGCTATGGCTATATTTGAACGAGTTGTCCAATCTAACAATCTATCTCGACCTTGATATGAAGGGAAGATCCATTTATCCAAGGATCCATTTTTCATGAACTCATAAACGAGAAGCCTGCAAAACAATATTTGTCAAAGCCAATTAAAACCATTAAAAATTATGTATGTCTTATTAATCCTTAAACAGTCTTATGGGGAGCTAAAAGTAAATTGAAGCCTTCTTGATGACTAAATGATAGTTCCTAGTCAGCAAAACAATGAGAACTTTCCATCTCCCTTTTAAAAGTTCTTTTTTTGTGAACACTGCAAATACAGTAATAAACTCAGCAAAACAATGAGAACTACCATGATGAGAACAGTAGGAATAATCACAGGCTTCTCCTTTGCACTTCCCATTCCATCAGAGGAGCTATTAGACCCTTCTGCTTGGCCTTCTGAAGTCCATGACCCATTTGCTCTGACCTTTACAAACAAAGTTGAGCTAGTATCCTGAAAACCACCAAAACTAAAGCTCCTCAACACCCAACAAAATGACCTCTCCTCATTTAGCCCAAAAACAAAAGCCACACAATCACAATCTGACAAGCAAGCATCCCCACATTTTAACACATTAGAAATATCACTGTATTAGCTATTATTGAAAATTCAGAAAAATAGTAGTTGGTTTGCTGCACCGCTGAAATCCTAAACTATGGTGTCAGGTTTTCATGCTTGCCATTGCAATTTCCGACAAGAGATGAATTATCATAGCACTGGCCATACCTTGTACTTCCCTAGAAAACTATGCCGTTGCCCAGTTATCATCATGTCCACATCTCGGTCCAGCGTGATTTTCACTAGTCGATTTAAAAGATAAGATGGAACTGAAGCAGCAGCAGCAATAAAGGCTGATCTTGTCTCCTTCCCCCCAAATCCACCACCAACTCGTTTTGTTTTGCAAACTACCTTTGACATGGGAAGGCCAAGAACATAAGAAACATATTTCTGGTGCTTCTGAGGAGCCTGCAACAACACAATGTTATTTTCACAATATAGTTATTTCCTTCAAGCCATAAATTTAGGCCAATACAAGCCAAACACTAACACTCACACACATGGGTTGTTTGTTTCATTTTTTTTAAGATTCTAGTTTGGGGAGTGGTTGTTATAGCCGCTACTTTTTCATCTTGTTCAATACTTCTTTCAAGCTAAGCATGCCTTATGTTTAGCTTGTTCTCTAATAGTATTAAATTTAGCTTCTTCTTAAAAAAAAAACTAACTCACACACACACATAACTTCTGTTAGGATCCAATTACAAAGTATGGGACTTGAGTCCCACATTGGAAGTATAGGAATCTAATGTGGGGTTTATAAGGCCATACATAGGCTCTCCAACCACAACAACTAGCTTTTGTGGTCTGATTCTCCCAAGGTTCTCCTAAGGTTTATAAGGAATTATTTGTAGGATACCTTGAACCAAGATGAAGCCTCAGCTAAGCCTTCCTTCCGTGATAATGCGTTATAGGACATGTGGGGCTTTTTATTTGTAGGATACCTACCTACCAATAATAATCTGTATGGGGTTGGTGGCTTGTCATGAAAATTTTGTGTCTTGCAAATACTTGTATCATACAATTAGTAATCTAAGATCCTTCTAATCTTTTGTTTCCCAGGAACTCTATAGCTAGAAGATACATTTGATTGGGTTTTAGTGGTCAGCTGATCGAGGTACGAGGTTTATTTGCTACTCATCAGTCGCTTTGCTGGACTTGCTAGACGTAATCTTGCATATACTGAGGTGAAGTACGACTTGATCGAGGTACGAGGTGATGAAGATACATTTCCTTGATATTTTTGTATGCTTTGCTGTGCTGATGATTTTGTTGGTGAGAATTGCAATTGTGATGTCATGCTATCTTGAAACAAAAGCTGACAATTAAAAGGATATTGATTAGTATGAATAATAGGGAAGTTAGGCCTTAATTATCATGCTATTTTGATAAAGAGCTCATAAAATCTCCGAACCTTGTTCATATATTCGTCCGAATTGTGAGTGTTCTAGTGAAAATGAAGAAATCCCCTACTAAAGGATATCGATAAGCAATTCACAAAGTAAACAAGGCTGATAGTGTATGTTGTTTCTTAAATATGTAGTGTATATTTTATATTTTGTAGTTGCTTTTTGAAGGATAATTCATTGGTCACCTATGTAGTGTGTATCTGGATTCAATTCATGGTTACATGTCTTTCAATTTACTTGCATCCAAATATACTAATATTATAGGAGCCGTACACCCGAGTGGGTGTTGACCTTGGTCAATACTTTGCTACATGAGTTGGTTATGCCATTTTGGACTCAGGTGTTCTATACTACAAATTGAACCTTAACTCTAGTTTAGAACAGTTTCAATTTCAATAATGATGGAAAGGGGGGAAAAGATATTTGAGTTTGGGGTTTTATGCACCATACCTTTCATCCTCTTTCTTTTAGACAACTTTGTTTTTAGTTTTTACTAATAGGAAGAAAAGGAAAAAGATAATAAAAGCTAAAGCAACTAAATATTTAGTGGGATTATTCAAAAAAAATTATGAGATCGAATCTATCAAATAAATGATGAAATTTAATAGTATTTCAATGGCAAGACAATTGAGATATATAAGTCTAAGTTAGAAAATTAAATTAAAATAAATAAATTATCAAATTAAAACTTAAAATCATTAACTTTTCTCTTGGCAATTAAAATATGAAGTTCTTGGATGAACTCTTGTCGCGTTTTCTTGGCCAATTATCAAGCTCCTCACTACTACTAACTCTTCTTGAAAGCATCTTCTCTTTGGTGTAAACCTCCAGCTCTGGCTCTAATTTTGATTCTTTGAGTTCTCTTTGAGCTATTTTTCTTTCCATCAGTATTTCCTTCTCGCTAGCCTTGAGAGCTTCAATCCATGCCTCAGCTGCTGCTACTTTTTTATCAACAATTTCTTCTACTGAAGCTGCATGATTTGTTAGATACTCATACTCAAATTTTGAGATAGTGATCATGGAACTATGCTGTGCTGTTAAAGCTGTTTCTCTCATGGTACTCTCAGTAAGAGTTTTCAGCTTCTCTAGGACTAGAGCTTAAGATGCTTTGGCTACTTCTAGCTCTTGCATGACGCCTTGCAATCTTTCCTCGGTCATGTCTATATCAAACTCAACTTTTTGAATTTCTTCCTTGGTGGCTGCAACCTCCTGTCTTACATCCTCATTTTCCTTTTTTGCTTCTTCTGTTTCTGTCTTCAGCTTTTCAAGAGTATGAGACAGACTCATGACTATGGATCTGGCCTTTTTCTCAGCAGCAGACACAACTTCTAATTTAGACTTTGCTCTCAAAATCTTGAAATTGAGATTTTGAACTATTGAGTCTACTTTCCCTTCCTTCTTCTTCAACCTATCTGTCTCAGCAGTGACATGCTTCAACTCAGTTCTTATGACATCCAAAGAGGCCATAAACTGCAAACCTTCTTCTCTAACCAAAGCTAATTCTATCCTAGCTGCCTCCAATTCTTCAGTTATAGTTTGTAACACTATAGAGTCTTCTGATTCCTCCCCTTTTTTGAATCTTCCTTCCAATTGCTTTGCACTCCCATCTCCTTGAACCCTTTTATCCATTTCCTTAACTGACTTTAACTCATCCTGCAAGAAATCAACATATGATATTGTCATAGCCAATTTCATTTCAAGCTCCTTTGACTCATCAATCTCTTCAATGGCCTCCTTCAACTTTCTCCTCGTGCTTTCCAATTTGAATGAAAATTCATTTGCTTCCTGTTTTCTCTGGGTCTCAATATCTGTCAGTTCTTTCGAAGCCTCAATCCGGGTAATGGATGGTGCGTCCATCATAGTTGTTCATGTATGGGATACTGATGTGCCATTATTTTCTCCTATTTCTTAATCCTTTTTGCACCATTTTAAGTACTGATTAATCTTAATTGTCAAATTAATTAGGCAGTTTTATTATTTGGGCCCATTCAGCTAATTTGATGTTTTTAATCTAATTTCAAGAATTAATGAAGCATTGGGCTTGAATCTAGAATTGGGTTTGGACTTGAAGAGGGCAGACTATTTTATTCTACAAAATTTTATCTTATCTAGACTTTATCTTATCTAGATATTATTTAGATTTGATCTCATCTAGATATTATTTCATCTAGATCTTATCTTATGTTACCTTATCTAGATTTGATTTTATTTTATTTATGGTCTTGGATTTACAACAGATTTGTAAGCTTTGGGGCTGGAAAACTATATAACAGCACCAAGGTTCTAGTTTAGGTCTCTCTTCTCTTTCTCCTTTTTTCGTTTTTGGCAATTCCAGTTCTGAGTTTTAGTTTTATCAATAAAATTTCATTCTTCAATCTATAATTTCATTCTCTATTGATTAATGGAAGGCTAAGTCCCCAACATTGTTTTTTCTTGAGGATCAAGCACAGTTCTCTTTGAGGTTCTATTATTACTGTTAAATTCTGTTCAGTTTTTCCTCTTCACTAATTACTCTGAATTCGTTGCTATTAATTCATGCATGCTTAGTGCTTGATTAATTGTCTCTACGCTTAATTTACGTTCATGCTTAATGATTGTTTATGAGTAATTGGTGTATGTGTTGCTTAGTCACATAATGAATGCCTTATGTTAAATTTCGCTTAGTAATTTAATTTAGGGTTGGATTAAGTGGTTAAACTGATAAAGGATAAATTCTCGCAACCTAGGATAAGAGACTTGCTTGTGAATCAAGGGAAAACAACGTATTTTAATTCTGATATTTTTTAATTCAATTTTACTCGCTGTTTAATTTACAAAAGCGAACAACCCCCCCCTAATTCGTTACTATTTTCCTACTATCTGTCATGAACATTTGGTGTATCATTGCTCGTTGGGAAACGACCTAGGATCACTTCCTAATTACTACATTTTAATGTTTATTTGATTCGGGTACGATCTCGATCAGATACCTTTCTGGCCAAACTGCACTAACCTAACCTTGCAGAGCTTGAACTGCCATTTACACAACATACAAAGAATATATGCTAAACCATAGCCATTAAGTAGGAAAAATTGTAACTCCAAAATGAAATAAAATAAAAAACTATAAAAGTCCTGAAATTGACATTTTAAAGGTTCATTAGCATCAACACATTTGCTAGCCTTTATATAAGATAACTAAACACATCAAAGGTACACATTTTACCAGAGTTCAGACAGGAACTGTTTCTACAACTAATTTGGTTAGGTCAATTCAAGCTCACATTTTACCATAGTCTATTCACAAGCCAGTGGAGAATGTTAGAAATAAGGGTTAACATTTACAGTGTTTGTAATTCTGAGGACAAGACTACATATATCAGATTCAGAATTGGTCAAGCTCAATAAACAATAAGAACTTTAGCATATTATTTCCCCCTGATAATGTAACATATTTTGGTTGCATAACATGAAACAGACTGTTATTCTAAAAATTGAGAAGCTGCAAACATACCCATGAAACTAGAAGGGTAATTCTTGTCAGTCCTAACTTTGCCATCGACAAGAACATGTCGCTGCATCAGAATAGCAATGAGTTGACGGTATGTCAGAGCATACTTCAGCCGGTTTCGCAGAATTTAAAATCCCAAAACTGTATCTCCCTCTAATCTGAATCTCCGTCTTGTAAAACTGAACTGTGCATTCTTCCTTCACTGGTAAAATATGCTTTTTTATCCTCCTACACCACCTGTATAAGCAGCTCCTATTTAGTGCTTCACTACGAAAATCCACCTCCAAAGTTGTCTATGTGTGTGTGTGTCTCTTAAATTAACACTACTGCCACACACAAACTGCAACCATTCTAATTTTGTGACCAATATACCCAATTAATGACCAATACACACACAGAAACACACACACACACACACAGAGAAACACACACACGGACAAAGACACACACACACATAGACATAGACACACACACACACACACACACACACACACACACTCTCTCTCTCTCTCTCTAGCAATTATGTTGCTAGTCCTACTTCTGTTGATCCCACAACAGATTCAAATTCCAACTCTAGTTCTCCTATCAATGCTGATTCTAGTCCTACTATTGAGCCTGCAACTCCTATCTTTGAAGCTGGATGTACTTCTGTGCAAGCTAATTCTCCTCAGTCATTAGATTAGTCTCCTTCTGAAATTTTTCCTCAGTTAATTGTCACCGTATGCACATCAAATTAAAGTGTGGAATCCATTTACCTATGCTTAATCTAACTCTGTTACTTGCTCACTGTACAATGATGCCTTCTTAAATGGTTTTCTGCTACATGAGGTTTCTAGCAACGAGGAATAACCAAAGATGCTGCAGCAACGACTTCACCGAAGTCCCTATATTCTTCTTCACAAAGGCATCCAAATTGGCTTTCATAAGACAAACAATTGGCAGCTTCCATTTATGAATTTGGACATTATCATTTGATACCACTTCAATTGAAGGCATAACTAAATTCTGATATTTTTCTAACAGTAGTCACATGGGGACTTTCCTTTGTTGAAAACAGCCATTGGTTTCTTGTAAACCAGATGGTTCACAGAAATTGACAGATACGAGCCACTTCAATCTGTAAACACCTATCAAACTAGACCGAAAAGTCCATATCTTTCAGAGTTTAGATTAAAGGAAAAACTGGATAACAGATTCTAAAGAAATGGACATTACCTCTTCCTGAAGTAGGGGAGGGAGATCTTCTGTTGCTAGAAGGCTCAAAGCTTCAACACACAGCTTTTCTTCTAATGTAGGACTAGTGTCATACCCTGTTGGATCCTAACATTGGATCTTGGTTAGCATGTTGCTTTTGCTTGTATTATTATAACTTTATAACGATATTTACATCTTGGTTAGCATCTTGCTTTTGCTTGTATTTTTATGACTAGTCTCACAACTGTTGATGTCGATATTTGTATGTTGTTGTACGTCATCAATGTAATTTGCTATATGATATGAACCCTCATGGCACAAGGGCTGACTTAGGATCGTCTAGGATTAAACCTTGATGGAAAATGCGGAAATTGATTAAGGAAATGATGGAAAATAAGGTGGTTAATTTCGTGGGTCTTAATAAGGTGGTTATTGGCATAAAATGGATGAATGGGATGGTAAAATGTAGGTTAAGTGGTGGCTGGACAGAAATATAGAAATGGCAATAACTGAAGCTACATGGCTCCAAATGAGGTGATTCCAAAACGAGGTGAAAGGTCTCGTTTTGAAATTCAATTTAGGCTCAAGAATCACTTAATTTGAGTGCGTAAAATGGGAGTTATGGCCACGAGATAATTCTGGGCAGAGGTGAATTTTCTGGAATTGTGGTTTGAAAGAACAAGGGTGAAGATGAAAGGAAGGAAAGAATCACTCTTTCCAGCGAGGGCAACACACAAAGGTTGTGAAAGTCCTTTGATACAGCCAGGGTGTTCTTGAATCACTCAAGAATTTAGGAGAATCACTCTCACTAAGATAAAAGAGATAAGCTCTAATTTTCTGAATAAAACTCAACTTGTGTTTATTGATAAAATGGTTCAGCTTATATAGAAGCTTTACAACAGATTTTAGTAATGACCCACTAACTTAGAATTAAAATAACTTAATGCCATTAATCTAGGGAATTAAAAAAACTTAATGGCTGAGTGTAACTGAAATTGTGGCAACCAAAAGTCACCCCCAACAGCCAACAAGTCAGCCACCATTTGGTCTCCCAAAAGGCTGATGCCTAGGTTGCCAATTGGGCCCTTATTACAACTTGAACTAAACCTACTAAAGCCCTTTTAGTTGATTAACCCAAAACATACTTTTGGTCAGTCAACTTTACAAGGATTGGGCCATTATTTAGACAAACTAAACACTCTAAAATTGAGACAAAGTGGTGCCATTTAGTCCTCATCCATTTGGGCCATGATACAACTCACAACCTTGGACTTTTCTCCTTGAAACTTGGGCTTGTATTCAAATAGTATGGACAGCACTTGTTGAAGAGCTTCCTTGGCTTTCCTTGCTCTAGCCCTTGTCATAGGCCCTCCAAGTCCTTCAAGTGGATCCTTGCCCTTGCTCTTGGTCATGTCCTCATCATTCTCTCCCTCTTGAGAAGGATTTGTCCTCAAATCGGATTCTCCATCTGCATCAAAAAGAGATAAATCAGAGACATTGAAGGTGGAACTAACATTATACTCACCGGGCAGCTCAACTTTGTAAGCATTGTCATTGATTCTTTCAAGCACTTGAAATGGTCCATCTCCCCTTGGTTGAAGTTTTGATTTCCTTTGTTTCGGAAACCTTTCTTTTCTCATGTGCACCCAAACCCAATCTCCGGGTTCAAAGACAACCTTCTTTCTCCCTTTGTTGGCTTGTTTAGCATAGCTTTTATTTTTCCTCTCAATTTGATCTTTGACTCTCTCATGAAGCTTCTTCACATAGTCCGCCTTTGCTTGACCTTCTTTATGCTTAAAAACAGAAACATTAGGCATAGGCAAAAGATCAAGAGGAGTTAGTGGGTTAAAACCATAAACAACTTCAAAATCATCAAAAGTGTTAGTGGTCAAAATCTGATTTTTGCAAAACAAGATATATAGTGACTGTTTAGCACGATACAACCTCTTGACCTCACTTTTTGTGGCTAAATAGCTCTCCCTCACTTCAAGTGTTTCACTCTTCTTTTGTTCACTTTTTTTCCTCTCAAGTGTTTCCCTCTTTTTCTCACTCTCAAGTGTTTTGCTCACTTTTTCTTTTTCTTTTTTTCTCTTGAAGAAGTTTTTCTCTCATTTTCTTTTGATCCTCACACACTTCTTGTGGACTCAATGGCTTGAGCACAATCTTTTTGTCTTGGTGCATGAAAGAGATCTTGTTGGTGTAACCGTCATGATTGGCTCTTTTATCAAATTGCCATGGTCTCCCCAAAAGTAAGTGACTGGCCTCCATAGGAACAACATCACAAAGTACCTTATCATTGTATTTCCCAATGGAAACGTCCACTTCCACTTGCTGCCTCACTTGCACCTCCCCATCCTTACTAAGCCATTGAAGTTTGTATGGCCTAGGATGTGGTTTAGTAGCTAAATTTAGCTTTGACACTAATCTAGCACTAGCCACATTGGTGCAACTACCTCCATCAATGATCACCATGCACACCTTGCCATTGATTAAACATCTAGTGTGAAAGATGTTTTCTCTTTGGCTCTCCTCCTCATGCTTCAATTGACCACCAAGTAACCGCCTAATCATCAACAAATCTCCCTCCAGAGTCTCCTCTTCCTCTACGTACTCACTCTTCTCTTCCTCTTCAACATCAGATTCACTTATATATTCTCCATCTCTAAGAACCATGGACCTTTTGTTAGGGCACTCATAAGCATAGTGTCCTAGGCCTTGGCACTTGAAACACTTCACATCTCTACTCCTTTTAGAGGGTTCCTCTTGGTACTTTGAGCGAGTTTTTGATGGGATAGGTGTGGAACTACTAGAAGTAGCAGCCCCATCTTTCTTACCTTTGTCTTTCCAACTAGAAGAACCAAAGTTGGTAAAACTCCTCTTAGCCACTCCCTTCCTTTTTAATTGTTGCTCCACTTGGATTGCTTTGTGAAGCAAATCATCCATTTCAAAAAACTCCTGCAGCTCAACAATATCACGGATATCATTAGTCAAACCATTAAGAAATCGATCCATAGTTACCTCCTCATCTTCTTCAATATTTGCTTGAATCATGAGCACATCCATTTCCTTGAAATACTCCTCAACCCCCTTGTTGCCTTGGGTTAGTTTTTGGAGCTTGAATTTCAAGTCCCTTGAGTAACTAGCCGGCACATACCGCTTCCTCATGATCTTTTTCATCTCCGTCCATGTATCAACCATTGGCTCTTCATTTCTTGCTCTCTCCTTTTGTAGCTTGTTCCACCACACAAGAGCATAGTCGGAAAACTCCGTGGCGGCAAGCTTCACCTTCTGGTCCTCCTCATAGTTGTTGCATGAGAAAACATGGTCTATTTTCATCTCCCACTCCAAGTAGGCCTCCGGATCATTCTTTCCTTTAAATGGAGGAATGTTGAGTTTAATACCATCAATTCGGTTTTGTCTAGGAACACCATCATTCCCTCTTCTCCTCCTTTCTTCTTCATTATGATCTCTATTCTCCATTTGATCCAACCTCTCATGGAGCGCATCATCTCGTTGTTTCATTAACCTCTCCAAATGTTGCATCAAAGCTTGCATTTGGAATTGCGAAAGCCCCACTCCATCATTAGGATTAGTACCTGACATCTCAAACAAACAAATCAAACGTAACAAGACAATTATAGTTGCTGTTTGAATACCTCACCCACTCAAGTGTATCACACAATTATGGCTTTTCTCTAATGAAACACTCTTGCCTTTTACCACTCTAATTCCCCTTGAGTTCTTAGGCAATTCAAGAGATTATGGCCACAACAAAGAACAATTCACCAATATGTGTAAGGTAAGGCTAGAGAGACAAGGAAAAGGTTAACCAAGAAAAAGGCTAACAATGTTTTTAGGCACAAATGAAGGAAATAAAATTCAGAATTTAGGAATTCTAGTAACAATCCTTCATGCAACCAATATATTACCTTAAAGAGATTTTTTTTTTAAAGTTCTTCAAGCATGAACCATTCAGCCCAATTTTTTTTTTTTTAATTTTGCTTATACGAAATTCTGCTTTTTTTTTTTTTTTTATAACAAAGAGATCAAAAGGCTTAACTTTTGCAATGGTTCAGCCTAAAAAAAAATATATGAATAAGAAGGTAATATAAATGGCAAAGAGAATAAAGAAGGATGTTACCCAATATTTCCAGCAAAGGAAGTGTTGATCCTAGAACCGGAGCTCTGATTACCAAATGATATGAACCCTCATGGCACAAGGGCTGACTTAGGATCGTCTAAGATTAAACCTTGATGGAAAATGCGGAAATTGATTAAGGAAAGGATAGAAAATAAGGTGGTTAATTTCGTGGGTCTTAATAAGGTGGTTATTGGCATAAAATGGATGAATGGGATGGTAAAATGTAGGTTAAGTGGTGGCTGGACAGAAATATAGAAATGGAAATAACTGAAGCTACAGGGCTCCAAATGAGGTGATTCCAAAACGAGGTGAAAGGTCTCGTTTTGAAATTCAATTTAGGCTCAAGAATCACTTAATTTGAGTGCGTAAAATGGGAGTTATGGCCACGAGATAATTCTGGGCAGAGGTGAATTTTCTGGAATTGTGGTTTGAAAGAACAAGGGTGAAGATGAAAGGAAGGAAAGAATCACTCTTTCTAGCGAGGGCAACACACAAAGGTTGTGAAAGTCCTTTGATACAGCCAGGGTGTTCTTGAATCACTCAAGAATTTAGGAGAATCACTCTCACTAAGATAAAAGAGATAAGCTCTAATTTTCTGAATAAAACTCAACTTGTGTTTATTGATAAAATGGTTCAGCTTATATAGAAGCTTTACAGCAGATTTTAGTAATGACCCACTAACTTAGAATTAAAATAACTTAATGCCATTAATCTAGGGAATTAAAAAAACTTAATGGCTGAGTGTAACTGAAATTGTGGCAACCAAAAGTCACCCCCAACAGCCAACAAGTCAGCCACCATTTGGTCTCCCAAAAGGCTGATGCCTAGGTTGCCAATTGGGCCCTTATTACAACTTGAACTAAACCTACTAAAGCCCTTTTAGTTGATTAACCCAAAACATATTTTTGGTCAGTCAACTTTACAAGGATTGGGCCATTATTTAGACAAACTAAACACTCTAAAATTGAGACAAAGTGGTGCCATTTAGTCCTCATCCATTTGGGCCATGATACAACTCATAACCTTGGACTTTTCTCCTTGAAACTTGGGCTTGTATTCAAATAGTATGGACAACACTTGTTGAAGAGCTTCCTTGGCTTTCCTTGCTCTAGCCCTTGTCATAGGCCCTCCAAGTCCTTCAAGTGGATCCTTGCCCTTGCTCTTGGTCATGTCCTCATCACTATATAAACAACTGTTGTTCATGCTGAGTGAACCTTAGATTCCCATTTGAGATTGCATGCAATGATTCTTGCGGACAGTTTGCATTAGTCATTGTATTTAGTCTTGAATTGTCCATTTGGACAGTTTGAGGAGACTAGTATTTTTATGTTAGATTCATTCGTTAAGGTTATTATTATTTTGATTAATTTGATCAAATTTTGGTACAATTCATTTCACGTTGTTCTCTGAGTGCATACTTGATTATCGGGAAATTAATTTCACCGATGTCATTGTTGGATCAAATGGCCTCAGAATAATTAAGAAGGGGGGGGGTTGAATTAATTATTCCTAAACCTTTACTAATTAAAAATTTACTCTTCTAAGGCTTTTACTATGTTGTTAAGTAAATGAAGAATAGAAAAGAAACTTAACCAAAAGTAAAAGCGGAAATTAAAGTGCACAGCGGAAATTAAAAGAGTAGGGAAGAAGGAGGCAAACACACAAGAGTTTTTATACTGGTTCAGCAACAACCCGTGCCTACATCCAGTCTCAAGCGACCTGCGGTCCTTGAGATTTCTTTTCAACCTTGTAAAAATCCTTTTACAAGCAAAGATCGACAAGAGATGTACCCTCCCTTGTTCTCTTTGAACAACCTAGTGGATGTACCCTCCACTAGAACTGATCCACAAGAGATGTACCCTCTCTTGTTCTCAGTCAACAACCCAAGTAGATGTACCCTCTACTTGTACCACAAAGGATGTACCTCCAATGTGTTAAGATAAAGTTCTCAGGCGGTTAGTCCTTTGAAACTTTGTGAAGGGGGAAACAAAAGAATTCTCAGGCGGTTAGTCCTTTGAAATCTTTTGTTTATGGGAAAGGGAAGAATCAAAAGAATTCTCAGACTATGTCGTTTTGAATTCTTTGACAAGGGAGAAGGGAGACACAAAAGAATTCAGGCGATTAGTCCTTTGTTCTTTTGGAAAAGGGAGAAGAGAGACACAAAAAGAATTCAGGCGGTTAGTCCTTGGCGAATTCTTTTTGGCAAAGGGAGAAGGGAATGAAAAAGATGAATAGCACAAGTTTTCAAGGTTTGGAAAACCAGAAAACTTTTGAAGGCTTTTGATAAAAGAAGAAGAATAAGGAGTTCAAAGAGATTCAGAAATCAATTGGGAAAAGTTTGTTGTCTAAAGAATGAATTGAAAAGATATATTGAAATGCAAATCAAAGCCTTGCTTTTATAGACTCTTCATGTCTGGTCAAGAGAACCATTAGAAAAGTTATAACCTTTAAAAAAAACTTAAAAAACCATTTGAAAAAGTTGAAAACTATTGGAAGAGTTACATCTTTTGATTTTGTTCAGAAACTATCACTGGTAATCGATTACCAAATCAGTGTAATCGATTACACAATGCTTTTTTGTGAAAGGATGTGACTCTTCACAATTAAATTTGAATTCCAACGTTGAAAACACACTGGTAATTGATTACCAAATCATTGTAATCGATTACAACATTTTGAAATCAATTGGAACGTTGTAAATTCAGTTGAAGGCTTTTTAAAAACCATTTTGCTACTGGTAATTGATTACAACAATCTGGTAATCGATTACCAGAGAGTAAAAACTCTTTGGTAAAAGGTTTTTGAGAAAAATTCATGTGCTACTCAGTTTTTGAAAAAACTTTTTAATACTTATCTTGATTGAGTCTCCTCTTGATTCTAGAATCTTTAGTCTTGAATCTTGAATCTTGAAACTTGATTCTTGATTCTTGGAACTTGAAACTTGAACCTTGAAGTGTTCTTGATTCAATCTTGAAATCATTCTTTGATTCTTGAGATCATCATCTTTGTTATCATGAAGTGTTCTTGACTTTTTAGCTTTTTGTCATCATCTTTGTTATCATCAAAACTCTTTGAATCAATCTTGATTCATGTCGTATTCTTGAACTCATTCTTTGATTCTTGAGATCATCATCTTGTTATCATGTCGTGTACTTGGATGCCAATGCGAAATACTGCCGAAATTTAGTCAAAATTTTCAAAATAATGCTAACCCTGACGTTTGAAACTAACATAAAAGACAGTCTTCCTGAATGGGATAGGGCCACACCTATAAATAAAAAAGTGAGATTTTCATGCATGGAATTGCTTAGATGGATCAAAGTTGGATGAATGAAAGTCGCATGAGCCCAGAATATGAGGATGGCGTCGAGCAGTTCTTGCAATTTGCTTCAGAAAGAGGTCGACCGAATGAAGAAGGAAAATATTATTGTCCTTGCATCAACTGTTTGAATGGAAGATGACAACTACTGGATGACATACGGGACCATCTATTGTGTGATGGGATTAAGAAGAATTACATGACGTGGATATGGCATGGTGAATTGACAGACATGCAGAGTGGGTCCCAATTTGAACCGTTTGATGTAGAAATGGAAGATCGCTTGGAGGACATGATTCGTGACCTTGGACAAGAGTCTTTCCAGCAAGCACACGCCCCTGTGTATGAAGGATTGCAGAGTGATTCAAAGAAGCCTTTGTATACGGGGTGCAAGAATTCCTTAACCCTGTTGTCTACGGTGTTAAGTCTGGTTAATGTGAAAGCCAGGTATGGGTGGAGTGACAAAAGTTTCACCTCACTGCTTGAGGTAGTGCACAATCTGCTTCCAGAGGACAACACGTTGCCTAAAAGTTACTATAAGGCGAAAAAGATATTGTGTTCGATGGGTATGGAGTATCAGAAGATTCATGCTTGCCCCAATGATTGCATACTGTACAGGCCTGAATTCCAAGAAATGTCAAAATGCCCTATCTGTGGGACTTCACGATACAAAGTAAAGGATGAAGAGGAAAGCAGTTCTGATGAAAACTCCAATAAGGGCCCCCAACGAAGGTTTTGTGGTATCTTCCAATCATTCCAAGGTTTAAGCGTCTGTTTTCTAATGAGGACGACGCAAAAGACCTTACATGACATGCAAATGGAAGGATTTTTGATGGAATGGTTCGTCATCCGGCTGATTGCTCGCAGTGGAAGAAGATTGATGGTTTGTATCCAGATTTCAGGAAAGAGCCAAGAAATCTTAGACTTGGACTAGCCAGTGATGGAATGAATCCATATGACACCTTAAGCACTCAACACAGTTCATGGCCAGTTCTGCTAGTAATTCACAATTTGCCTCCTTGGTTGTGCATGAAGCGAAAATACATGATGTTGTCTATGATGATATCGGGCCCAAGACAGCCAGGAAATGACATTGATGTTTATCTAAGTCCGTTGGTTGTGTAACACCCTGATATATATATATCTATATATTATTAGTAATTATGTTTGATGTTTGATTATTTGTTGCGTTATTTTCATCCGTAATTATTTTTAAGGAAGTTAATTTAGTTAATAGAGGGGTGTGGATAGATAAGGATCTAGCTTCTCAAAGAAGCCTCTTGAGAAAGCTTCTCAAAGAAGCCACGAGGAAGCTTATGGAGGAAGCCTCTTAATGAAGCTTCTAGAGAAAGCTACATGAAGCTGCCTCGGTAAAAACGCTGCCCAGCCTTCGTTAACCATTGGATCTTCTCGAAATTTGGTTTGTAACTTCCCAAGACAATGTTCCATGATCTGACCGTTGGGATCTTGGAGAATATGTCTGGAGTGTGCTAGACGCTTCCATTCCCGAGAGCATTTCTTATTTAAGCATTTCAGCCTTTGCTTTCGTGTAGCTTAGGAAAAACGTCATTTCTTCTTCTTTCTTTCTTCCAAAGCCGTTTCTAAAGTTCCAAGAACTTTCTGCATCACCCACAACCACCATTAGCCACCACAAACCATCATTGTTCTCCATTGAAAACCCACACCGAGAGGAACCCTTCAACCGAAGCGGAATCTTCCAACTTGGCTTGCGGTTCCGGTAGAGAACGAAAACCCTAATCTGACCTTTCGTTTTCTTTCGAGGTAACCATGGTTCTATGCTTGTTTCTTGTTAGTTTCATCTTGTCTTTGCATCTTTTCTGACTTTGGAACCGCCATTGCATGTCTTATGCTTCCTTTGAAAAACCTTAGAGAAAGAGACTTCGTAAACGTTATCCTTTCATGAAATGCATGCTATTTTCGTAACCTACACTGAACCCCGGTCACATTGGCGTGGTCGAAATTTCCAAATGACGTTCCTTTGTAAAACCCGAAATGCTCTCAGCTCTTTCATGTAGTGATGTGGGTGTTTGACCCAGAGCACTGTTACTAGCTTTGTTTTCTGAAATCCATACTAAGTCTCCTTCGTTTTGGCATGGTAGAGGCTTGTGGGGAATCGACGAGCAAGGACGAAAAGGAATTTTCAAGTGACGCGACAAGGAATCCGCGGGGTAGCTCACGATAGGTAAGGGGAGTTTATTATAAAATTTACCGTTTTAACACCATAGTTAGGGTCAGGGAACCTAGCTATGAGGATATCTGCCTGTCCCTGTTGCATGCTAATTTTTCTTCAAAGAAAATTACGTTTTAACTAATGGGATGCGATATATATATATATATATATATATATATATATATATATATATATATATATATATATATATATATATATATATATATATATATGTATGTATGTATGTATTGTGATGAATGATATTGTTTTGGTTGTTTGAAATGTGTTGTTTGAAGACCGTGCGTGTGGAAATGATATTGTTGTGTTTGTTTGAATTGTTGTTGATGTTGCTATTGAGGATTTTAATTAATATGTGATGATAATGATAATTATGATATTGATTTGAGATGACGTTGTTAATAAAGACCATGTCAACATGAATTGTTATTATTGATGAATATGTGAATATGAAATGAGGTTGTTGTTGTTGTTGATAACGTCATTGAGATGAGATGATATTAATGTTGTGAATGACATGGAAATGGAATGTTGATTGATGTTGGAAATGCATTGGCATGTGCATGTTGTGTATGTTCGTGGGGGGCACTGTGCACTGACCTTCCAGGGTCTTTGGCACTAGCTTTTGGCCACGATCATACATCGTATGGAGTGTATGTCATGGGGGGTAGAGTGCACTGACCTTGTCGGATGGCCCAGGCGTGGGTAACTAGCGTGGTTAGAGAATCTAAGCATTTCTGAGGGGATGCTTAGGCACTTTAATTGGTCCATGGTCTTTGGAACTTACTTTTGGCTGTGATCATAACTCATACGGCACAGGAAATAGAGTAACTGTGGCCAAGTGTACTTTGTACTAGGGGGCTTGTCACCTGGTAGGGAACACCTTTGGGCTCCTAGGCTGATCACCTATGGGAGGGGGGCTGTTACATGCACAACCGGGTGGTCTCGACAAACTCAGCACAATTTCCTAAGTGAGAGTGTCGTGTGGACACGCTTAGGCTATTTCCTGAGGTTTGGTTGTTGTTGGTACGTACCACATTGCATCTGAGTGTTGAGCCAGGTGCATGCATCATTCTGTGCAGTCTTGATTGGGTCCATGGATGGATGATGAGTAATTGTTGGATGTGAATGATGAATATTTGTTGGATATGAGTGTTGAATAATGATTGTTGTGTATGCTTATCATGTTTGCCTATGTTCCTTGCTAATTGTGGTAATTTGGAATTGGTATTGTTTCTTTTATAATAAACTCACCCTTGCAATTTTGTATCGTGTGGTTGATACCTGTGATGATTACGAACCTTGTTCGTGGGAGCAGAATGACAGTGGCAGGGTGTAGGGAGTAAGATTCTGGTGAGGAGCCACCGAGCCGACGTGATGACGTTGGCGTTATTTTGGGAGAGAGTTGTGTTTTGTAATCAACTCCTCCGTAGTTGGTTTTTAAGTTTTATTTTGTTGAGTTAAAGATGTAAAACTGGAATTTTAATTATATATATATGAACATATTTAATTTTCGTTATGTGTATGACATGTACTGAATTATTGTTTCTATGTAATTATGCATATTCACTTAAGTAATGGCGTGTTGTTGGATGAATTTATGTTGTGACAAAATCACTTCTATTTTCATAATAAAAAATTAAGGGAGTTCTTTTTATAAAATTGAAATTATCGAATATTAGAGTGTGGATATCGTAGCGATGAGGCGGGTCGTTACATTTAGTGGTATCAGAGCAGGTCGAACCTTTCGGCCAGTGAGTTGTGAGTCTGCTATGTTTTTCTGTGCATTCTCTGGTTGTTTTGTTGAATGCGTGGTGTTGGTTTTTTGCTGATGTTTGATGTTCTTTGTTTGCTATTAGCACTTACTCACTAGTTGTGTTTTAATGAGCTATAGAGATTTGATTGTTGTAGTCATATTGAATTTGTTTTTCTGATGTCTGCTATACCATGAATTTCAATGTCGGGTCACAGATTATCAGACTGGCCACCTGTATAATTTGTGAAAGGCAATGGAATGATATGGCAAGCGATCAGAAAATGCAAATGATGGAAAGTGGGTGTTAATGTCTTGAGTTATCAACTCTCAAGAGTAATTGAGTAGGAATTTGTGATGGTTGTGATTGTTGTGTGGTTGTTTGTTTGTGTGTAGAAAAACTTAAGCTTTCTGTGTCTTCTTTAAATAAAGATCTAGTAGTAGAGACCCCTACTAGTGGTTCTGTGTTAACTTCTGATGTGTGTTTGAATTGTTCTGTGGAGATTTCTGGTAGGATATTCTTGATTGATTTGATTTGTTTGCCTTTGAGCCAGATTGATGTTATTCTTGGTATGGACTGGTTATCTTCCAACCATGTCTTGTTGAACTGTTTTGATAAAAGTGTGGTGTTTGATGATTCTGGAGTGAGTAAGGATATGATGTTTATCTATGCCAACCAAGTTGTGACATCTTTAAAGGAAGATGCTCATGTATACATGATCTTGTCTAGCCTAGAAGTAGAGACAAAGGTTTCTACGTGTGACCTCCCTGTTGTTAGAGAATTTTCGGAAGTGTTTCCTGAGGATATATCCGGTCTTCCACCTGAGAGAGATATAGAGTTTTCCATAGACTTAGTACCTGGTGCTGGACCCATATCCATAGCTCCTTATAGGATGTCTCCTATAGAGTTAGCTGAGCTTAAGAAACAGTTAGAGGAGTTGTTGGATAAGCAGTTTATTAGGCCTAGTGTATCTCCGTGGGGAGCCCCAGTGTTGCTAGTGAAGAAGAAAGATGGAACCATGAGGTTGTGTGTGGATTACCGCCAGTTGAATAAGGTAACGATTAATAATAAGTACCATTTGCCTAGAATAGATGACCTTATGGACCAGTTGGTAGGAGCTTGTGTGTTTAGTAAGATAGACCTTAGGTCGGGTTATCATTAGATCCGAGTGAAGTCTGAGGATATACCAAAGATTGCTTTTAGGACCCGTTACGGTCACTATGAGTATCTAGTCATGCCCTTTGGTGTGACTAATGCTCCAGGAGTGTTTATGGACTACATGAATAGAGTTTTTTACCCTTACCTTGATAATTTTGTGGTAGTATTTATAGATGATATTTTGGTATACTCCAAGACTAGAGAGGAGCATGAAGAACATTTGAGGATTGTGTTGCATACCCTTAAGGACCGACAACTCTATGCTAAGTTGTCCAAGTGTGAGTTCTGGTTAGAGAAAGTTAGTTTCCTAGGGCATGTGATATCTCAAGGGGGTATAGCTGTGGATCCCTCTAAGATAGAAGCTGTTCTTAAGTGGGAGAGTCCTAAGTCTGTTTTTGAGATTAAGAGTTTTGTAGGTTTAGCAGGATATTACCGGAGATTCATAGAAGGTTTCTCCAAGTTGGCTTTACCTTTAACTAAACTGACTCGTAAGAGTCAAGCTTTTGTGTGGGATACCCAATGTGAGCATAGTTTCCAGACCCTTAAGGAAAGATTGACGACCGCTCCAGTGCTAGTTTTGCCTAACCCGAGAGAACCCTTTGAGGTGTATTGTGATGCATCAAAGATGGGTTTAGGCAGAGTGTTGATGCAAAATGGCCAAGTGGTGGCCTATGCTTCTAGACAACTTAAGACTCATGAGAGGAATTATCCCACCCATGATCTAGAGTTGGCTGCTGTAGTTTTTGCCCTTAAGATTTGGTGACATTAGCTGTTTGACTCTAAGTTCGAGGTGTTTAGTGATCATAAGAGCCTTAAATACTTGTTTAGTCAGAAGGAGCTGAACATGAGACAAAGGAGATGGTTAGAGTTTCTTAAGGATTATGATTTTGAGCTTAGCTACCATCCCGGTAAGCCAATGTAGTGGCTGATGCCTTGAGTAGGAAATCTCTACATATGTCTTCCTTAATGGTTAGAGAGATGGATCTCCTGGAACAGTTTAGAGACCTTAGTCTTGCATGTGAGGTTACTCCTAATAGTGTAAGATTAGGAACTTTGAGGATCACTAGTGAGTTACTAAGAGATATCAGGGAAGGTCAGAAGATTGATCCTTTTCTAAGGACTCAGTTAGAGGCTATAGAGTCAGGAAGGGACAATAGTTTCAATGTTGGATCAGATGGAGTTTTGAAACTTCGAGATAGGATTTGTGTTCCGAATGTGCCTGAACTTAGGAAGATGATCTTAGAGGAAGGACATAGGAGTAATTTGAGCATCCATCCTGGTGCTACCAAGATGTATCATGATTTAAAGACGATGTTTTGGTGGCCCAACATGAAGAGAGAGGTTAGTGAGTTTGTGTATGCATGCCTAGTCTGTTAGAAGGCTAAGATAGAACATCAGAGACCTTCAGGGAAGTTACAACCCTTAGAGATACCCCAGTGGAAGTGGGACAGTATTTCCATGGATTTTGTGGTAGGACTACTTAGAACCCCTAGAGGTTTAGATTCTATCTGGGTTATTGTTGACAGATTGACTAAGTTTGCTCACTTCATTCCTATTAATATCAGATTTTCCTTGGAAAAGTTGACTACCTTGTATATAAGTGAGGTTGCCAGGTTACATGGTGTGCCATCTAGCATAGTATCTGATAGAGATCCTAGATTTACCTCTAGGTTTTGGGAGAGCTTGAACAGAGTGTTGGGACCCAAGCTTAGACTGAGTTCAGCCTACCATCGTCAGACTGATGGCCAAACTGAACGGACCATTCAGTCGTTGGAGGACCTTTTAAGAGCATGTGTCTTAGAGCAAAAGGGAAGCTGGGAGGGTTTTCTTCCATTGATAGAGTTCACTTATAACAACATTTTTCATTCTACCATTGGCATGACTCCCTATGAAGCTAAGTTAATTCAGGAAAGGATGAGAACTGCTCAGAGTAGGCAGAAAAGTTATCATGATAAGAGGAGGAAAGATCTGGAATTCGAGGTTGGTGATCATGTATTCTTGAGAGTCACTCCATGGACTGGGGTTGGTCGAGCATTGAAATCCCAAAAACTCACACCTCACTTTATTGGTCCTTTCCAAATTCTTAAGAAAGTTGGCCCTGTGGCATACCAAATTGCACTACCCCCGTCTCTTTCTAATCTTCACAATGTCTTTCATGTGTCTCAACTCCGTAAGTATATCCGTGATCCACCCCATGTGATTGAATTGGATGATGTACAAGTGAAGGAGAATTCGACATATGAAACATTGCCTTTGAGGATCGAGGATAGGCGAACAAAACACCTAAGAGGGAAATAGATTCTGTTGGTCAAGGTGATCTGGGGAGGTGCATCAGGAGAAGATGCCACGTGGGAATTAGAAAGTCAGATGCAAGAAGCTCACCCATCCTTGTTTGAGTAAGGTAAATTTCGAGGACGAAATTTCTAAAATGGTGGGAGAGTTCTAACACCCTGATATATATATATATATATATATATATTAGTAATTATGTTTGATGTTTGATTATTTGTTGCGTTATTTTCATCCATAATTATTTTTAAGGAAGTTAATTTAGTTAATAAAGGGGTGTGGATAGATAAGGATCTAGCTTCTCAAAGAAGCCACGAGGAAGCTTCTGGAGGAAGCCTCTTAATGAAGCTTCTAGAGAAAGCTACATGAAGCTGCCTCGGTAAAAACGCTGTCCAGCCTTTGTTAACCATTGAGATGAGATGATATTTATGTTTTGAATGACATGGAAATGGAATGTTGATTGATGTTGGAAATGCATTGGCATGTGCATGTTGTGTATGTTCGTGGGGGGCACTGTGCACTGACCTTCAAGGGTCTTTGGCACTAGCTTTTGGCCACGATCATACGTCGTATGGAGTGTATGTCATGGGGGGTAGAGTGCACTGACCTTGTCGGATGGCCCAGACGTGGGTAACTAGCGTGGTTAGAGAATCTAAGCATTTCTGAGGGGATGCTTAGGCGCTTTAATTGGTCCATGGTCTTTGGCACTTACTTTTGGCCGTGATCATAGCTCATACGACACAGGAAATAGAGTAACTGTGGCCAAGTGTACTTTGTACTAGGGGGCTTGTCACCTGGTAGGGAACACCTTTGGGCTCCCAGGCTGATCACCTATCGGAGGGGGGCTGTTACATGCACAACCGGGTGGTCTCGACAAACTCAGCACAATTTCCTAAGTGAGAGTGTCGTGTGGACACGCTTAGGCTATTTCCTGAGGTTTGGTTGTTGTTGGTACGTACCACATTGCATCTGAGTGTTGAGCCAGGTGCATGCATCATTCTGTGCAGTCTTGATTGGGTCCATGGATGGATGATGAGTAATTGTTGGATGTGAATGATGAATATTTGTTGGATATGAGTGTTGAATAATGATTGTTGTGTATGCTTATCATGTTTGCCTATGTTCCTTGCTAATTGTGGTAATTTGGAATATGTATTGGTTCTTTTATAATAAACTCACCCTTGCAATTTTGTATCGTGTGGTTGATACCTGTGATGATTACGAACCTTGTTCGTGGGAGCAGAATGAAAGTGGCAGGGTGTAGGGAGTAAGATTCTGGTGAGGAGCCGCCGAGCCGACGTGATGACGTTGGCGTTATTTTAGGAGAGAGTTGTGTTTTGTAATCAACTCCTCCGTAGTTGGTTTTTAAGTTTTATTTTGTTGAGTTAAAGATGTAAAACTGGAATTTTAATTATATATATATGAACATATTTAATTTTCGTTATGTGTATGACATGTACTGAATTATTGTTTCTATGTAATTATGCATATTCACTTAAGTAATGGCGTGTTGTTGGATGAATTTATGTTGTGACAAAATCACTTCTATTTTCATAATCAAAAATTAAGGGAGTTCTTTTTATAAAATTGAAATTATCGAATATTAGAGTGTGGATACCGTAGCGACGAGGCGGGTCGTTACAGGTTGAAGATCTGAGAAATTTGTGGGACGAGGGGGTTGTAGTGTTTGATGCGTTTCGCAAGGAGACGTTCGAAATGCGTGCAATGCTTTTTTGTACCATTAATGACTTTTCAGCATATGGGAATCTCAGCAGTTACAGTGTTAAGGGTCATCATGCATGCCCTATCTGTGAAGAAAACACTAGCTACATACAACTAAAACATGGGAGAAAAACAATCTACAGTAGGCATCATCGCTTTCTAACACCCAATCATCCTTACAGACGACTGAAAAAAGCTTTTAATGGAAGTCAAGAGCATGATATTGCGCCGGTTATACACTAAGGCCTTGGGACTTTGTAATTTGGTCATGGCCCTCCTCATGAAATTGAGTGATGGCCCTTTTGTATCTAACCACGACCGTGATCAATGTACCACAATCATTATAAAGTGAAAATAACATTAGATCTTCATGAAAATGTGCATTTTCTAACTTTTTCATTTGATTGAGTGGTTGTACTTCTACAAGGTAAAAGCTAATGTCCCAACATGAGTTTTGCCAAAAAAATACATGAAATAGCATGAAAAATCACATAAAATATCACTCAAATTGTGGTTTATCAGTTATGGTCACAATGCTTAAAGTTAGTGTCTTTGTTAAGTTTTTGAGGGATCTTATCTTAAGGGAGGTATCTAAGGCTCTTTCTACCTAAGGAATTAGGATTAAGAAAAGTTTTATTGATTGATGTTAACATTAGAGCATGAATGAGGTATATATGTCACTTTAAAGCATGAAGAGAGTGAAGTATAAGTGGAATCTACCCATGCAACAACTTCTACCATCTGTGTAACATCCTTATAGCTATATTTTTTTTAAACTACATAAAAGCATCTACTTTCTTGTTTTATCACTTGATCTATGTGTTACATCATAAAACCACCTTACACTTCATATTTTTAGTGTTTTCATGTATTGTTTTTAAGCCTAAGTTAATAGTTTGTTGATAACTACTAATTATAAGTATATTTTGGGGTTAAATTATATAGGAATTTGTAATTTTTCTCTCCTAATTTTTTCTTTTTGAGAAAATAATTGTTAAATTAACATCATTTAATTTTTTGTGCAGAGAATATTAAAAGTGATGATTTTATGATGCTTAGTGAGTAAAATAAAGCTAATTAAGGAAAGTGGGCTAATTAAGGAAAGCAGAACTAACTAAGGAAAGTAAGCTAATTGAGAAAAACAAGGCTAATTAAGGAAAGAAAGCTAATTGAGGAAAGTAAGGCTAATTATGGAAAGAAAGCTAATTGAGGAAAACATGGCTAATTAAGGAAAGAAGACTAATTGAAGAAAACAAGACTAATTAAGAAAAGAAGAATAATTAAGAAAAGCATAATAATTAAGGAAAACATGACTAATTAAGAAAAGTAAAGGCAATGCTTAGTGCATGAAGCCTGTTAATCTGCACTTATAAAAGAAGAAGAGAGAAGAAGGAAAAGACACACAAAATTTTTAAGAGAATGCAATTCCTTATAGAAGGCAAAGCCTAGAAGAAGGAGAAGCAAGCATTGGGAGTTATTCCTTTCCTTCATTCCCTTTCTTATCTTTCCCCCATTTACTAAATATTCCCCTCTTGCAATTGTAAAGCCTCCATAATAATGAGAGGCTAAACCCCCTTTGTTGGGAACTTGGTAGTCAACTACTCTTGATGTAATCTATCTTCCTATGTACTTATGAATATTACATTTGTATTATCTTTTCCTATACTTAATATTATTGCTTGTGGCTTGATCACCCATTTGCATGGTAAGTTTTAGGGGTAGCGTTGGGAAACATTATTCTCTAATAGAACTGAGAAAGAGTATCTAAATAAAGTCATCTCTAGGGATAGGTTGATATTTGTTTAACCTATTATACATCTCTATTCTTAATGTAATTTACTATTTTAGCTCTGCAAAGGGATTTGGGAGAGAAAATAGATAAATTAGACTCTTTCATGTGAGGGACCAAAGTTAGAGTATACTAGTAGATGCATGTGTAAATTGGAATAATTATAAATAGAGAAAAATCATTAATATTACATCAAAGAGTAGCTCTTATAGGCTAAGTTCCCAACATTCTCGTCTTCTGAATTTCTTTCTACAATAATATTGAATTTTCTCATCTTTTCTGTCCTTAATTAATTCATGTTTAATTCTTTTTCTTGTTTGATTTAATTTTCGGCAATTTAATTTACTATTTTCTACTACCTTTTCCAAATCCTTTTTCTTAATTAAATATTCAGTTACCTAAGTATAAACAAAGTCCCTGTGGATATGATACTCGGACTTTCATTTTAACTTTACTACTTAGGACGTATTGGTGCACTTGCCAATCCATCAACAAGTTTTTGGTGTCGTTGCCAAGGACTTTGTTCTTTGTAGTTGGTATTTTGGATATTCTATTTTTAATTTTTATTTTTCCTTAATTTTTCAAATTTAAATGATAAAAAAAGAAGTATCTTTTTCTTGTGAGTCTATGCTTGCAGGGTGGAACCTTAGAAGAACTTGATCCGTGAAAGATATTTTAAAGAGGTGGTCTGAGCATGTTGAAAGAATACAATTAGGGGTCATTCACCCACCACTGATAAATTGTGATTTTTATGGAGGAGAGAACTTCAATAATAATTGTCATCTATACTCCATGAAAAATTCTTGGTGGGAGCAAGAGTTACAACCTTACGATTAATATGAAGAAGAAAGAATTTCTAATCATGAGAATGTGTTGATGCAATTCATGGAAACATCTGAAGCTAATCAACACACAATTCAAAATCTGGAAATTCAAGTTGGTAAGCTAGCAAAAGAAGTGGCTAAATTACCCTTTTTGACCACAAGGGAAGAAAACTTTGTAAAGGTTGAAGCTCATGAGGAAAGTCTTGTAGAAGAGCATGATTCAAGAGAAAAAGATGTAGAAAAAAGTGAGGAGAGAACACAACAACAACGGGAGAAGTGCTCACAAGTAGAAATTCAACAAGAAAGTATTCTCCAAGTCAATACTCCTTCTCATCAACTGATTGGCAAGGAAGAAAGGCATGGAGAACATGATATATCTTTAAGTGTCATTCTCTCCTTGATCACCAGCACTTCTCTTGCAATGATATGGAAGGCATTTTCGAGATACATAAGTTTCATGGAGTTTCTAACTAAGAGGCAAAAGTGCAAGGAAGATATGTTCTATGTGACCTTCATGCCACCTTGAAGGCATCTGGCCCGTCAAGCTAATGACGTTTAAAAAACGCTTACTGGGAGGCAACCCAGGATTTCTTACTCTATCTCTTTTTTAATTAATTGCATTGTGTTTTTTTATGTTATTTCTTAGGATAGTTGTGTTCAATTTATTTCAAAGATAATGTGTGTTTGCCTTAGCTCTAGAAGGCTAAGAAAACTGTAGGAATGTCTTGCATGAGTGAAGTGATAAGAAGCGACCAAATGCTTGTACAAGTTGCCTGACCAGGAGTCTAGTTTCCTTTTGTATTGGGGTGATACCTTTGGTACTGGTAATGATGATGCCGCAGAGACTAGAGCTGATGATGATTACATTGTGGACACCACTATTGCTCAGGAAGCTTGGGATGTAGGGCCCATACAAGATTGAGGCCCATTTTGATAAGGATTTTTCTTTAATTTTCTTTAATTGTCTTTATTTATTTTGTTTTGTTTTCATTTGTTTTATTTTTTTCATTTTAATTTCTTGCATTTAGGACAGTTTAATTTCAACAATTTAAATTCAGCCATTTAATAACTTTAGTTTAGTTCGAGGCATGATAGAGAAATAAGTACTTATTGATTGGTTACGCCATATTTTGAGTGAATCGATTGCACGAGTGAGACTAATTGTGTACTAATGGATACTTTTGTGAATTGATGATTGTCGTGCAAAGCAGGAATCAGTGTAAGTGATGGAGTGTGAACTAACAGTACAAGAGTAAAAATGTTAGTATTTATAACAAAAAAGCATGGAATGAGAACCTTCATACTTCAATGAAAACCGGTAAGTTGTGTGAACTTTCAACTGTGAGAGAACAACTGGTTTTAATTTCCTGATTTTGCATGATTCTTGGATTGCTTGAAATGTATGTATGATGTGGAGATTATCAAGGCCTTGTTTGTTATTATTCAACTACTTAGCCAAAAAGTCATCCTGTGAATGAATGCATCCCTTGAACCCTTTTTGAGCCTAATGTAAAAAAAAATTGTCATTGAAACCCAAGCCCAAAAAGTGATATTTACTAACTACCCTTTCTTAGGTTGTAGGAGAGTACTCATGGATCCAGACAAATTTGTCCCAAATTTGGGAGAATGTTTTTGGGTGATTTTCTATTGCAGTAAAATAAATATACAACACAAGTTAAATTGAGTTACAAAATATGGAATTACCCTAGCCCAATATGAATGTTTTTACATTTGCAAAAAAAAAAAGAGAAAGAGAAGAGAAGAGTTAAAGAATAAAAGCTGGGAGAAACCATCATCAAAGAAAATAAAGGTGTTGAAAAGAGTAGCAAAGCAATAAGGTTGGTGTTGTGAAAAATTCTAAGTTGTGGTTTGTAAATAATTTGGGGAATGAATGCTCTCCTAGATCCTAAGCATTGATTCCTAGAAAAACCATGATTTATTTGTTAGCCCAACCACATTACAAGCCTAATAAAGTCCTTAGTGATCCACATTGTGCATGTATGATAGCATTGACTAAGATGATGTGCAAAGTTTGGAATTTTACTATTCAATTGTTATAATTCAAACACTTTTATCGAGACACTTGTGGGATTGAGAGAAACACTAGCCTTGTGAGGATTGAAGTTGGTGATTATTCCTTGTGATCTGTCATTCTTGCTAACCATTTCATTTGAAGTACATCATGTTTTGCTCATTTCACAAACTTATGACAACTGTGAACTTGAGAATTGACAATGAATCTTTTTGGAATGTATGCAGTTATCTTAGGAATTGTGATTGGTAAACTTTGAAAATTTTCCTTTTACTTGAGGACAAGCAAAGATTTAAATTTGGGGGAGTTTGATAACTGCTAATTATGAGTATATTTTGGGATTAAATTATACCTATTTGTAATTTTTCTCTCCTAATTTTTCCTTTTTTAGCAAATAATTGTTAAATTAATATATTTAAGTTTTTGTGCAAAGAATATTAAAAGTGATGAATTTATGATGCTTAGTGAGTAAAATAAAGCTAATTAAGGAAATCAAGCTAATTAAGGAAAGTAGAGTGATCGAGGCCGTACCCAAATCAAATAAACATTAAAATACAGTAACTAGGAAGTGATCCTAGGTCGTTTCCCAACGAACAATGACTAACCAAATGTTCATAGTATGCTTCATTATAACAATAATAGTAACGATTGGGGGGGGGGGTTGTTTTGTGAATTTAAGAACAAGCAGATTGGAATACGAAATTAATAGTATTAAAAACGTGTTGTTTCCTCTGATTCAGAAGCTATTCTCTTATCCTAGGTTGTGAGGATTTCACCCCTAGCAGTTAACCACTTAATCCAACCCTAATTTAATTTACTAAGCGAAAATCAATTTAGGGTTATCAATATGTGATTAAGCAACACATACACCAATTAACCCCTTGTTCATTAAGCACGAACGTAATTTAAGCACAGAGGCAATTAATCGAACACGAAGTGTGCACAGATTAACAGAACGCATGTGGGTTAATTGGTGAAGGGAAAACCGATAAGAGAGCAACATTAAAAATAGAACCTCAAAGAGAATTACGCTTCATCCTCAGAGGGAAACAACACTAGAATTTTAGCGTTCCATAAGTTCAAGAAAAGCAGCAAACATAAATGAAACTAGAAGCAGAAATGTAAATGAAGCTAAAGGCAGAAAACGTAAATGAAGTTAAAGGCAGAAGAAGGAATAATAACAAAATTGAAATTAGAAGCAGAGAATGGAAAATTGAATTCACATGAACAGTAATATCAAGCTCAAAACGTAAAACCCTAAAACTCCTGAATCATAGAATAAAAGAATAGCCCCCTTACACGAATCCCAAGGCTACTATTTATAAGGGTCACTCAGAGTCACTAGGCCTGATTACATTATTTTGGCCTAAAATGAAATAAAAATACTAAATAAAAACTAAACGCAATAAAATGAAATTAGACAAAATCTAATAAAATTGTCTTCTCTCTTCAAGTCCAATCTGGTTCAGTCCAATTGCTTATAATTATCCTGAAATTGAATTAAAAACACCAAATTAGTCAAGTGGACCCAATTGATAAAACTGAATAATAAATTTGACAATTAGAGTTAATCACTAATTAAATTGGTGACAAAAAGAGTTAAGAAATAGGAGAAAATAATGACACATCATAGAGCTAATTAAGGAAAACATGCTAATTGAGGAAAAAAGAGCTAATTAAGGAAAGAAAGTTAATTGAGGAAAGTAAGACTAATTAAGGAAAGAAAGCTAATTGAGGAAAACATGGCTAATCAAGGAAATAAGACTAATTGAAGAAAGCAAGACTATTTAAGGAAAACACGACTAATTAAGGAAAGTAAAGGCAGACTTAGTACAAGAAGCCCGCTAATTTGCACCTATAAAAGAAGAAGAGAGAAGAAGGAAAAGACACACAAAAATTCCAAGAGAATGCAATTTCTTATAGAAGACAAAGGCTAGAAGAAGGAGAAGCAAACATTGAGAATCATTCCTTCCCTCCATTCCCTTTCTTATCTTTTCATCCTTTACAAAATATTCCCTCTTGGAATTGTAAAACCTCCATGAGAATGAGATACTAAACCCCCTTTGTTGGGAACTTGACAACCAACTACTCTTGATGTAATTTCTCTTCCTATTTACATATGAATATTACATTTGAATTATCTTTTTCTGTGCTTAATATTATTTCTTGTGACTTGATCACCCACTTGCATGGTAAGTTTCAGGGGTAGCATTGGGAAATATTATTTTCTAATAGATCTGGGAAAGGGTATCTAAATAAAGTCATCGCTAAGGATAAGTTGATATTTGTTTAGCCTGTTATATATCTCTATTTTTAATGCAATTTACTATTTTAGCTCTACAAAGGGATTTGGGAGAGAAAATTGATAAATTAGGTTCTTTCACACGGGGGACCAAAGTTAGAGTATACTAGTAAATGCAAGTGTAAATGGAATAATTATAAATAGAGAAAATCGTTAACATTACATCAAAGAGTAGCTCTAATAGGCTAAGTTCCCAACATTCTCATCTTCTGAATTTCCTTCTACAATAATATTAAATTTTCTTATCTTTTATGTCCTTAATTAATTCATGTTTGATTTAATTTTCAACAATTTAATTTACTATTTTTTGCTACCTTTTCCAAATTTTTTTCTTAATTAAATATTCAACTATGTAAGTACAAACAAATTTCCTGTGGATATGATACTCGAACTTCCATTTTAACTTTACTACTTGGGACGCATTGGTGCTCTTGCTAATCCATCAACATTTGTTGCCTTACTTATGTTGTATGAGTCTCTTGGGAAGGGATATCTGGACTTATCCATTGTATTGCTTGTTTGATTGGTCCACTTGCCAAAATATCCCTAACAAGTTTACTAGTGCCATTGCAGGGGACTCGTGTCCTAATATAAGGCAACGTAGTGTTCATGTTATCAAAGACTTATTGTTGTTTTCTGTTGAGTTGTATTTTTATTCTAGTATCTTTTTCTTTCTTGTGCTAACTTGTTCGATCTTGAGATTGAAAGGACTGCAAAATTGAATAAGAGATGGACAAGGAGAAGTGAAGCCACTAACATATTTGTTAGCCAATAGACACTACCATCTGTTTCTCTGGATCTTCCATTACCACTTATTTTGGAAGAAGAAGAATTGAACATGGATGAAGAAGTACCTAGCCATCCACTGATAAGTGCCAAATTTCAGTTGTTTTTGGGATTAAATTGTTAGTACTTATCCTTTAATTGTAATAGTTTTCTTCCAAATTACCCTTAAATCTAGTTTTATATATATATATATATTGTATATTTACTAATATTGTTGCTTAAATATGAAAGATTCATCCATGATTCTGTAGGTTTTTTATGGTTGTTTGATGGATCCAGAAACAAAGCTTTAAGGAAGGGTAAAATGGTCATTTCATGAAGGTTTCTAACCATAAATTTGCCCAGACTAGCATTTGGCTCGCTTGAGCTAAAAAGAAAACTTCAGCCATAAGCAAACCACTCGCCTGGGCAAGCTGATTCCTTCAGACCTAAGTAAACAAGCTCGCCTGGGTGAGTTCCCCCTGCACTAGATGGCTTTTTCTATAAATAGCCATGTAGGAGAAGAGAAAAAATATATACCAGCAACATGAAAGTATAGAAAAACATAGAAGAAGAAGAAGAAGAAGAAGAAGAAGAGGAAAAATAGAGTCGAGGCGCTGCAGAGATGTGACTGTGGATCACTTTCTTCGTTATTTCTCCTGGTAGTCTTGTGTTATGCACAATGGTCGATTATTTTTTCTAAAGGATAGGATGTAATCTTTGTACCCTTACGTATCTCTTTTGATATTATATATGTATTAATCTTTTCTACTCATTATTGGTAATTTCTTTCTACTCATAATGCTTGATTCTATTTGATCACTAGTGTCATGAAATTGGATTTTTAGTGAGGCTGGAAAGTAATCTTAGAATTTGAACCAAACAATTTTACTCTCTAAGTTACGTTGCTACGAATAGAGCATAACGTTTTGATTACAAAAAGAACGAGAATATAATTGTAATTGATGCAATCCTACCCCCCAAGGGCATTTGATAGAAGACTCTAAAAAGATTGGGCCAAAGATACAAGAGAAGGCCCTAGGGTTCTCATAAGCCTTAGGGTAGATTTTGGGCCCATGGGCTAAGTATGAGCCCACTTATCTTTGTATATATTAGATTAAGATAATAGTTGGTTGTAATAAGTAGTTAATCTTAACAATTAGGTTTCAAAAAAATCAATGATTAGGATGAAGAATAACTCTTGTAATCATTGACGTTACTCTTTTAATTAATTAATTAATTATATATATATATATATATATATATATATATATATATAATCCTTATATTTTCCTTTTTATTAACAGAAAAATGTAATCATTATATATTTTTGATCATTTGAGATAAACTATAGCGTGATTAAATTAATTATGCATTCAATTAAATCATACTTTGGTAATATTGCTAATACAATTTTTGGTGCAAATGTTGCAATAATTTTTTTTTGGATTCAAAGAGAACACAAGAAATTAGAAAACAAAACAAAAAAAAAAAAGGATTTAAATCCTGGTAAATTTCCCTCCTCCCTTATCATCTAAGTGAAAAAATGACACATGGCCGTGTTTCAACATCCCAAACACTAATTTATCCCTTGCTACCCCCTCCGAGCCAAAGCATATTTGTTTTCTAAAAATAACACAAAAAAAACAACAAAAACAAAATAGGAACCCTGAGTAGGAACCACTGCTAAACCGGCGGGAAGAGCAATGCAAACAACACATGCATGAAGTTGGGCAACAATGAAAGGAAAAAGAAAAATAAAAATCCGCCAAAGGCGAGTGAAAAAAAAGAGAGACAAAAGATCTCCAGATTTTACAAGGAAGGCACAAAAAGTGCAATAAGGATTAATGTATAAGACAAAAGGAGTAGAGCCTGATCCAAGAGTTGAAAGGAACAAAAGTACAAGCAAGACTCTCAAGGTTCTTACTCAATGTAACCCTTAAACACTCTTTGAGCCTCTCTAATCCTTTGTATCATAGCCGTCTTACCCCTGACCACGTTACAAGTCCAATAAAGCCCATGTGGATCAAGGAATGACTAATTTTGCTTTTAAGTTGGGATTCTGGAATGAAACCCACACACGCTTGTGATTGTTGAATATATATATATATATATAAAAGAGAATCCTTGAAGTTTCGCACTTGCACATTTGAGAAGAAAACTCATTCAACCAGGATCTCGTGGAAAATGCCCAAAGACAATTGTGATAGTAGGGTACATTTGATGTTAGTCGCTCATGCAGACTCCTTAGGATTCCTTCTGAATCCAAGGGCGGCCTTTGTTGTATAAATTCTTTCGGGATCAACCCATGTCATCATGTTTCAACGGGATTGACATACCCTTGGCATCACTCTACGATCTTAAATCGGGAAAGTTTCACTTCGTCACATACCAAAGTGTGACAATCCATTGCCATCCTTCAATGGGATGCACGATCGATCCCAAAGCCTTATGTTTTCTTGTTGTGCAGAATAATCGGTTTTTTAAAAAAGAAAGGGAAAAACCCTAGGATCAATATTTCGGTTGATTGATTAAATGTCAAATGGCTCCATTGCCGTCACTCCAAAATTGTCAAGTGATTGAATCAAAACATACACTCTAAGGGAGTCCCCAAAGAGATTTGCAGAAAGATAGGATGAGGTCTCATGAGTTATCATGTCTTTTAGATAGGGACAGTCAATCTGTGTTTTCCACAACAAAAAAAAGGAAAAAAGGATGCAAAAAAAAAAAATCAAATCAAAATCAAAATCACAAAAATAGGAAAACATGTCATGAGCATTACACAATTTGCGTGATTCAAAACCTGTTGCATTACTAGATACAAAGCCTACATTTACTACATTTCAAGATGAAGATTGCATGCATCTGCATCCCAAAAATCATGTTCATATTAGGCTATAAGTGCGTAGATTTCTCTTTCCCAAATCTAATGTCTTATCTTTTAAGTTTAGGATGAGAGGCCCTCTCAAAGAGTCAACCTCTTGCTTTCTTATAAGGTTGAGCCCTTTGGTACTAGTGCCTATTGGCTTGTTTCATAGGACTCAAAGTCCTTGCTTTTATCTTTCATAGGACTCAAAGTCCTCGCTTTTATCTTTCATAGGACTCAAAGTCCTCCCATTTATCTTTCATAGGGCTCAAAGTCCTCGCCTTTATCTTTCATAGGACTCAAAGTCATCTGTCTTTATCTTTCATAAGAATCAAAGTCCTCTGTCTTTATGCTTTCATAGGACTCAAAGTCCTCTATTCATTTACATTTCAAAGACTTCAATGTCTTCAATCATTTACGCTTTCAAAGACTAGAATGTCTTCATTTACATTTCAAAGACTTCAATGTCTTAAGTGATTTACGCTTTCAAAAGACTACAATGTCTTCATTTACATTTCAAAGACTTTAATGTCTTCAGTCATTTATGCTTCCAAAAGACTACAATGTCTTCATTTACATTTCAAAGGCTTCAATGTCTTCAGTCATTTACATTTTCAAAAGACTATAATGTCTTCATTTACATTTCAAAGACTTCAATGTCTTCAGTCATTTACGCTTTCAAAAGACTACAACATCTTCATTTACATTTACAAGACTTCAATGTCTTCTATCTTTTACATTTTACAAGACTTTTATGTCTTCTGTCTTTTACACTTTATAAGACTTCAACTTCTTCTGTCTTTTATAGGACTCAATGTCCTTGTCTTTGCACTTCTTAGGACTCAACGTCCTCTGTTCCTATGCTTTGAAAAAAAATAAGAAAACTTCAAATTTCTTTTTCTTTATAGGACTTCCATGTCCTCCCTTTTTACATTTTATAGGACTTCAATGTCCTTTTGTTTACAAGTTTTTCTACCTTGGTTTTTGTCAGTTGCCCAGTCGAATAGCAAGGTCACTTGAACGAAATTAGTGTCCTTATCTTTACTTCCCTTTTATTTCCAATAAAAGATAAGTAAAGAGGGGCAACTGTCATACCCTAATTTCGTCCGGGGATCATTCAATGTTTAGATCAAGAATGTAAAAAATACCAAAAAAAGGGGGCAAAATGGTCTTTTCCTTGGTTTTGTTGGACCCTAGCTCGCCCAATCTAGCCTCTAGCTCTCCTGAGCCACCAAATAACTTCATGGTGAAGAAACCAACTCGCCTGGGCGAGCTCTAACTCCCCTAGGCGAGCTGCCTTTGCCCCAAGTGCCCATTTTCCTATAAATAGGTGTGCTAGGGAGGTTGAGGAAGAATTCCAAGGTTCATAAAGTGAGGGAATTAAGAGAAGAGATTAACAAGAAGAAGAGAGAAGAGGAAATGAAGCTAAGGCGCTACCGAATCACGACCGCGATCATTCCTTATGTCAATTTCTAGTTCTGTATTCTTCGTGCGACTGTCAGTTAGTTTTTATTTTTGAGGATTGAATGTGATATATGAACCCTTAGGGGTCTGTTAGTCATCTTATATGACTAACTTTTGTATAGAAAACTTTTACAAAATGTATATACTTTCCCCAATTTAGGGTTCTTTTTGTAGGATTGTAAATAAATTTTGCTTTGTTTTTATCTGTGCTCAGTAGAAGCCTTGTGTATGTAATTAATGTCAATTTCTCTTCAATTTCAGGCAAAAAGGAGTTATTTTGAAGAAGTGCTAAAGTTGATGTCTCGCTAAGTGAGCTCAATGCGCTTAGCGAGTGTCATCCACTAAGCGAGGCATCAACGCGCTTAGCAGATAGGAGGAATCTAGAAGGGAATTTTTCACGCAGGAACGCGCTTAACGCGTCATCAGCTCACTTAGCGAGTTGTTTGTCACCGTCCAGGCTTAGAACGAGTTTGGCGCTGAGTGAAAGTTCACTTACTCGTGCTAAGCACGAAAATGGCGCTAAGCACGACGTCAAGGTCAGTGAGCCCTTTTTTCAAGCCTGACTTGCAGACAATGAAAGAGGTCTAGAGAGAGCGTTGAATAGCCGTAAGAGCTTGAAGAGTGAAATACACAGAGGCAAAGAACAGAGCAAAGAAGCCAAGTTATGATCTTTTAGGAAGATTTGTGAGTTTTTGAGTGATTATGAGGTTCCTAGAGGTGGAGGAGACATCCTCACTCCTTTGTAAGTAAGCAATTTCTCTTAATTCCTCTTCTTCATTGTAAAAGGAGCTTCCTTGCTATGGAAGGCTAAATCCTCAGTTGGGGATTCTTGCTGAGTAAATGATGTAAACTCTTTCCCTATCTAATTAAGGTTGTTTGATGTGTTCATTGTTTCTATCAGTACTTTATTATTGCATGCTTGTGGCTTGATCACCCATATGTGTGTACTGTTAGGGGCTTTAGCATTGAAAGATGTATTGTCTCCTTAGAACTTGATAGAGCAATATTAGGTTACCATATGTTTGGACACGGAGTGCGGTAATTTAGTTTTTATTATGCTGTGATCATAAAGCTGTTCAATTAAGCTAAGTTCAACAAGAGACATCTGCGAATGAAGTTTAATTAGAATTAGGCTAAACTCACGAGACATCGGTGTTTAGTACTTGAGCCTTCAACATAGAACACAGAAACATCTTTAATTAGAGAAACATCCTTAACTGCATCAATTTGCTCAATAAGAGGACCCAACACCTTTAGATATCTGTTTTCACACTTACTTGCTCACATTTATTGCTTTGTAATTAGAATAGAACATACTTTTACTTTCAGTAATAATCATGATTTCTGTTTGCAAATGCCTGCTTATTGAACAAACCTTTACCAAATGAACAAGTTCCCTGAGTTCGATACTCGGTTCACACCGTTCTAATTATTTACTTGACGACCTGGTGCACTTGCCGGTAGATTTCGCATCCACACAAACAAGCAGTATCCCGGAGGGCGAAATAGGGTCCCCCTTGTTTTTTGCATATTCATTTCCTCTATCTATCATCGATGATCTCGTTTTTCTTTGTAAAGTTCAATCTTAACCGACCACTAGTGTTGTAAAGTTATCTTTAAAAAGATTGAAAGTTAACAAACAAAACCAAGATAAAACCAACTCATAACTAATTTATTTTTATCAAATATCAGTTGAGATTGTTTCAAGGTCCAACGCCTTAATGATTCTCTTCGCTTTTCAAATTTTAAAAGATCATTTCAAGGTCCAACGCTTTATCGATTCTCTCCGCTTTTCAAAGTTTAAAACATCATTTCAAGGTCCAACGCCTTAAATGAATTTTTGTTTGCAATTAAAATGAATCTTTCAAAAACATAAAAAAAACCAATTTAACACATAAATATTCAGCCTTAAAAGAACTTCGTAGGTCTGAATTTCTCATTGCACCTAAGGATACATAGGAGCATGGGCAACACCCTTGTTGACCCCAAAAAATAAAGAAATATAAAAAGGGGAAATACATAATTTTGAAGTCATGTTTTGCACACTTGATTAAAGGTTGTTGTCCCTTGTGACAGACACATGGGGTGCTAATACCTTCCCCATGCGTAAACAACTCTCAAACCCTTATTTTCAAAATTCGCAGGCCTCTTTTTTGTTTTTCTAACGTTTTCCTCGAATAAACGTTGGTGCCGACTCTACGTCTTTTCTTCATGAGAAGACACACATTATCTTTTCGCCTCGCCCTTCCGTCGAAGGGTAGGTTGCGACAAAGTCACTAGAAACACTGTCATCAACGTTCGAGGCCACTTCCCCCTTGTTTGGATTCTCCTAAGCTACATTTCTCACCCCTCCATTTACTCCCCGCTCCTTACAAAAGCTTCCTTTAATCGGATCCAATGCACTTGGATATAAGCATAGGTCTTTGTTGTTGTAACCTCCTTACCATCAAAGATTTGGGCATTTTGCGCATGCCATATCATCCACAAAATAATGGATACTATCATAACTCTCTTTTTTACTTGACTACTTACCCAAGACGGAACTTGCTCCTCACTCACTAGGAGGTTGTTTCTTGATATACCACACTTATTCCAGCCACTTTGAGTGTGCCTACACATAAACAATGCAACCAAGTTTTTGGACCTTAATTGCATCACAGGCAATCGTCCCTCTTCACAATCTTCCTATGCTTCAACATGCTTCTTACTGGGAAAACCTTCTGAACGACCCACCAAATGAAAAACTGAATTGAAGTTGAGACCTTTAATTTCTAGATCCAACTCCATGTTCCTCCTTGACTCTATACCTCCTCAACCACTTGAAGAAGGTGCACTTGCCGGTAGATTTCGCATCCACACAAACTAGTATCCCGGAGGGCGAAACAAGTATTTTACTGTCGTTGCCGGGGAACTTTTTCCATTTGGAAAGTTTAGTTCAGTTTGAAGGCATTAATTCATTATTCTTTGATTTATTAATTTTTGTTTTTGTTAATATTTGTTTTGTTCAGAATTTATTTTCTTCTTGAATTGGTTAACTGTTGTTCCTGTTAGTGTTTGCATGCGTATATCTTCTGCAGGTGAATTGGTTCCATTAGATTTAGAAATTGAAGCAACTTTTAGAAGAAACAACGCAGAGAGAAAAAGAAAGCTTTTACACGATAGAACAGTAGCATTAATCCTTGAAGAGGCTCACTTTTCTAAGTCATCATCTTCTAATTCACCTACATCCAGGGAATCTCAAGCAGCAGAATTTGAAGCCAAAGTCATGGCTGAAGAGCAACCTCGACGAGTGACCCTAGAAGATTACTCAAGTACATCTGTGCCGCAGTTCTTTACTAGCATTTTGCGGTTGGAGGTTCAAGCATAGAATATAACCTATCCACATTCATTAATTCAGTTGATTCAGAACAATTTGTTTCATGGTCTGCCTAATGAAGACTCGTATGCACATCTAGCCACTTATATTGAGATTTGCAACATTGTTAGACTGGCTGGTGTGCCTGAGGATGCTATTAGATTGAGCTTGTTTTCATTTTCTTTGTCTGGAGAGGAAAAAAGATGGCTCCATTCATTTAAAGGTAACAGTCTTAAGACTTGGTATGAAGTGGTTGAAAAATTCTTGAAGAAATACTTCTCAGAGTCCAAGACTGTTGAAGGAAAAGTTGCCATCTCATCCTTTGATTAATTTCTAGACGAGTCCTTGAGTGAGGCTTTGGAAAGATTTTGTGGGTTACTAAGAAAGACGCCTACTCATGGATTTTCAGAACCAATCCAGCTCAATATTTTCATTGACGGGTTAAGGCCACAATCCAAGCAGCTTTTAGATGCTTCTGCAGGGGGAAAAATAAAATTGAAGACCCCTGAAGAAGCCATGGAATTGATTGAGAATATGGCTGCTAGTGACCATGCAATCTTGCGTGATAGAGCACACATCCCAACCTAAAGAAGCCCGCTGGAGTTTTCATCACATGACGCTTTGTTGGCCCAAAACAAGTTGCTATCCAAGCAATTTGAAGCTTTAACTGAAACACTAAGTAAGTTTCCAACTCAATTGCATGTTGGACAACCTTCACCCTTTTCTGTTTTACAGGTTGCAGGTTGTGTTATATGTGGTGGAGCGCATGATTCTAGCTGTTGTATTCCCATAGAAGATACAACACATGAAGTGAACTACATAGGGAACTAGCCAAGACCAACCTTTAATGCAGGTGGATATTTTGGATTTCAATATGGCCAGCAATATAATCAGCAATAGGGACAGTGGAGAACTCACCCTGATAATCAGTTCAATAAAGACTAGGGTGGGCCATCTAATAGGCCACAACAACAAGGGCCTAGTCTCTATGACAGAACGACGAAGCTGGAAGAGACTCTTGCTCAATTCATGCAAGTATCCATGTCCAATCAAAAGAGCACCGAGTCAGCCATCAAGAATCTAGAAGTCCAGGTGGGACAATTGACAAAGCAACTGGCATACCAACTGTCAAGAAGCTTTGGAGCCAACACAGAGAAGAATCCTAAGGAGGAGTGAAAGGCTATTATGACTAGAAGCAAAATGGTGAGCATGAATGAAGGTGAGAAAATGATAGGTGAAGAAAAACAACAGCTGGTGACTAAACCAGAAATTGACCTAGTGGTGGAACCTTTGAGTCAGACTGAGGAAGAAGTGGAAGCAGAAGATGATCAGTAGAAGGAGATACCAATAAATGTGAGTGAAAAAGAAATAAGTGAGAAGGAAAAGAAAGAAAAAGAGAAAGAAAAAGAAAATGAAAAAGAGAATGAGAGAAAAGAAGAGAAGAAAAAGAACAAGAGTGAGTTGGCTAGAGAAAAGAGAAAGGAGGCAAGTCCAAGCAAAAGGGAGGAGGTGCCATATCTATTGGTACCAATAAAGAAAGACAAGGAACTACATCTGGCTCGTTTCCTTGATATCTTCAAGAAATTGGAGATTACTATGCCCTTTGGAGAAGCTCTTCAACAAATGTCGTTGTACTCTAAGTTTTTAAAAGATATGCTCTCGCGGAAGAATAAGTACATTCACAGTGAAAACATTATTGTGTAAGGAAACTGCAGTGCTGTAATTCAGAGGATTCTTCCACCTAAGCACAAAGATCCAGGGAGTGTGACTATTCCGTGTGCAATTGGTGAAGTTTCTGTTGGCAAGGCTCTTATTGATTTGGGAGCCTATATTAATTTGATGTTGCTTTCCATGTGCCGGAGGCTTGGAGGGTTGGAGATAATGTCGACTAGGATGACTTTACAGTTAGGAGATCGCTCCATCACCAGACCTTATGGAGTGATAGAAGATGTTTTGGTTCGGGTCAAACACCTTATCTTTCCTGTTGACTTTGTGGTAATGGACATAGAGGAAGATACATATATTCCCTTAATTTTGGGATGTCCATTTATGGCTACTGCAAGCTGTGTAGTAGACACGGTAAAGAAGAAGCTAGAAATGGGTATTGAAGACCAAAAGATTAGCTTTGAGCTATTTGATGAAGAAAGGAAATTGCTAGACCAGAATGTTTGTCTAGATGTGAAGTAGAGTGAAGAGAAGGTTCTGAAGGAGAGAACCAAGCTTGATCCGGGCTGACAAAGACTTTTGTGTCAAACTAATGACGTTAAAAGAGCGCTTACTGGGAGGCAACCCAGCCCTTTTTAATTCTATTTTTCTTGCATTTAGTTAAGTTTGATTGCTTGTGATTATTTGAATTCAACATGCTTAGTATTGAAAAGGGGTTAAAAAGCTTTGGTGAAGTTGTGGATAGAAAAATAACTTGAATTTTTTTTTGTTGTCCACTCGCTAAGCTCATTCCTCGCACTAAGAGCCATCTTCTTCACGCACTAAGCGAGCTATTGTTCGCGCTAAGCGCATTGACCCTTGATCATTGGATGTATGGTCCCGCTACGCGCGTGACCTGTACGCTAAGCCCAATAAGTTCTCTGTCCATTTAATTTTTGGAATTGGACCAAGCGAGTTATCTCGCTAAGCGCACAAACCCGCTAAGCGCTATTATTCTCTGTCTGATTAATTTCAAGAATTGGGCTAAGCGAGTGCTCTCGCTAAGCCCAATTCCTTCTCTGTTTGGAATAGCGCATGTTGGCTCGCTTAGCGAGTCCATGCGTTAAGCGAGTCATTTGAAACTTCCAGTAAATAAGGCAACTGCCTTAGGCAGTTGCCATTTTACTTCCTTTGAGCATTTTCACCCTCTGCACAGTACTTAAATCTCCCTGCATTGCTTGCCTTTTTGCTCCCTCTTTGCACCCATATTCAACAGCACAAGTAAGCTTCTTACCTTTGTTCATTTTATTTCTAAATTTCAAACTTTAGGCTAGTTAACTTAGTAGTGTTAGGTTGAATTTCTATTAATACTTAGTTCTGTTAGGTTAGTTGTTAGTTAGACTAGAATCAGGGTTTTATTATGGATACAATGTGCTTGTTTTGATTAGGGTTAGATGGCCTAATAGGGGCCTAAGTGGAGGGGTGAGAAGCCCTTGCTTTTTCTGGAAATCGCGATGAGTGCACTAAGTGCCTTGTTGCGCTAAGCAAGTTCATCATTTCTGTTGAACATCTGGATTTCCAGATGAACTTCCTAAGCGCGACCTTGTCCCGCTAAGCGCGTTCATCTTTTCTGATTAAAAATTCAATTGCTTATTAACTCGCTAAGCGCGTCTGTGCGCTAAGCGAGTAATGTGTTCTCAGACACTTAGAAATTTATGTTTTGTTGTGCACTAAGCATGCCCTGTCACGCTAAGCGTAATTATCTCTCTGTTTTTCAAATTGTTGGAATTGGGCTTAGCGAGCTTGCTCGCTAAGCCAGTGTTGTTCAGTAGAGTAGTCGTGCTAAGCGCACCTTGCCACGCTAAGCGCAAATCCTTCTCTGTTTTGAAAATTCATGGAATTGGGCTTAGCAAGCCTGCTGGCTAAACCAATTCTGCTGAAAAAAAATTGGATCTGTGTTCACTCGCTAAGTGCGTGGCTATCACGCTTAGCTCATGAGTCATTTTTCCTAAGGTGCACTAAGCGAGTCACTTGCGCTAAGTGCCCAGTCTGATTTTCAATTTTATTTTCTGCTTTTTAATTTGAATAAATTCCTGTTTGATCTTGTGTTTTGATTCTTTTGTATTGCAGATGGCTTCCCATAATAGAAAAGCCACAGCTTTAGTGTCTTAGGTCGGTTATGATAGATCACGATTTGTATCACGGAGGCCTGGGATCGTTACTCAGATAATGTGCTTGCTAGAAACATTTTGCCAGAAAGAAATGTCAAACTATATATCAATGAGTTTGATGATTTTAGAAGAGAATTGATTAGAAGAAACTGGCATAAACAGCTGACCAACTTGACTGAGGGAACCATTGATGTGGCAATTATGAAGGAATTTTATGCAAATCTATATGTCCTAGACGACAAGTCTCCCAAGCAAGTTAGGGTTCGAGGGCACCTAATAAAATTTGATGTTGATTCCCTCAACACCTTCTTGGAGACTCCAGTGGTTGTGGAGTAAGGGGAGAGTTTGCTCTCTTACTCCAGGTTTGCTAGACTAGGCCTGATCCTCAGGAGCTTGCAGCCCGGCTGTGTATCCCTGGGAGGGGATTTGTTCTTAATGCCAAGGGTCTGCCGTGGAAGCTCTTGAGGAAGGATCTTACTACTATGGCCCAAACCTTGAGTGTTCTATCTTATTCTAACTTGGCCCCGACATCCCATACTTCTGATCTTAATCTGGATAGGGCCAAGTTAGTCTACAGGCTTGTAATGAAGATGAACATGAACTTAGGTTCACTTATTTCTGGTCAGATTTCACTCATTGCTCAGTCCAACTCCTCGCGTCTTGGATTTCCAACCCTGATTACTGCCTTGTGCAAGGCCCGAGGAGTCACCTCAGATTCTCTTACCTTTGAGTCACTTAGCCCAGCCATTAATTTGGCTTATATTAAGAAGAATTGTTGGAACCTAGATGAACCTTCAGTCACTTTTCTAGGGACCCAAAAATCCAGGGCTAGAAGATCTGAGGCCCCATCTACATCAGTTGTCCCTGCTCCCCTACATCAGCTCCATTTACTTCTACTTTTCCTTCATCACCAACAGCTCCAGTTCTTCCAAGTCCCTCCACTCAGAGCTCAAAGCTTTCCTTGTCTATGATGCAGAGCCTACATCAGGGCCAGCTCCTGATCATGCAGAGTTTGTAGGATGTGGTCCAGCAGTGGCCAGTTATGAGCATGGAGGAGTTTCTGCAAAAGGTGGCCTAGCCAGGAGTCTAGCCTTCTCCTTTGGGAGGGGGTGAGGCCTCTGCAGCCTAGAAGCCTCAGCCGGACCAGGAGGACGACATTCTAGAGGCCTCAGAGCCCACTCCACCTGAGCCTTTCATTTTTTAGACTGATCCAGTAGTAGCTACCCCACAGGTGACACCAGAGCCTTCCATTGTAGTGTTGGACATGTCTTCTTCTCAGCCTGAGTCATCTGCACCAGTGCCAGACCTGCCCCTTCCTCAGGATTCACCATCGGGCACTCCTACACTAGACCTGAATGAGCATGTCATGGACTCTACATAGGATCATTGACAGGATCATGATTTTTATTTCCCTGCTTTTTGAACAGTTTTATTATTATCTCATCTTTAGTACATTTTATAATTTAGATCTATGTTTATGTTTCAGCTTTTAAATTTCAGTTTATAGTTTTTATTTGGTTGATAGCTTGTACAAAGCTTGATTGAACAATGCATTTATATTATCCAGTGGTTGATACTTGATTTTGGAATTCAGTGTTTGTGATTGGTTTGAATTGATCAATTGTATGATGTGAGTGAATTGAAATGCGTGGATTATATGCCTTGAGTGAGCATGTAGTCATTAGAAGAGAAAGAACATGGAATTAGGATCATGACTGGAAATGTTAGTTGGTTTGTCAAGTTGACTGTGAAGGAACGCATTAGCCGCAACCCGGTGAGAGTGTGATCTTTAATTGTGAGAGAATGACTAACGTTAAGTAATGGTTTTTGCATGAATCTCTGAGTATGGAATGAATGCGTTAAATTGAAGATCATGAAGGCCATGTTTTGATTAAAGATAGCCACTTAGCTAAAAAGCTTACCTTGTGCATGATTGATTTATCCCTTGCACCCATTTTGAGCTGAAAGTATGATTGTTTGATTGAACCTTGAGCCTGTACAGTTTATCTCCTTCTACCTTGTCTTAGGTTGTAGGAGAGCATCATTCATAAAAGGAAATTTTGGTTCAAAGCAAATTTTCCCAAATTTGGGGGAATTATGGGGTGAAAGCTTTGAATGGTAAGAAAAGAGCAACACACACAGTCATCTAATAAGCAACAAGTATTTTTAAAAAAAACTGAAAGTATAAAATAAAAGTATGTGTGCTGCTATTTAAGAAAAAGAAAAGCTAAGTGCGGAAAGGCAAGTAATAGAGCTAGAATAAAAAGAAAAAGGTTGATCTATGGATGAATGATCTCTTAGAACCTAAGCTTTTGCAACGTAGAAAAATCATGAATTGATTGCAGCCCAGCCTCGTTACAAGCCTAGTAAAGTCCTTCAGGTTCAGTTTGTGTGTTCTTGACTATATGATATGAGATGAAGTGCAAAGATTGAGACTTATGTTGGTTGTTGATTGATGGATAACCTAAACACTTGTGCTTGAGTGAAACAGTAGCTGTGAGGCTTTGGTTAATGATCCTTCCTGGATATCTGTCATTCATACTGGCTTATTACAGTTGTGTTCCTTAATAATCATGTTCACAGCTTGGAAAAGCTGCATGTCTTGTGAGAAGCTGTGATTGAAGCATTATATGCCATTCCTTTCATGTGATTGAATTCTTTGGAGCAAACACCTTGTAAATAACCACTGTGATTTTGTCACTTGAGGACAAGTGAGTTGTTCTTTCTTTGCTTGAGTACAAGCAAAACTGTAAATTTGGGGGAGTTTGTTAGTTGTCTTATAAGACTAACTTTTGTGTAGAAAACTTTTACAAAATGTATATATTTTCCCAAATTTATGGTTCTTTTTGTAGGATTGTAAATAAACTTTGCTTTTTTTTTATCTATGCTCAGTAGAAGCCTTGTGTATGGAATTAATGTCAATTTCTCTTCAATTTCAGGCAAAAAGGAGTTATTTTGAAGAAGTGCTAAAGTTGATGTCTCGCTAAGCGAGCTCAATGCGCTTAGCGAGTGTCATCCGCTAAGCGGGGCATCAACGCGCTTAGCTGATAGGAGGAATCTAGAAGGGAATTTGTCACGCAGGAACGCGCTCAGCGGGTCATCAGCTCGCTCAGCGAGTTGTTTGTCACCTTCCAGGCTTAGCGCGAGTTTGGCGTTGAGTGAAAGTTCACTTACTCGTGCTAAGCACGAAAATGGCGCTAAGCACGATGTCAAGGTCAGTGAGCCCTTTTTTTAAGCCTGACTTGCAGAGAATGAAAGAGTTCTAGAGAGAGCGCTGAATAGCCATAAGAGCTTGAAGAGTGAAATACACAGAGGCAAAGAACAGAGCAAAAAAGCCAAGTTATGATCTTTTAGGAAGATTTGTGAGTTTTTGAGTGATTATGAGGTTCCTAGAGGTGGAGGAGACATCCTCACTCCTTTGTAAGTGAGCAATTTCTCTTAATTCCTCTTCTTCATTGTAAAAGGAGCTTCCTTGCTATGCAAGGCTAAATCCTCAGTTGGGGATTCTTGCTGAGTAATTGATGTAAACTCTTTCCCTATCTAATTAAGGTTGTCTGATGTGTTCATTGTTTCTATCAGTACTTTATTATTGCATGTTTGTGGCTTGATCACCCATATGGTGTACTGTTAGGGGCTTTAGCATTGAAAGATGTATTGTCTCCTTAGAACATGATAGAGCAGGATTAGGTTACCGTATGTCTGGACACGGAGTGCGGTAATTTAGTTTTTATTATGCTGTGATCATAAAGCTGTTCAATTAAGCTAAGTTCAACAAGAGACATTTGCGAACAAAGTTTAATTAGAATTAGGCTAAACTCACAAGACATCGATGTTTAGTACTTGAGCCTTCAGCATAGAACACATAAACGTCTTTAATTAGAGAAACATCCTTACTTGCTCACGTTTATTGCTTTGTAATTAGAATAGAACATACTTTTACTTTCAGTCACAATCATGATTTCTGTTTGCAAATGCCTGCTTATTCAACAAACCTTTACCAAATGAACAAGTTCCCTGAGTTCGATACTCGGTTCACATCGTTTTAATTATTTACTTGATGACCCAGTACACTTGCCGGTAGATTTCGCATCCACACAAACAAGCAGTATCCCGGAGGGCGAAATAGGGTCCCCCTTGTTTTTTGCATATTCATTTCCTCTATCTATCATCGGCAATCTCGTTTTTCTTTGTAAAGTTCAATCTTAACTGATCACTAGTGTTGTGAAGTTATCTTTAAAAAGATTGAAAGTTAATAAATAAAACCAGGATAAAACCAACTCATAACTAATTTCTTTTTATCAAATATCAGTTGAGATTGTTTCAAGGTCCAACGCCTTAATGATTCTCTTCGCTTTTCAAATTTTAAAAGATCGTTTCAAGGTCCAACGCCTTATCGATTCTCTCCGCTTTTCAAAATTTAAAACATTGTTTCAAGGTCCAACGCCTTAAATGAATTTTTGTTTGCAATTAAAATGATTCTTTCAAAAACATAAAAAAACCAATTTAACACACAAATATTCAACCTTAAAAGAACTATGTAAGTCTGAATTCCTCATTGCACCTGAGGATACATAGGAGCAAGGGCAACACCCTTGTCGACCTAAAAAAACAAAGAAATATAAAAAGGGAAAATACATAATTTTGAAGTCATGTTTTGCACACTTGATTAAAGGTTGTTGTCCTTGTAATGGATGCATGGGGTGCTAATACCTTCCCCGTGCATAAAGAACTCTCGAACCCTTATTTTCAAAATTCACAGAGCTCTTTTTGGTTTTTCTAACATTTTCCTCGAATAAACGTTGGTGTCGACTCTACGCCTTTTCTTCATGAGAAGACACACATTATCTTTTCGCCTCGCCCTTTCGTCGAAGGGTAGGTTGCGACAAAGCCACTAGAAACATTGCCATCAACGTTCGAGGCCACTTCCCCCTTGTTTGGATTCTCCTAAACTACATGTCTCACCCCTCCATTTACTCCCCGCTCCTTACAAAAGCTTCCTTCAATTGGATCCAACGCACTTGGATATAAGTATAGGTCTTTGCTGTTGTAACCTCCTTACCCTTAAAGATTTGGGTATTCTGCGCATGCCATATCATCCACAAAATAATGGATACTATCATAACTCTCGTTATTACTTGACTACTTACCCAAGACGGAACTTGCTCCTCACTCACTAGGAGGTTGTTTCTTGATATACCACACTTATTCCAGCCACGTTGAGCGTGCCTACACATAAACAATGCAACAAAGTTTTTGGACCCTAACTGCATCTCGGGCAATCGTCCCTCTTCACAATCTTCCTATGCTTCAACATGCTTCTTACTGGGAAAACCTTATGAACGACCCGCCAAATGAAAAACTGAATTGAAGTTGAGACCTTCAATTTCTAGATCCAACTCCATGTTCTTCCTTGACTCTCTACCTCCTCAACCACTTGAAGAAAGTCATAGGCACTCTTGCATGAGTAACTTCATCAATCCTATGACTCCATACCCATAAATCTGACGTACCCTCAACAAAGCTTGGGTTCTCCTCCTCAATGAGTGCCTTAATCTCCTCAGGGATCATTGGGTATAACTCATCCAAATGCTAGTTCCCATGCCTCCATAAGCTTCTCACTTTCAACCTACATCATGGATATCAATCCATGGGAACTGAAGGGCAAACGACATTTTAGTGACCCATCAATCATACCATAGAACAGTCTCCCCATCCCCTAGCTTCATACGAAATCCATCTTGGAGATGTTGTAGTGCTTTCCTAAGTGTATTCCAAGTTGTCGATCTATTACATTCCTCCGCTAAAAAAATATTTCCACTTAGAAAGTATCCATCCTTAACCACAGAAACCCATAATTGATTATTTGGGTAAAGGAGATCCCAAACTAATTTTCCCAATAGAGTAATGTTTTGGTTTCTTGTGATTCTCACTACCAACCCATTATGTCCTTTAGGCTTAGTAACCTCATCCCAATTCACCAAGTGCACCCCTTTATTGCTATTGCCCTTCCAAATAAAACCCTTGATGGCTCTGTCAACAAATTCATAAATATATCGAGGATACCATGCTATTTTCATCCCGTAAGATGGGAGCGAAGCTAGCACCAAACGCCTTGGCTTATTTAACAAATTTTCCTTATTGCTGACAGTTTTGAGCTAACCTTATCCACGAGTTCTTTAAAATTACCTATTCTTAAACTCCTGTGGGATATCTTACACCCTAGGTACTTCCATATGTTCTTTGTGAATTGTATACCCAACACTCCTTGTATCTCCTCCTTTCTTCTACATGTGACTCCTCTTGAGGCTCACAATGTCTAGTAAATACGGTCTCAACCTACTTAGTATAAAGCTACTTTGCAGCAATCTCACAATGTCTAGTAAATGCGGTCTCAACCTACTAACAGGAACTTTAAATCAATTTGTACACTACATTCAACAAATTGATAGGTCTAAAATGTAAGGGGCATCCTCTTTAGGAATGAGCACCATTAGAACCTTTGCTACCCGAGCATCAAAAGTGCCTCTCTCAAATGCCTTCACCACAAACTTCCAAACCTCATACCCTACTACGTCCCAAAACATCTTTAAAAATATTTGTTGGAAACCATCAGGCCCTGGAGTCTCGTATGATTTCATGGACATAAGTGCTCTATAGACTTCTTCCTTCATGACTGGTTTTAAAAGATCCCTCTATGCTTCATGCAGAAGCCTCACTATATTCTCACTAATCAAGTTTCCTCCCCTTGCCTCCTTCGTACAAAAGAGAGCTTGGAAGTAACTTAATGCCTCTTTCTTCAATACCTCACCATCTATGCACCACTCCCCTAAAGAGATATGAAGTCCATGAATCTTATTCTTCTTTTGCTAAACAATTGTCTACACATGAAAGAAGAATGTGTTCTTACTCCCCAAACGCACCCATTTCTCTGGCGACTTTTGAAACCATAGAGTCTCTTCTTGGAATAAAATTCTCTCATATTCTTCAAGCAACTATTTCTGAAGCATACATAATTGCATCAAATCTCTATCTTCCAATGTTCATTGAATACCCTTAAGTCTGGCTTCAATTTCTCTCTTCCTGCCTACTACACTTCCAAACACCTCCTTATAAAACTTCACGGAGTCTTTGGGAGAGTTCTACAGGGCCATCACTACACTTTCACTACTGATTTAGCTCCATGTAGAGCTAGTAGGCCTTGGATCTTCTTCATTAATGGAGTTATTTGCGTCATGAAGATCAATGGCAGCGAAATGGAGAAACAAGAAAGGTGATTGGTGTGACACCCTCTACCCCACACATATATGAACTAATAATAAAAGGAATAAGAAATCTGAATTAATTAAAAGTTCTTAAAACACATTTAAATAAAAGCCTTTCAAAAGGGTAAACGACTTACATGCACTTTTCTAACATCATAATAAAACTTGTTCAAATAAATAATAAAATCATCTCAGCTCAAAACAAAGTCGTCCAAGACTTCATGTAATTAATATAAAAACCTATAGCCCAATGTCACATCTTATCAGAGCATTGTGTTCCCGCGTCCTCTAGCATGAGGTAACTCACTCTCGGTGTGTTATTTGTTAGGAATGTGATAACTCACTCTCGGTGTGTTATTTGTGTTTGGATCCTATGATGATCTCGAACCTTGTGTTCATGGGAGCAGATGAATAGGTGGATGACTATGAAGAACCTGATGCTAGATGACACGAGAACACAATGCTTTGATAGGATGTGACATTAGGGTATAGGTTCTATATTAATTGTATGAAGTTTTAGACGGCCTTGTTTTGAGCCAAAGTGAATTTATTATTTATTTGGACAAGTTTTATTATGATGTTAGAAAGGTGAATGTGAGTCTTTTACCCTTTTGAAAAGCTTGTATTTAGATGTGTTTTAAAATTTTTTTAATTAAGTTTTATTTCTTATTTCTTTTATTATTGGTACATATGTATGGGATAGAGGGTGTCACAGATAACAAAATATTTTCGCTTATTCAATCACCAAAACAGTGAATATGATAATTTTAGGCAAATGTTCTAAATATTAAAAGTATTTCATAAAAAATTTTATTGTATTAAAATATAAAATGTTATTAATATTTATTATTTAAAATAATTAAAAATATTAATAAGATATATTAAATATTTTTAATTAATTTTCTTAAGTATTATAACATGACTTTAATTTTAACAATGGGAAAAACTTACCATTGTTTTTTTTTTTTCTATTCGGGAGGGGAGGGCAGAATAAGATAGGAAAGGAAGTAAGGATAATTAATATAGAATTTAAACGTATGCATTCAAATTGTATGTCCAACAATTTAATTTACTCGCTGATTAATTTTGAGGAACACACTTACTATTATCCATTTCCTTTACACAATTGTTTTTTCTGTTACTTTTACGTATAGTTTTTGTAATTAAAAAATATATTTACGTATTGTTTTAATTTAAAGGAATTGTATGAATTTGATGAGTCTTCCAAGTTCTGTAATTTGATTTACGTATTGTTTTAATATCTTTAGTCATATATTTTTAGTCTGTAATTGATAGACATTAGAAGTAAGGAGTCTTCTAAGTTCTGTGTTGTGTTATGATTGAGTTCTGCATGCACAGTCCAGTTTTGTCTGAATACAGATGTTAACTCATTTCATGTTAGACTACTGATGTTTCCAAACCTGCTGGCACTGGAAACCTAAAATGCGGTACTCATACCACTAATCTTTACTAAGTCTAAGTTGTATTATTTGTTTAGACTAAGGATGTGTTTGGATTTCCAGTAGAAGGGTCTAAAAGAATGTTTAAGAGAAAAATGAATTTGAGATCATGTTCAGTTACTCCTCAAAAGTATGTTTGAGACTAAAATTTTGCCTAAAAATTCAGTTTCGCAAAAGCAACATTTGAGATACACTTACAAACTCAGTTTGCAAACTTTAATCCAAATGCACTAAATGGAATAGGTGAAATCAAGCACTTTTAAAGCAAAAATTCCAAATCCTTCAACTATTATCAAATAATTCAAGCTCTTCAAACGGAACATGGGCCAAGTCAAACCAAGGATGCTGGGAGCAACTGCAGTGTTAGCATTTGGGATGCATAGGAAGAGGAGACATATCTGGTGTTGGAAGGAATGTTCACTTTTATATAAGACATGTATCAAGTTAGAGATGAGAGTGTAAGAAGAGTAAATCTTGACCATACATTTAAATTGAATGGTTAAAGTTCTAATCCTGGTTATTCATGTATGCTTTGTACAATCAAGATTAACTCTTCCTCATGCTTTGACTTGATACGGCTCCTAATAACATAAGTAATAGTAATACTGTTCTCCAAGGTTTAAATTATGGTTGTAGTCTCATTGTAACCCTGGATATTGTTGGACAAATGTGATTGACGGGATCACAATTGCGATCACATGGTCATATGTACTCATGCAGGCCCCAAAAACTTGAGGTCACAATTACGGTTGCAAACTATTTTAAGCTTACTCTGTCTCTAATTGCATGTTTTGAATGACTCAAATTTTGGATTAGGATTCAAATTTTTAATATCTCTTCCCTATCTCCTCTGTTAAATTATAATTATGATAAAAAAAAAGAACTCAATTTTTTTTCAAAGCTGTAAATTTTATTTAGTTAAAAAGGGAGACAATTTTTAATTTTTCATTGCGTATATGAATCATAAACTAGCACGGTAAGGAAGAATAAGTACAAAACCCTCACAATGGAATTACTTACATTTACATATATGTTTCTTGGAGGAACACGTGAAACCTAGCGTGGAAGTTGTGTATTGACACAAAACAAAGCTTGTCTTCAATTTCTCTTGCATGGAAAGTAATGGAACAAATTAATAGTACTTAACGTAAATCAATCTTTGCAGGGAAAGGGATACCATATTGGAAGAAAAAGTAGGCAATGATGATGTATATATATATATATATATATATATATATATATATATATATATATATATATATAAAAGAAACATAGTATAGCCAGAGATTTCATTTCCAAGAGAAGAGGCGAAAATTACTTTATCAATGGCACAAACGGATCCAAGCTCACATCAAGCAGCTAATCGTGTCTACGAAGATTTTGAACCATCTTATGAATGGGCTCAAGATGAAGAAAGTGACACGCTTATTCTTATGCTTAAAGGTGAAATTGTTTTTTTCTCTCTAACTTTACTTGATTTGATGCTTTCTAGCTTCTAGTTTTTCTAAAACAAAATAGTTTTTTTTATTCTGTAGAATTCTCTTTGAGATTTGATTTTTTTCTGAGAAATTAAGTTGATTCAAAAACGCATTTAATTTATGAGGCTTTGTTTTTATTGTTTTTTATTACATATTAAATGATAAAAGTTATTATATAGAAATAGAAATTTTACCTAAAATGTTTAAAGATTTTAATATTGATATGCTGTTAATGTAAAGTCTTACTTTATTGTTTAGACATGTTTGGAATAGAACAAAATTCTAATTTCATCTCATTCTTTTCAAACTATGGTTACAAAAATGCAAGGAAACAATAAAATATGGTGAAATAATTCTCATATTTTTCTTTATATTCCATCCTCAATTTTAGCAATCCAAACATTAATGAAATATAACTCAATTTCATCTTATTCCACCAATCCAAATGCAATTGCCACCCAACAAAACTTATCTACTTTGGATGGGCAGGATTTAGAAAGGAGAATTTGAGGGTTCAAATAGGCACAAACCGTAGACTAAAACTCAGTGGTGAACAACAGATAAGTGAGAACAAATGGCATAGATTTAACAAAGAATACACCATTCCTCCTCATTCTAACACCAATGGGATCAAAGCCAAGTTACAAGGTGGCCTACTATATATAAGGCTTCCCAAAATCATCACTGAAGCTAAGTCAACAACAAAATCACCAACACCAAATCTTGAAGCTGATGACAACCAAAGAGGAACCAAAGAGACACCAACACAAGAAGAACCAAAGACAAGTGAGGTTTCTCAGACAAAGGAGATGGGGAAAGTAGGGGAAGATGATAACTGTGTTGCTCAGAATAGAGCCAAAGCTACCACTTCTGAAGCTCAGAATATGCATGAAACAATTGATGAGTTGAGTAATAAGAAGGTTGACCGAAGGTTACCTACAACCCTTTATGGCTTGGTTGGGGAGGTTGTTAAGCAAAAGAAACTGGCTAACTTGGTGGTTGTCATCTTGTTCCTTGGTATGGGAATGTATGTCAAAAATGCAATCAAGTCATTTTTTGGAGGATAAAAAATCCAAGATCTTTAAATATTGCTTGGCTAAAGAAATTATATTAGCAATGGCACCAGATGTATATGTATTTGTATTTGTAAGCACAAGTTGAATAATTATTCTAAGAGTAATTGTTTAAAGTTACCAGGTTAAATATTTTTTCATATATATTCATAGATTTGTGGGTAAAAGAGAAGGAAATGAGGGAAAGGTCGGGGTTCCATCCCACCGCTAACAAAAAGTTAACTATTAACAACTAATATTTAATGATAAAAAATAAAATTATGTTAAATATTTTTTCATATATATTCGTGGGTTAAAGTGATAAAATAATTAATCATGAACATATTTTATTTCCCAGTATACCAATCTCATGTTGAATTAACATTTAATCACAACAGAGAGAATAACAAAAATTTATTCCCAAATGATATGAATTCCTCTTCATGATTAAAAATCCATATAGATCATCCTAACTACTCACCACCCTACTACATTCTCAATGCTCCTTTCTATTTTTTTCCATTCTCACAAATGTCGTTCCTACATATTGTGCCAATTTCATTCCTGCAATTTCATTCACTGCCAATTGAATTTTCTCTTTCTCTCTTTCTATATATTCCCTCTGCTCTTAAATAAATACAAGAAAAAAATCTTTTGTATGTTAATCTCAAATATAAGTAAATTTTAATTAATTTTAACTTATTTAACAAGATTATTTACAAAACGTGTTTCATTTAATTGAGACTTTATTTCGAATGATTATCTTTTATTCTTGATATCAAGTTTTAATTTTTAAGAAAGGATGGTTTAAAAAATATGTTTATTTTTTAAAATAAGATTAGTACAATTGAATTTGACTAGGGATTTAAATGATCTTTGTTACATCCTAGAAATGACAGCTCACAAAATATTGTGAGAATGTGTATAGTATAACATAATAGCTTAGAAAATAAGGAAATGCTTATTTTGAGTAACTGCCCTAATGTTCATTTTTAGTGTTTCTCTTGAAAATGATATTCTTGTGTTTCTTTTTTGAATGCACGGCTTTATCAATTTTTTTACTTGTTGGTTATTTTTCTTTGAGTCATTGACATTCTCTTTATACTGAGATATTTGTTAATAGGGAGAGAATCTTCAATATTGAAATATGATTGTTGTTGATCTTTGATTGTTATTTCCAACTATTTGACAATTGATTCATGTCTTTGATTGATTTTGGATCAATACTTTCTAAATTTGTTCTTCATAGCTCAACATTATCGTTAGACATATAAAAGGAATGATAATATAGATTATGAGATATATTCCTTCTAATAATACCATTTGACATGACACAAACTAATTTACTTTAATAAGTGGATATTTAAACATGTGTTTGGATCCATTGTATGATAATTAATTAATGAAGATCAAGTACATCTTTTTTCCCATGGACGAGGTATACATATATAGACAAGTCTTACCTCGTGTTGTTTTTAGTCATCAATCATGTTAACTTACATATAACTAAATAGTTAACAAAAATTTATATCTTTATTTTTATCAAAACCTTAAAAGATGTGTGGATTATCCAGTGATGGATCATCTAGTTTCTAACAAGTTTTACTAAATATACATTTATATGAAAAAAAATATAATTAAAAATGAATTTATCTTAATAAAAAAAATTAATTTATCTATGGCAGAAGAATCTAACTAAAATCAATCAAAAAATTATTATACTTTATGCTTAAATTCACTTTTAGTCCTTATAGTTTTATGAATGTATAATTTTGGTCCCTTAAAAACTTTTATTGCATATTTGGTCCTCGACATTGATAAAATAAACTTATTTTGGTTCATTGTTAGTTTGACAATTTTTTAATGACTAAAATATGTTTTTCATTCTTATGAAATTGAAAATATTTGAATTTTGTCTCTGCAAATTTTTTCGTTGGTTTTTTGTCCTCATAAAATTGAAATGTATTAATTTTTGGCCTGAAACAAGGTCTGGGTAAATTCAAACCTATGTGTAACAATTTGTGGAGGTTAAAAATCTAGGGGTAAAAATTATCACAAATTACATAGAAACCATCACAGATTGATGAAAAACCACCTCAAATTACAAAAAAAAAGGTCATAAACTGCATTTTCTTTCTACAATTTGTTGAAATAGCTCTGCAATTTGTTACACTTTTTAACCCCCAGAATCCTCAACAGTTTCAAATCTACCTTAACCTTGCTTTGGGCCATAACTAAACACATTTCAATTTTATGAAAACAAAAAAAAATTGCAAGGTTGAAATTTGAACATTTCTAATTTTATAAGAACAGAAAACATTTTAGCTCTTTTTAATAAAAATTATTTACATGATACATTTGTGATGACATGATTTTTCATGTTGATATGAAATTTTAATATATGGTGACATGACGCTCTGACATTGCTCATATGACACATTAATATATGTGTCAGACCACCATGTCATTTGTCATGTCAAATTAACGACAAACTAATAATTGATCATATTAAGTATATTTCTAAAATGTGGAAGGTAAGAATTCTTTATAGGGACCAAAATGACACAATCATAAAATTATAAAAACTAAAAGTATATTTAAGTCTATGTTTTAAAAAATCTGACATATCTTAAGTTTCTCGATATATTGAAAGATAGTTGGCACAAGAATTATCAGATCACAATTACTTCTTCATAAATGACCTTTTTTAAAATATTTGTGTATTAAATTATTTTCTTAGCTAAATTTCATTTGTTTTATCTTATGAATAAAATAAATTCTCTTAAAGTTATTAATAATTACACAATTGAATATAAAATAACTATTTTTATTAAATGTATTGAGAATACAATAAAATTAAATTTTCAACTTACTTTATACATGATCTAACTAGCAACCAATGAGATTTAGTTTAATTAATTGAAAAGATGTAAGTGTTATAAACCCCATGATATCATATTCAATTTTTATGGATAATAAAAAAACTAACTTGCAAGCCTAATCTCAATTTTTAAAGACCGAATTTTCCAAATAAAAAGGATTTTCAGTTTTTCCTATATTTTAAAAACTCTCATTTTTCACTTATTTTTTTTTTTTAAAAAAAGTTCAATTGTCTTTCATTGCAACATCCTCCTCAATACATTATCACACGGTTAAAGTAAAAGAAACCGGAGACAAACTCTTATGCTACACACGAGAAGCACTATTGGGTTATAAGGCTGCTAAAAAATAGTCTTAATAAGACAAGTATAAGTGTAACTAGTTATATAAAAATAGTTATGAAACTATAATCAATTTTATAATTATGATTATTTCTAATAAATTATTTTTATTTTTTCATAACTGAATTATTTAATTGATTTTAGATATAACTTATTATATAACTGGTTATATAACTAGGTTATTTATAACCAATTATATATCCATATTTCAAAAACTAGTTATGATTATAATTATAATACTCACTTATAATCTAGTTATTCATTAATTATGATTTTAATTATATAAATATCCAAACCATGAGCACTCCTTCTAAGGCAATGGTCACATTTGGTAAACTAGTGTCAGGAGCCTACCCTTGTTCATATTTATCCTTATAATAAATTGTTTAATAAGACTATTTTTTAATAATAAAATACTTCTATCAAAATATACTACAATCTATGATAAATTTGTCATTAGAAAAAAAAATTATATATTTCATAGACAAAAGGATTAGTTTTAAACTAACATGGAAGAAGTTCCATTCCAAACTCAAATACAACCAGGGTACCACGAGCAACTTAACATCTGAGTGGATTCAGTAGAGTTCACAAAATACTTATAGATCATCACTCATCAGAGTGCACACAACTTAACTAAGACTTAAGAGCTTGAGCATGATGTCGGATGTGATCATCTATGAATGTGGCTATAAAATAGTAAAGGTGATCATAACCAGGTTGGAAACGTAGCAGTAGGGGAACATTGGCTTTTTTGCAAGCCTGTTCAAACTTGTGAGGCAGAAGTTGATCAGGCAAAAATTTGTCATCTTCCCCCTGAAAAGTGGATTGACAATAAGAGGATGATAAAACCAGCAGAAACTTGCTACGAGTATGTGGGTACATGTTTTTATAAATTGAAACCATGCCCTAAGAAGAATAGTACAATATATAACATTAACATACCATATTGGTTTATTATACTGCTACTAAAACTAGATTTCTTAAACATAAAAATCAAATACAATCTAATAAAACTGTACAGGATACCAGTAGCCATAATTTTGCAACTCTTTAAATCAATAATTCACAAGTATTTAAAAAAAAAAAAAACAGAAACCACAATTTTTTACCTGATCAATCAAAATGGTGGAAGAAACATTGGGAAACTTCGTTACCAAACAAGTAGCATCGTAATCCTGCAGTTTTTCAACTTCTTATTATAATATGAAATATTAAGACCCGTTAAGTAAAGCGAACATGCAGTTTCCCCATTTAATTAATACCTCCCAATCAGATTTATTGTCACCAAGATAATTTGAGAATGCCTTCTGTCCCCAAGGACAATTTATAGGATTTGCTATTGGAGCAAAGGCAGAAACTGACTGGAACAAGCATGTTACGTAAAGAAACACAAGAAAATTAAGTTAGAATCCAAATAATAAGAAAAAAAATTCATCATGACATCATGACAAGGTACAGTCTATATGTTATCTTAGCCTCTTAGGAAATAATGTTCTACAAACTTCAAAAGCTCACCACAAGGATGAAATAATTGGTTTGCTTCTAACGTGCAACATACATGATAAGTATGAAGATTGCAACCAGTTCACATTACATGTTTTTTGAACAATAAGCTATGAATGTGTGTCTATCTTCTTAACTGGATAGCTGCTATTCCAACTTTCTCCTGAATACATTCATTTCTAATCTTATCTGTTTTCTAATGAACTCATCCCCATCTCAACATTCTCTTCTCCACTGCACATTTTTTTTTCTCTTGTTAGCACTTTACTCTTCAAAATTCACTACTTTAAAGCATTTCCAGACTTAAAAGTATCCAATCCAATTTTGCTTTCATACCCACTCTGCAATCACAGGTTATGCTTGAAGCATTATTTATTTTATCCACTAACTAGAATTGTATTTGTTGCATCCTCATCACTTCATAAGATGGATCCAATATAATATGTTGAATATGCAAAAGGTGATATAATCCCAATTTTATACTGAAAAAAACATCATTAACTTGTATTTTGCTAAGCTTGCATAGCACATACTGTTACGTCTTACTCCTATTTAAACAAAAACATCTATTCCCAAGCTTCAATTCAAACCTCAAATTAAGAAATAGAAATGACTCCTTGACACATAAACTAGGACTATCATTTGTAAGAAGCATCAAGCTATACTAAGGTAAGAAAATATGGTTGCAATGTCAAGCCTTATGCAATCCTACTAATATAGGAAAACCTAGTGTTGACTCTCAATTCCACTTCAGAAGATTCATGATTATTAAAACTCCAAAAAAGAAATGGATGCCCCAAGAAGTATCCAAACATTCAGTATTTAAAAACTGATGCAAAGAAGAAAGATGATAAACAAAGGGGTGCAGCACCTATATGTAGTTATGTACAATCACCACCTACAATCTAACTCAAAAATCGTTGCCTTTGTTTTTTCTTTAAAAAATGTGAAATTATCTTATTGCAATCATATGATAATTCTTCCAATCATGCTCTATAAAACCACTCACAAAAGAGTTTCTTTATACTGAGAAATTGAAAATAAAAACAAAAAGCAACTTTTAAGAACATCAATAGTATACCCTTCCAAAGAATATTAACCCCATCTATATGACTCCTGAATGTTATAGATGCTTTTGTCAAGTACATTTTAAATTCCTAACTATACCTCATTTCCCCACTAACTCTGTCAATCCATAATCTAAAAAATAATATTGGTTCATTTAACCACATAATGGGGCTTTCAAATCTTAAAGCTCACAAGTTTGTGACTGAGTTACTACCATGTTGTCAGGACTCAGGATTATTAATACGTTATTTTGCTAAAGATCAAGCAACAAAATTAAGCTCCCAGCACTCATTACCTATTCATTCCAAACTAACATAGGTAAAATATATGAAAAGCAGCCTTATTTGTGGTCACCCCTATACTGAAGTGTCTCCAGAAAGGGCTATCTATGGATGGGCTGACCAGAAAGACTGAGTGAAACCTTAGAGTGGACCACCACAACGTTGGAGGCTTGAGATCCCACATTGACTACAAATATGGCTTAAATGGAGCTTATAATGATTGACTCGAATGATTCTATATGGTGGAGAGATTTGAAATTGGCTATCCATCATCCGCAACAAGAGCTGGTTCTTCATAATGGAATGGTGTGGAAGGTGGGGTGTGGTGAGCGAGTCAAGTTCTGGGAGGATAGGTGGATTGATGGGGAGACAGCTTTAATAGCCAAATACCCGAGGCTTTATCTCAACTCATGTCAACAGAATCATTTCATTCAGCAAATGGGAGTCCTCAAAGACATAGGTTGGGAATGGGACTTCAAGTGGAGGAGACTTTTGTTCGACAGCGAGATACCCATGGCTGACTCATTTCTAAAGGACGTGAGAGGCATCCGAATCCAACCTAGCAGTCGGGATGAGTGGGTTTGGAAGCAGGACCCTACTGGCCAATACACTGTAAAAAGCGCTTATCTTGCATTGAGGGGAAATGTAATAGAGGGGGACGATACTGCAGATTTTGAAGTATTATGGAAACTAAGAATCCCTTCTAAAGCTGCAGTTTTTGTTTGGAGGCTACTTCGAGACAGATTGCCAACCAAGCTAAACTTGTGTAGGAGGAATGTGGAGATTAATGACCTTCATTGCCCATTTTGTAGGAGATCGGAGGAGGATGCAGCTCATCTTTTTTTCCACTGCAGCAGAATTACACCGATATGGGGGGAAGCTCTGTCTTGGGTGAACATGCTTAGTGTGTTCCCTCAGCACCCAAGGCAAAATTTCTCCCAACATATGATTGATTGGGTGGATGGAATTCGGGGTAATAGATGGAGGGTATGGTGGGTGGCTTTTACTTGGAACGTCTGGCAGTTGAGGAACAAGATCATATTTTCAAATGGCACCTTTGATGGAAACAAACTGTTGGAGGATGCTTTATTCTCACTGTGGTCATGGCTTAGAAGTTTTGAGAAAGATTTCACAATTCACTATAATCAATGGTCCTCTAACCTTAGAGATGTTTTTGTTCTTAGTTGAGGGTAGAATTTATAGTGTAGCAGTAGCTGTATTTATCTATCTTCCAGTTTGGTTCCCTCCGAGACTGTTATGTAGTCTGTCTTGGGAACCATCCCACTGGATTCTTCTGTAATCATGGTACCTCTGGTACTTGGTTTATATTCATATATATATATATATTATCTTTGCCGATCAAAAAAAAAAAAAATGGAGCTTATAAAGCTTGGGCAATCCTCATTTTACAAGTCGATTTTGTAGAAGTAAATTAGGCATTAATCCCAAATTCTATGATAATATTAGAGTCTATCCTAAATCCATTATTGGGCCACTTGCATTGCCACGCTCCAGGTCAATAGACTGGAGCATGAGGGGGTGTGTTGGAAAGCTGCCTCAGTTGTGATCAGCCTTAGGCCGCACTGCCTCAGAAAGAGTTACCTACAAAGGAACGGACCAGAAAGACTGAGTGAACTGTCATGGTGTGGAGCCACCGAGATGTCGGCTATTAGCAAATTGGGAACCCACACTGACTAGAGATATAACTAAATAGAACTTATAAAGCTTGGGCAATCATCACCTTACAAGATGGTTTTGTAAGGTTGAGTTAGGCCCTAATCCCAAAGTATTTAGTACTAAAAGTCCTATAGGGAAAACATGAACTCTGATGATCATCCTCTATTACTCAGATGTTTTCTCCATTTATTGAATAGGAAAAGTTCAACAAAAAAGATTTGTTTTACACACATCATATCAAGAGTAAAGATATCTTAACAAATATTTGAAACCACTAAGCCTTATGCAAAGGCAACTCAAAAGAAATAAAAGATAAACTCATCACTTGTACCAAAAATCCAATAGGGAAAAAAGGAACTCTAATGATCATCCACCTTGTATCAGACATTATCTCACAACTATTAAACAGTAATAGTTCCATCTATAATATAAGCTTAAGCTTATCAAGATTCAAGACTACCAGATATCCTAACAAATATCAGAAAACACTAACCCTTATGCAATATACATCTTGGAATAATTGCTCAGAATCTAAATGTAATTGATATCCCTAGAAATGAAAAATGTATTTGCAGACAAAAATAATAATAGTAACTAATAACAAAACACATGCTTTTTCAAAAGTAAAACTATCCATAATGTTCAGGAAATTGCCAAATTTTTCAAAGTAATTCTATGACTATATTAAAACCAGAAGATTTCAGTTGCGTAATCAACACTACACCTTATATTTATCCTGATTTTTTAGGTAGATTGTTAGAGCACCATGCCCACCCATAGAATGACCAAATATAGAAGCCTTTGATGTTTCAAGGTGTGGAAAATTATCGCTCAGAAGCTTTGGCAACTCCTTGACAACATAGTCATACATGCGCCAATTCTTCCATTTCTCTTGTGTAGCATTGAGATAAAATCCTGCACCTGTTCCAGAATGTATATGAAAATCAGATATGCTAAATTGCCAATATTTACCAATTATGGAGAAATATTCAGAAAAGTAAAATATGCCAATATCCACTAACCCAGCAATAATGTTCAAGACAGTCCACATCTGATTTAGGTGGGAAAGAGAAACAGAAAGAAAGAGAAAGAGAGGCGAAAGGGGAAGAACAGAATAGCGAGGATAGAGAGAAAGAGGAGAGAAACAGAGGGATCAAAGAAACTGTGAACTGCACATCAGTCATAATATATTAGGCAGCTACCCAACAGCTATGAATTAACAGTAGCTGACTAACATTCTTTTCTTATTTATATTTACATATCAGCATCCTCCAGTATGCTGCTCAACACATCACTTGGAGTTACCATCTATATCACTACAATTTCCAGAGTTATACACTATACTATCTGATTTTCTCACAAAATTCCTAACTAACTTATAAGTCCCACACCTAAATTCATTACGCCTCATACCAAATCTGAATATATAGTTAGATCCATGGGATTGCTTCATGAGTTAAAGGGTAAAGAAGCATGGTGTAACAGTGCACACCCTAACCCTCACAATCTGCAATGAAGTGAGATGGGATGAGAAGAGCAAAGATAATTCTTGGAAAGATGAAGAGAGAGGAAATGTATGAGAGTTGAAGGTGAGGAGTATAGGCCAAATGTTGTTTTCCATGAAAGAGGGTTGGGTTAAGGTGATATAAGGGGATGGGAGTTGACAAATGACAAAAATGCTCCTAGCTAATTGATTTGGTGGAGTCATACTCATAACACACTTTTTCCAAATAAACACAATTTTTACAGAACTTTCTCAATCACAACAACAACAATAGCAATACTAATAGTTTAAACAAATAAAAAAATAATAATTATGAATGATGCAACAACTTCACAACACAAATCCCAAATCATCAAAAAGGAACTAACACATAACATTCAACATCTGCTACAACTTCTTGAAGTGAATTTTCTGTATGCACAGACAGAATCTTCAACATTTCACAATTTACATTATTATAAGGTGCTATTAATGAGATTGGCAAGAAGAGAGAGACATGAGAGGTGAGAGAAATAGTAGAGAGAGAAACACGGGGAGGGAGAGAGTTAGGACTAGAGGCCGGACAATAGTGAGAGATAGAGTGAGCTTGTACGTGGATCCTTGACGGACACATCCCGACAACAGGGATGGCCAACAGCAAAGCTGCTGACGAGAAAACTGGAGGGATAAGCAGGACGTTTCGACCTTCTACTTCACAAGATTTTCAGACGACATCACAGAACGTGACCTGTGGTATCGCTTCAGGAGGTGGGGCGATTTGAGGGAGATTTTCATCTCAAAGAAAAAAAACATGAATGGCAGGAGATATGGGTTCGCTAGATTCAAGGGAGTGAAAGATGTGCATGAGTTGGCTAGACAACTGGACCAGCTTGTCATCGGAGGCTTGAAACTGTATGTCAACATACCTAAATACGGGAGGGACATGGCAACAAAGGCAGAGACACCACCAGTACCAAACAAGCAAGAGGGGAAGCAGCAGAATGAAGCACCATATCGAGGTCACCATCAAGCAACAAGGAGTTTGACCTCGTATGAGGAGGTAGTGGCCAGAGACAGGTACAAAGTGGAACAGCCAAAGGAAACATACAAGGAAGACACAAAGAGAGGCGAATCTCGATCATCGTTATACCTTGACATCCCAATGAATGACAAGCACTGGCTCAGACAAGCATGGGTGGGGTGCCTGAAAGACCTGAGGTGGTAGGATAGACTTGAAGAAGACCCATTATGGGATTTCGGAGCAGAAATAACCCCAAAGTACATGGGGGATGATATGGTGCTTCTACTAGGACTCACGGACGCTACAGCAGAACGCATGGTGAAGGAGACATCGGAGGAAGTAGACTATAAGTTTTATTCGCTGGAGAAATGGCACCCGAGCCTCAGAACGGGCCAGAGATTAGCTTGGTTCACTGTTGGGGCATACCTCCGATAGCCTGGATAGGGAATATATCCAGCGAATCGTGGCTGCAATAGGGGAACTGGTGGATGCAGACGACAATACAGAGGAGGCTCGAAGGGTGGATCGCGCTAGGGTGCTTATCCGCATGCCGTGGAGCCCCGCCATCCATCACACCATGAGTGTCGATATTGGGGGAGAAGTGTACCAGGTGCAGGTGGTGGAGGAACTTAGCCGAGGCCTTGACACGTGCAATTGCCGATGAAGGAGGGAGACGTGGTCGTCGGAGGAAATTGACTCCGACGACAGTTGCTGGGGCTCGCCAACAAAGGATACTAAGGGAGCTCCCAACGACAACGAGACGGAAGAGAAGAACAGCTCGAAAGGACAGACACCGCCGGTGACACCAAGCGTGGTCAAGGCAAGGGCCGTCAAAGGCTCAGAAGCGCCGCCAGGGACAGTCAGTGGTGGCGTTTTAACCAGCAGTCATCCCGCTGGAGTTGGACCAGCAGAAGCTCTGTTTGTCCAGCGGGTACAGCTGCCCAATCCGACGTTTGGAGTAACGGACACTTGCGGTGCCGCCAGTCAATGCCACGTGGCGCGTCACCAGTTGACAGAAGGTTTTTCGGAACCCACATTTGAACGCAATCAGAAGAGGAAGGGGGAGCAGGTGGGAGTCATCGAGAATCCTGAGGGGGCACAAAGGGAGCATAAAAAAGGAAATCTAGAAACTAAAAGTGCAGAAGCTGAGAAAGAGATGTTGGCGTATGAGGAAGAAATAACACATGAGTGCCAACTGGAAAATGAAGTTGGAGGAAATGGGCTGGGCTTTTCTAATCACACCCCCATAGTTAACAAGACTAAGTGCAAAAACAGCCCACATATTCTTTTTTCTGCCCCCAACGACAATTTTTAATGCTACTCTCGAACAAGGAGGAATCAAAGACAAAAAGCAAAGGGTTGTCTGAAGCAAAATAATCTAACAGAGATCACACATCAGCAGCAAATGGCAGAGAATGTCACAGGTGTCTCCACCTATAGTGGGCAATTGGGACAGCAACAATACACACCAGTAAAGAAAGACATACAGCCTGTAAATAATAGTTTCAATTCTCATTTAGTGGAGGCATAAGCTATTTTGAAAATGGATAAGGTGTTGGGCATGACAGATGAGACACACAATGAAGGGCTGATTAACAACATAGAGGAAATGGAGGAAAGGGATTTGAAGGAGATAGAGAGATTGGGTGCAAGAATACAAAACCCATGAATATTATTTCCTACAACGTAAGAGGTTTAGGGAGGCGGGTAAAGTGGGTTGCGATTAGGAGAATGGTTCGAAAAGAAAAAATCAACATGTTGTGTATTCAAGAGACTAAGAAAGAGACCATTGATGTGGGCTTGTGCCAAGCTTTGTGGGGGGACAAGGAGGTAACATGGGAATGGCAGGCAGCAGTAAACTCAGCAGGCGGGTTATTATGTTTATGGAGTGAAGAAGTCTTCAAACTACAAAACAAAGTCATTGGTAGTGGATTCATCTTGTTGGTAGGCCAATGGCTCAAGGAAGCTCAAACGGTCCATATTGTAATATTTGTTCACCTTGTGATGTTCATGTTGAATCAAGTGGCCTCGAAATAATTAAGATGGGAGGTTGAATTAATTATTAATGAGCCTTGACTATTTAAAAACTAATCATTCTTAATGTTATTAGATTCAATTAGGCTTTTACTAGAAAGTTAAGAAAGTAAAGAACAGAAATAGAAACTTAATCAAAAGTAAAAGCGATAATTAAAAATACACAGCGGAAATTAAAGAGTGTAGGGAAGAAGAAGACAAACACAAGATTTATACTAGTTCGGTAACAAACCATGCCTGCATCCAGTCCCCAAGCAACTTACAATTCTTGATATTTTTTTCAACCTTGTAAAATCCTTTACAAGCCAAAGATCCACAAGGGATGTATCCTCCCTTGTTCTCTTTGAAAAACCAAGTGGATGTACCCTCCACTTGAACTGATCCACAAGAGATGTACCCTCTTTTGTTCTCAGTATAACAATCCCCAAGTAGATGTACCCTCTACTTGTACCGCAAAGGATGTACCCTCCAATGTGTTGGGATAAAGAATTCTCAGGCGGTTAGTCCTTTGAATCTTTGTAAGGGAAAACAAAAGATATCTTAGGCGGTTAGTCCTTTGAAATCTTTTGCTTAAGGGGAAGGGAAGAATCAAAAGAATTCTCAGGAGGTTAGTCTTTTGAATCTTTTGTAAGGGAGAAGAGAGTCACAAAAGAATTCAAACGGTTAGTCCTTCTGTTCTTTTGGCAAAGGGAGAAGAGAATGAAAAAGATGAATATCACAAGTTTTTTAACAAAGAATTTTTCTTGAAAAAAAAAGTGTTGAACAAAAACTTTTAGAAAGATGGAGAAAATGAATAAGAGAATTCTGTAGAGAGAGTAGAAAGATATTGAAAGATTGATTGAAAGATGTTGAGAGATGATGTAAAGATAGATTAAAGATAGATGATTATGAAATTCATGCCATGGTCACATATTTATAATCTCTTGATGACTCAAGTCAAAGTTTGTGACTTTTGGCAATTTCTTTAAAACTAATCACTTAAAAAGTTGTGACTTTTGAAAAAATCTTCAGAAACAAGTCACTTGAAGAATTGTGACTTTTGAAAATTTATTTTTCGAAATCAGTCACTGGTACTCGATTACCATTAAGGTGTAATCGATTACACATCAACAGATGTGACTCTTCATTTTGAATTTTGAAAATTAAAACGTTTAGAGGCTTTGGTAATCGATTACAAGTATTGTGTAATCGATTACACAAGTTTAAAATGATTTGAAAATGTTTAAACACAAGTTGTAACTCTTGAATTTTGAAATCTTAACGTTTTAAAACACTGGTAATCGATTACTACCTTCTGGTAATCGATTACCAAAGAGTAAAACTCTTTGGTAACTCTTTGGTAATGATTTTGTGAAAACTTCTTGTGCTATTCAATGTTTTGGAAAACTTTTTTAGTACTAATCTTGATTGAGTTTTCTCTTGATTCTTGAATCTGAGTCTTGAATCTTGATCTTGATTATCCTTGAATCTTGAAACTTGATTCTTGAATCTTGATTCTTGAAACTTGATTCTTGAATCGTGATTCTTGAAATTTGATTCTTGAATCTTTGGAATTTGCTTAACTCTTGATTCTTTGACATCATGAAAATAACCTTGGAAGACATTGCTTCCACAGTTCAAAGCAAAAGAAACCTATGGGAGAACATAAAGCAGCTAAGAAGTTCATATCTTGGAGGATTGTGGTGCATTCTAGGGGATTTCAACAATGTCAGAAACAATTCAGAAAGGCTAGGCAGCTGCCACAGAAGAGAGGGGAAAACAGTATAAGGGAGTTCAACGTGTGGATAGAGGATTTGGAGCTAGAGGATGCACCGTGGATGGAAAGAAAGTTCACCTAGTATAGACCGAATGGAACAACCAAAAGCAAGCTTGATAGATTTCTAGTCTCACCTGATTGGATTAACAAATGGCCTGCAACTATGCAATGCACTTTGGTCAGAAATTTTTCTGACCATTGTCCGATTATCCTCAGGTCAAAAGTTATTGATTGGGGACCTAAGCCGTTTAGGGTTCTGGACTCTTGGCTTCTGTACAGATCCTTCATCAAAGTTGTACAGGATTGCTGGTCATCTACCCAACAAAGTGGGTGGGGGGACTATGTGCTCAAAGAAAAATTAAAACGCCTCAAGAATAGATTGAAGATATGGAATAAGGAGCAATATGGGGACACATACAAGAAGGTAAAGCAGATACAAGATGAGCTTAGCAACCTTGAAGAGATGACAATGGATAGGCAATTATCACCCCAGGAGGCAATTTTCAGGAAGGAACTTCAGGAAAAACTGTGGGTGACTGCCCACTCACATGAGTCCTTACTAAGGCAAAAAGCAAGAACAAGATGGATTGAGGGAGATTGCAACTCAAGGTACTTTCACCTCATGATCAACAAGTCTCATAGAAACAGCCTATTGAAGGGCATCATGATTGAAGGATCCTGGGTTGATGAACCTCAAAAGGTCAAAGAGGCAGCCAGACAATTTTTTCTACAAAGGTTTAAAGAGCTAGAGCTCCTCAGACCATTGATTGATGGGATACGGTTTTAGGTAATCAGCCATCAGTAGAATGATTCATTGATTGCTAGATTTTCTGAGGAAGAGGTAAAAGAGGCGATTTGGGAGTGTGGTAGTGAGAAAAGCTCGGGCCTAGATGGTTTTAACTTCAAGTTCATTAAGAAGTTCTAGCAAACCCTCAAGCCTGACATCCTTTGTTTCCTAGATGAGTTGTAGATGAATGGGATCTTCTCGAAGGGTTGTAACACGCCATTCATAGCCTTAATCCATAAGGTATCTGATCCACTAGGATTGTCGGATTACAAACCTATTTCTCTCATAGGTTATGTGTACAAGATCGTCAGCAAGCTTTTGGCTAAAAGACTAAAGAAGGTGATGTCGTCCATTATTGATGGAAGACAATCAGCATTCATAGAAGGTAGACACTTATTACATGGAGTGCTAGTGGCAAATGAGGTGGTGGAGGAAGCTAAGAGAAAGCAAAAGCTTTGTCTTGTGTTCAAAGTAGACTATGAGAAGGCATACGACTCAGTCTCATGGAATTTTTTGTTTTATATGATAAGAAGGATGGGCTTTTGTCCTAGATGGATTGAGGGTTGCTTATCATCCGCGTCCGTTTCAATTTTGGTGAATGGGAGTCCATCGGCAGAGTTCACACCCCAAAGAGGTCTAAGGTAAGGTGATCCATTGGCACCTTTTCTTTTCAATATTGTAGCTGAGGGTCTAAGTGGATTGATGAAGGAAGCTATTGAAAAGAAAATATACACTGGCTTTGCAGTGGGTAGAGACAAAGTGGATGTTTCCATTTTGCAGTATGCGGATGATACCATCTTTTTTGGGAAGGCGTCAATGGAGAATACCAAAGCAATCAAAGTCATTTTGAGGATATTTGAAATGGTGTCTGGCCTTAAAATCAACTTTGCAAAAAGCAGCTTTGGAGCAATTGATATGCCGAAGTCGTGGAAGCAAAACGCAGCAAATTATTTGAATTGTAGTGTGTTGGCCATTCCTTTTGTCTACTTGGGAATACCCATAGGGGCAAACCCAAGGAGGTGTCAGTTGTAGGATCCAGTCATCCAAAAGTGTGAGAGGAAATTGACAAAGTGGAAACAGAGACATATATCTTTTGGGGGGAGAGTCACCCTTATCCAGTCCATCCTAACTTTTATTCCAATTTATTTTTTATTTTTTTTCAGGGTTCCCAGAAAGGTGATAGACAAGATGGTAGGCATACAAAGAAGGTTTCTCTGGGGAGGTGGAGTTGATCAACACAAGATTGCATGGGTCAAGTAGGAGACAGTATGCCTCCCTAAAGACAAAGGAGGGTTGGGCATCAAGGACATCAACAAATTCAATCTTGCATTGCTTAGCAAATGGAAGTGGAACCTATTCAATCATGGTGGAGAGCGGCAAGGGTTTTGGAATCAAAGTATGGCGGCTAGAGGGGTCTTGATGAAGTTTCAAGTGATAGTAATGTCTCGTTATGGTGGAGAGACCTAAAATTGGCTATTCATAATCCGCAATATGAGACAGCCCTACAGGGAGGAATAGTATGGAAGGTGGGGAATGGGGAAAAGATCAAATTTTGGGAGGATAGGTGGCTTGATGGCGACACAACACTTCTTGCAAAATATCCTAGGCTGTATCTAATTTCCTACTAGCAGAACCAAACAATTCAGGAGATGGGAGCTCAGGAGGCTAATGGATGGGAGTGGAAATTCAATTGGAGAAGACACTTGTTCGAGAGTGAGCTTCACATGGCTGATTGCTTCCTCAATGATGTGCATGGAGCCACTATTCAGTCTCACAGAAGGGATGCTTGGAGTTGGAAACCAGACCTGAGTGGTCAATTTTCAATTAGAAGTGCCTATCACATGTTGAGTGAAGAGGAGATCGAGGGGGACGATGTAAAGGTATTTGAAGACATATGGAAATTAAAGATCCCACCTAAATTTGCGGTTTTTGCATGGAGATTACTTAAAGAAAGATTATCATCCAAAAAGAATTTGCTAAGGAGACAGGTGGATCTCATTGATACATTATGCCCATTTTGTAGGAATTCCGAGGAAAACGAAGCACACTTATTCTTTCTGTGACAAAATTCTCCCCCTATGGTGGGAATCGATGTCGTGGGTGAGCATTCAGGGTGTTTTTCCTTTGAACCCAAGGCAGCATTTCTCACAACATGTGAACTGTTTGGCCCAGGGTATTAAGGATACCAGGTGGAGATGTTGGTGGCTGGCCCTTACATGGACAATGTGGCAGCAGAGGAATAACAATTTTTTCAAATGGAACTTTTGATGGCAACAAGGTGATGGAGGATGCTATATTTACTCTATGGACGTGGTTAAAGGGTTTTGAGAAGGATTTTGACTGTCCCTACAGCTACTGGTCCTCTAACATGTCACTGGCTTTTGTTTATTAGAGCAGGGTTCAAGTACTAGTAGATGATGCAATTGTGGTTTTTGAGCTACTTGCTAATAGTGTAATGGGTGCCTGGATTCGGTTCCTATCCAGATTTCTTTTAATCTGTTAAGGAACCAAATCTCAGAAACCAAATAGCTGTATTTAAGTACCTCTGGTACTCTTTCACATATATGAATATATTTATCTTTGCTGAGTAAAAAAAAACAATTTACATTATTATGGGTACCGTACCATTGATTCAGGTGCAAACATGAAGAAGCCCAGGTAGCTTGATGGTGTAAATCTTTTGAAATGCATTGTATATTGGACATTAGGACCAAGTGGGGCATGCACATGGTAATGGACTTGATGGTGTAAATCTTTTGAAATGCATTGTATATTGGACATTAGGACCAAGTGGGGCATGCACATGGTAATGGACTTGTCTAAACAAGAGTGCTATTCATCTAGCCTGGGATAAATTTCCTCATGTATATATGCACCCACATACATACATTCATCATATCACAAAGTTTATAACAAAGTTTTTTTTTCCCTACTCACTATGAAACAATTTTTGGTAACCATAATCAAAGGTAAGGGTTTCAGTCAGCAATCTTCATAATATTCCAAAGGTCAAAAACTCAAGAAATACATTAATTACCAAAAAGAATTTAACTTATGCAAACTAGCCATAACAAGTTAAACCCAGACTTTATTTCACCCTACCCACACACATCAACCGCTACCAGGGTTAAAGGTTTAACAATGAATATAAAAATATCTTTATTTTGTAACAAGATATAACAATGAAATACACTGTCCCTTACTCAATGACTTTATAATTGAAGGTCTAAAATTACATCATAAGTTCCATATCTAATCCCAAAAACCACATGAAGAGAGACTTAGCAAGAAAACACAACAAGGAGGAAAAAAAACACAGCATATTTAATATATTTACTATGCAAATGAGAGTCACATTCAGTAACAAAAACAAATAGCCTTGGAGAACAAACAATAATTTTTACTCCCCTTTACTGACAAGTCTTGTAAACTCTTGTTAGGTTGCTTTATTTCCTGAGATCTCTCCCACTACCATGTTGAAGGAATTATATTAGGAAAAGTTCCTCTTATTTATACATATAAAATTCCTTACACAAATATAGGAGTAATTAAAAACAGTACTTCTATATGCATAATATACTCATTACCAAGTGTATAGGCAGTACTTGGGTCATGTAAAATGAAAGTTTAGCCACTAAGTCACTAGCAACAATGGTAGAAGATAAAACAGAACATCCATTACACGCCCAATACCATATCTAAATGGCAATTTCAAAAAGATCAACATTCTCATATGACAAACACTTTGCAAGACTACACAACTAAGGCCCCATCCCCAGCCCAACAAAGTCAGGCCCAAGGTTCAATTAAGGCCCAAATATAATGGTCTCATGTGGCATACCTGCTCCAAGGTCCCAGCTGTCTGCTTCTCCTTCCACATTCAAGCCTCCTGCATTATGAAGTTAAAACTGAGAACAAATTGAAGCTTAACTGCAAAAGGAAAAGTAGCAACTCTATCACCAATTAATTATAGTAGTTAAAAATATATATTTTTTAATTGGTTTAAATAACTATATAGTCCCTATAATGTAGTCATTTTCATTCCAGCTCTCTTAACCTTTTTTTTCCTCTGTTTTGGTCCCTATTAAATTTTCTTTTTAATTTATTATGACATTAGGATTCATTTTTCATTCTAATAGGCATGCAATCAGAAATCATCTTGATATATATTTTAAAGTAATTATTATAAAAATTAACAAACTTATTATAAATGGTGGTTTATGATTGAATAACAGTTTATAATCGGATGATGGTATAAAATGCTACCTTAACATTGTCCATGTATTACTTATTATAACACCTTATTCAATAATACACCAAAAGATTATTTATGCCTTTTTTTTAAATTTTAAGGCAAAAATATAATTTTTGTGCCGAATGACGTCGTGTGATTCATGTGACGACCTCACCTAGTAGGATAAGACTTTATTGTAGCTGCTAAAATAGAATTTTTGTCCCTTGTCTACATTATTTTCAATTTGGTCTTTTAAGTTTAAAAGGTTTTATTTTGATCCATAAGGCGTTTCTGATAGACCAAATTGTTCCTTTCATCAGTTTTTGCCTATTTGGCACTATCGATGTCAATTTGTGCTGACCCGGCAAACGTCCATCTAACATGACCTCTCTTACAGTTTGGGCGTCAGAGTTTGTCACGTGTTAACAAGTTGTGTTAAAGTAATGGAAGAACCAGTTTATTCTAATAGAAACATTTTAAGGGACTAAAATGAAACTTTTTAAACTTTAGGAAACAACGAACTAGCGTACCCCATTTCCTGGAGACTCCTCACTATGCGAAGGTATGGGAGAGCGTCATTGTACGCAGTCTTACCCTTGCATAGGCAAAGAGGCTGTTTTTGGATTTGAACGCATGACCAACAGGTCACCAAGGCACAACTTCACCGCTGAGCCAATGATATGTTCTCTAGAATTCGAGGACTAGAGAGGGCCTTCTTTTACTAAATTGAAATAGAAAACAGATATTATTGGTCTGCCTTTCTTCATTACATTAGGTACTAATTTATAATAGCTAGTGATGATTCTGCACTCTCAGACAAGTAACAGAGTTGCCAATGCAGGGAATATTATCTAACAGAAAATAAAATGCCAAAACAGACAAGTGGCAGACAGCATATTTCCTACCCCACTAAGTATCATTTCCACTAACTAATTTGTTAAACAAAATCTTGTAAATATTTGGGTGGCATGATCTTCCTCTTGGGTCTCTCAATGGCCTCTCCTCTGCTGGTTTTGCATTCCTTATCATCCCCTGCACCATCAAGAAAGACCTTGTCCTCAAGGTCATAACTAGACTTGAGTTCCTCCCAGTCTTCTCATGTGGTATCATCTGGGGATAGTCCATCCCACTGAACCAGGACCATTAGCTTGGGGGGAGTGGATTCGTGAGCCCATTTAGTGCCTAAAATCACGAGTGGTGAAATAAGGGGTTGATTGTCCGTAGCAGTTGCAAGCAAGGGCAAAGGTGGACCATCCAATAATTGCCAAAAAGGTTTCAAAATGGAGCAGTGAAATACAGGGTGTATGTGGGATCCTAGAGGCAATTCCAACCTGTAGGCGACCTTACCAATGCGTTCCAGTCTTCCAGAACTCGATAAGGACCATAGAATCTTTTGGCAAGTTTGGAATATGGAACGTTGGATCCTGAAGTAGATGTTTGTCGGTGAGGCCTAAGCTTGACCATCACCAGGTCTCCACACTCAAAATTCACATTGCGCCTCTTCATATCTGCAGATAGCTTCATATGCTCCTGGACCTTTAAGAGTTTCTTCCGCAATTCTGTGAAAACTGATTCTCTATTACTTAGAAAGTCATCTATTGCCTCTACTCTCGATGTGCCGGTAATATATTGCGGAATTGTTAATGGCTTCTTGCCATAAGTAACCTCATAAAGAGAGACCCCAGAACCAGAATGACACAAAGTATTGTAATAATATTCTGCCCATAATAGGAACTTTCCCCATGATGTAGGTTTCCCATGAACAAAAGACCACAAGTACTGTTCAACGACTCTATTCAGTACCTCTGTCTGACCGTCCAACTATGGGTGATACATAGAACTCATGCGTAGTGTCGTGCCACATAAACGAAACAACTCCTGCCAGAATCTGCTTATGAACAAAGGATCTCGATCAGAGACTAAGCTTTTGGGTAAGCCGTTTAATTTGCCGACAATGTCCATGAACAACATTGTGACATTGTGGGCAGTGTACAGCGAGGAAAGCATTCCTAGATGTACCCCTTTGGAGAAACGATCCACAACTACTAGGATTGTGGTGTGGCCCCGATATGGAGGTAACCCAACAATGAAATCTAAGGATAGGTCCTCCCACGGCCTTGCCGGCACCGGTAAAGGGTAGAGCAACCCTGCAGACTGCTTCGACTCATACTTAGTATGTTGACAATCTAAGCATGCCACAATGAATTCTTGGATATCCCTCTTCATACCTGACCAAGTGAAACTATCACTGAGCTTGGCCATTGTTTTCATGATGCCCATGTGGTCACCGGAGGGGGTTGAATGAAATTCCATCAACAACGATGAAATGAGTTGGAAGCCTGATGGCAGCCAAATACATCCGTCTTTTAAAATCAAGTCTTGGGTGATTTTGTAATCAGCATGGTGCTGAGGTAGCTCGATGATGTTCTGTCTGAGCTCAATGAACTGAGGATGTCGAACTAGTTCACGTTTGAGTTCATTTATAAACTCAAAATGTGGCATAGAGAGAAGTAAAAATTCACCAGAAGGGGCTTGAGGGATTCACGAAAGGGCATCAGCTACCAGATTAGTCTTTCCGGATCGAAATTGAATAGAGTAGTCGTAGCCGATAAGCCTGGCCACGTATAGTTGCTGTTCTGGCCCTTGGATTACTTGTGTCATCAATTCCTTAAGACTTCTATGGTCAGGATCGTGAAGTGGTGACCAATAAGATACTGACGTCACTTCTTAACGGCGACGGTAATGGCGGCCAATTCCTGGACATACGCTGATGCCATGAGGAGTTTTGTGTTGAAGGTCTTGCTGAAAAAAGCAATGGGGTGACCTTTTTGAGATAGGACTGTGCCCATACCAATCCCCGAGGCATATGTTTCTAAGACGAATGGAATTGAAAAATCAGGCAACAGAAGAATAGGGGCGGACGAAATTGCCTTCTTCAATTGATCAAAGGCTATTTGGGCTGACTGGTTCCAGACGAAGCTATCCTTAGTCAACACGGTGGTCAAAGGCGCTGCTATGGAAGCATAGCCACAAATGAAGCGGCGATAGAATCCCACAAGTCCCAAAAAGCTGCGCAGTGCCTTCAATGAGTTTGGGGAGGGCCAATGTTGTATAGCTTGCACTTTCGCGTGTATTGGTTCGACCCCTTGAGCAGAAACGAAGTGGCCAAGGTACTTCACCTGTTGCTGACCAAAAGAACATTTGGATAATTTCAGGAAGAAGCTGCCTTCCATGAGCACTTGGAATGTCTTTTCTAGATGCCGGACATGCTCCTCGATAATGGAACTATAGATCAAGACATCGTCAAAAAACACAATAAAGAGCCCCGTGCCCGGAATGAGGTGAATATGGTGATTTGTGGGTCGAGATGGTGGTAAGACTGTGGGTGGTTGGAAGAGGGGTTCAAATTGGGTAATTAGGGAGGCTATTGCTAGAATGGCGGAAACAGAAGAAGGAGTTTGGTTCGAAGGGAACTCTGCTGCCAATAGGCAGATGTGGAAAAATATGCACTAGCTCCATCAGTTTGCATCAATCAACGAAGTTGGGGGGGCTGATGGCACAAAGCTCAAAATTGGTATCCCCTTTGAGCTCAACCACACGACCGGAGTGAAGGAATTTCATGGTGAGGTCATTGTAGTTTGTCAAGACAGGTCCCAGAGACTTCAACCATTGCACTCCGAGAACCAAGTCGGCACCACAGAGGTCGAGACTCCAAATTGGCCAACTTCTGTAAGAGTTCATCAAGCTTGAGGGTCATGGAGTTTTGGTTGGCTGTTAACAAAAGCTGGTTTGAGGTAAGTTTTGCGATAGCTTCCTCAAGACAATCCATATTTGATTTGGAACGTGTTGATTCTGCCATAGTGCTCAATGAAAGCACCAGAAATGATATGTTCTCTAGAATTCGAGGACTAGAGAGGGCCTCCTTTTACTAAATTGAAATAGAAAACTGATATTATTGGTCTGCCTTTCTTCATTACATTAGGTCCTAATTTATAATAGCTAGTGATGATTCTGCACTCACAGACAAGTAACAGAGTTGCCAATGCAGGGAACATTATCTAACAGAAAATAAAATGCCAAAACAGACAAGTGGCAGACAGCATATTTCCTACCCCACTAAGTATCATTTCCACTAACTAATTTGTTAAACAAAATCTTGTAAATATTTGGGTGGCACGATCTTCCTCTTGGGTCTCTCTGTGGCCTCTCCTCTGCTGGTTTTGCATTCCTTATCAGCCAAGGCTCTTGGCTCAATTTAATTGAAACAAAAAAATTCAGATAAAGACCAAAATTCTATTTTAGCCTAATTTTAATAAAGTTTGGTAGGTAGAACCGATAACAAACAAGCCTTATTCGGAAAAAAAATGACGGCAAAAATAAATAAATGAAAGCATTTTGATTTACTTGGAGAAGTGTCGGGGGCAACCAAGGCCACTCCCTCAGCGGAAGCGGCGCGTTGAGCACCCGACTTGAAAATGAAGTTCTCGTCCGTGCATGTGAGGCCAGAGAGAAAGTACAAGACCTATTATTCATTGGCAGCACGATAACCATGTCAACCAATCAAGGAAGTGCAAAAAAATAGGTTAAATTGGAATGAGAAATTGGGAAATTGAGAGAGGGGCTGACTGGGAATTTGTGAGAGGGAGAAGGAGATGGAGGGAAGTAGATGTGGAAGTTCATGGAGCAGCCGAGGGTAGGGCTGAAATGTCTGAACCTCTTGTTGTAGCCTCCGAACATCTTGCCGCTGCTGATCTCGGTGGGTTTTGTCTCCATATCTGGTTCTGAATAGAGGACTTCCTCGGACTAGCTTGGTTTTGGGTGAGTGAAAGATCTGCGAGTGAGAGACTGAGGTTTTACATCCAAGGGGGCTAGAATGAGGAGGGACGTCTGTCTAATCTATTTATAGTCTTTCTATTCTATTTAAGATGATTTATTTTTTCTCCTTACAATAAATTGCTAACTGTACCCTCTTTTTCATATGTACACGCCAATCTTCTTTTTTGAATCTTAAATGTTGATTATATATTTTCTTTTATCTCTCTCACACTTTTTTTTTTCTTTTGTCTTCTTTCTTTCATCTCTCACACACTCTGTCTTTCCTCTTTTTTTTTCTTACTTTTTTCTTTTCATTATTTTTTACAATATTTTTAAAAAAATATTTCCTTTTCTTTTTTATTTATCTTCAAATATTAATATTAAATGATAAAATTTTGACTGAATGTTTAATAAATTCATATACAAAGTTTTATTAATTGTTTGGTTCGGTCTCATATGTTCTATTGTTTACTTTTTAAATAAATAGTTATGCACATAAGTTGTATTTGAAAAAAAATAAGAATGAACACGATTTGTGCTAATACATGATTAACTTACTAGAATAACTTTACTCTATAAAATAAATAACCATTTTATTATTTATCCTACTCATTTTTCCTAAAAACAATTGTATTTATCTTTTTCTTTTTATGTTATATTATTTCTTTTTTTTTCTATTCTACATTTTATTTTATTCTTTAACATTTTTAATATTAAATAATTTATGTTTATCAAAATAATAACATTTAGTTAATATATTTATTATAAAATAATTGTTGGATTCTTTGTTATAGGACAACCAAAGTTAATTAATTTAAATTATTTTATCTATAATATGATAATTAAAATACTTTTAGTTATGATAGAGACAAAAAATATGATTGACTACACTTAAACTTGCTCAAGATATAAACGACATAGTTCTTTCTTTAAGTATTCAATACAATTGCGCACAAAAAATACAACAATATATTTTTTTTACTTTTTGGAATCCTATAAAATTGTTTTTACTTAGAAAATATTTTTATATAAATATATAGTTAATATATTAAATTAATTTATTAAAATGGTTTTTATTATAAAAAAGTTTTAAATTACTTACTTAGTATATCATAAATTAAATTAGTTTTAATTTTATTTTTTTATGATAGAGACCACAATTATCATTCAAGAAAAATAATTATTCTCTACGGCATCATGGGTGAATCATTATGAAAAAAAATTCTTTTTGTGAATATTTAACATAGTTACATATCAAACAATCAACAATATTTATTTTTAATTTAAAATCATATAAAATAAATTTAAATATTTTCATAAATGAATATTTTTTAATTAATATTTATATTTTAAGGTTTAAATTTTTGTACTAAAAATAAATTTAAATCTAATTAGTTAATATATTTATTATAAAATAATTTTAAAATACTTACTCAATAATGTTATAAATTAAATTAATTTTATTTTTTAAGATGGATACCATAAATATTATTCACGGGCGAATAATCGTGCTTGACATCAATATGAATAAATTATTATGGATAACAAAATTCTTCGAGTATTTAACACAAATTCACATCAAAGACTCAGCAGTAATTATTTTTAATTTGAAATCCTATAAAATTATTTTTAATAAGAAATTTTATAAAACAATGACATAAATGAACACTTTGTTGAAGAATATTTACATTATGTGGTTAAATAATTAATAATAAAAATTATTTTAAATCTAATTAGTTAATATATTTATTACAAATTAATATTTTATCTCTGTCAATAAATTTATATATTAAAATTTTGTTAATTATTATTAATATATAAATATAATTTTTACATAATCATATAATAAATATATTAAATTTAACTTATTAAATATATAATTATTACAAAATATTACATGCACAATAACATAATCAATTAAATTAATTTTAATTTTTTTGCTAGGAACTACAAGTATCATTCACTAGAATGAGGATGAGAATTTAAGTACATATCCTTTACTTATTGTATAATATTTTATTTAAATGCATGTATTGTTAGCTATTATATTTACTACAAAATAATATTTTTACTATATTTTTAATAATTTCATACAAAATAATCTTATTGATTAATATTTATAGATCCATGTTGATATTTTTAAAATAAATAACTAAGTTTTTAAATTATTTATTTATTACATAAATAATATTTAACTAGGCATGGCAAATAATTCTAAATTCATTTCAACTTTGACAAAAATATCCATTTTAACTGATCACTAGTATCTTTTTATTTTTATAACCATGGTATAACTATGAAGTTGTTTCGACAGAAAACAGTTACAAATCTTCATTAGACACCTTGAGCATACACAAAGTTGATATTCTCCTCCTTACATAATTTATTTCACACTCAAAGGTCAACTAGGATTCTAACATAGATCACTTGGTTAAGGGACACAAGTTACAATCTCTTATATCAATGGTTGTTAGTAACAAGAATGAGTATCTAACTATGTGTCTCAAGCCTATTATATAATACTTTCTTTACATATATATATTGAAATATAATAGTGTTGAATTATTTTACACAAATAACAAAATAAACATATTGAAATAAATTTTATTAAATATATATTTACTGGAAAATAAATTTAATTTATTTTCAATATTATTGTAAATAAATTATTTTTTATTTATTGCATAAATATTATCTTTTTTTCATGTCTAGAGAATGGCTAATTATGTTTGTCTTAATATAAAAATTTAACTTTATATATAAGAAATTTTGTTAATATCATAAAAAATTATACAATTTTTTTTAAAATTTAAAAACCTATAAGATTAGTTTTACTTAGATTTTGTATAAAATCAATTTAAGTTTATCTCATAAATAAATATTTTGTTGATTAGTATTTATATTATAAGATTGAAATTGTTAAACTCAAAAAATATAATCATTTAACATATTTATTACAAAATAATATTTTGACTCTGTTTAAAATTAATTTAATAAATATATCTTTATTAAAAATATTTTAAATTGTTTTATTAATATTATCATAAATTTAATTAGTTTAAACTTTGTAGAGTAGAAATCACAAATATCATTCATGAGTAAAAATCCTACTCGAATTTATATTATGTGCAATAAAACTCTTTCTTCAAATATTTTACAAAAATACATATCAAAGACTAGATAATATCATAAATATATAGTTTTTTTTATTGGAATAGTTAACACAACTGCAAATAGAAAACTCAATAATATTTTTTTTTTACTTTTAAATCATATGATATCATTTTTAATTAGAAATCATTTTACATAAAATATATAATATTTTTTAAAACTAATTTATTAAATATATTTTTATTACAATATATTTTTATTGTGCTTTCAATTTTTTTGCTACTTTATCACAAGATAATTTTAAATTAATTATCCAATAATATCATAAATTATATTAGTTTTAATTTTTACATAATATGTAGTAACAATAAAATGTATTTTTATTACAAAATAGTTTTAAATTATTTACTAAATAACCTTTTTATTCAAGTATTTCACACAAGTGCATGTCAAAGACTCAATCATATCATAAGTTAAAAATAATTTTAATTATGATAGAGACCTCAAATATCATTCACAGGAAATAATCATATTAATGTCATAATAGACGCGAAGTTCTTTCTTTGATTAGTTAATGCAACTACATATCAAAGGCTAAACAATGTTTATTTTTACTTTGAAAACTCATTTTTACATAAATACATAATAAATATTAAAATAAATTTATTAAATATATTTGTATTACTTAGTAGAATCATAAATTAAATTATTTTTTATGATAGAGACCAAAAGTATCATTAATAAGAGATAATCATGCTCAACACTATTATAGGCAAACCATTATGAGTGATAGTTTTAATTTAAAATCCTATAAAATCATTTTTATTTGGAAATCATACAAAATAATTTTATGAATAAACTATTTTTTAATAATATTTATATTATGTATTTGAAATTTCTATACTATAAATTAATTTAAATCTGATTACTTGATATATTTATTATAAAATACTATGCTGTCTCTTTGTTTAATATTTATAAAATAAGGTGAAATATTATTATTTCATAATTATATTATAAATATTTTAATATTAATTTATTAAATATATTTCATTACAAAATATTATGTACTGAATAATATCATAAATTAAATTAATTATAATATTTTTTTACATAAATACTTAATAAATATATTGAAATAAATTTTACTAAGATGGAAACAAGTAAGAATATGAACAATAGTTTCAATTTTCAAATAATAGCATACCATGATTTAAATAGCCTAAAAATTAGAATATGGTTGAATTATTTTGTTGCTCTATTATTCTAATCACTTTTTCATGTTTAGAGAATATAAATACTAAATAATTAATTATGTTTATTTTAATATGAAAATTTAATTCTATAAGCAAATATGGTAAGTATCTTAAAATTGATTCATTGTATTTATAATATTATCTTTCTACAAAATACTAATCATATTCTTGATAATTATGCATATTTACACACTTCAACAACAATTGAGTGCATTTTGAATAGACATTGAATATATTCCATTAAGTGCTTTTAGGAAATGATATTCTCAAATTCAGTACTCTTGCTTCCAATTCACAATAATAATTGATAATACACTTTTCTGATATAAAAATCTGAAGAAGAATGATGCCTACTATTATGCTACAAATTCTGTTAATAAATATTTTTAGAGATATACATTTGTGCCGACACTAATCAATCAATATTTAAATTTTGTATTGCATAAAATACTAATTTGCTAATATAATTTGTCACTAGGTACCACTTTACCACAATAGATTCAACCACGACTGTACATGCAACAAACTATATATTGACCAACTTTTGTCAATTTGGACTATAAGTTTGTAGCAGCTATATTAGGACATCTAAATACAATTATGTTGTTTTGCTAATTTATTGTAATAGGCATAGTTATATTTAAGATAAGAGATTTAATTAAAACTCCTTTCTTAATATTGTAATCTTTTTGGCTATGTAGTTTATTACCAATCCTAGTTGTGTTACATATATTCATTTAAAAAGACAACCACTAGCAATATTTTGCTTTTTAAAAATCCAACCAATAGTATATCTTTCTCCTAAATATATAGTTTTAATTAATTTCTCATTTCACATATATATATTGTTTATCAATCGATATAAAAAATACGTAGGTATGACCCGTGCGTACGCATGGGTATCGAACTAGTTTTGTAAAAAAAAAAAATTCCAACTTTCCAAAAGTGGTGTCTCTCAATCACTCCCCTCATGGATAATTAATGTTGTGTTTGATTTAGAGAATCAAAATAAAGGGGATTTAAATAAAAATTGAAATTAAAGTAGAGTGCAAAAGGTAGTATTATAAAAACTAACCCGATAATCAAATCAGTTGAGACATTGGATCAATAAATTAGTAGTCGAACCAAGGATTGCTAATTGAACCGATTTGACTCGATATATATTAAAAAAATTAAATTATATATATAACTAACATAAATTGATTGATTAATTCATACTTCAAATTTAAAATATATTATCATGACAAAATATATAATATCTCATAATAAATAAAGTTAACACAAAAAAAAATTATATTGTCGTAATAAACTAAAATATATTGTTAGAGATAGGGGGAGTAACAACATGAGATGAGCAACATGGTGAACAACCCAAAGGCTAAAGCTTGAAGCTCAAGGAAAAGCTTGAAGAAGTTTTTTGAAGAAGTTTTGGCTTTTACATGCCCAACTCCCTTAAGTGACATTTGTATTGGTTGTTATCTTGGTTGTTGCATCTTAGTACACTTGATATTTGTGTTGCATCATGAATCATCATGGTTAGTGTGAAGAAAAGTTTCTTCAAAGGAAAAAACTCTATGTTTTAATCGATTACAGAGTTGTCATAATCGATTACAACAAGATGTCTGAATCTTAAAGAATTGAGTCTCGTATCAGTTTAATCGATTACAGTAGTCTCATAATTTTGATTACATTGTTGTTTGAGACAATGAATGATTTATTCAAGAGTCTTTGTTTTAATCGATTATCAAGTGGATTAATCGATTACTTCTCTATGGGTTAGTTGTTCAAAGGTGAACAAGAACACTTTAATCAATTACTTAGGACATTTAATCGATTACATTGTTCTTGAGTTATTTCCAAATGTTGGGATGAAAACTTTAATCGATTACTTACATAATTTAATCGATTACTTTGTTGAAATAATCAATTACTTAATAGATTTAATCAATTACAGACAGTTATAACTATTTTTTCTATAAATAACTAGCTTGTGTTCACATCTACAGATCAAGAGATCAATAGAGAATACTCAATACGTCTCGAAAATAACATCTTAGTCTCTAAATGAGCAAGACTTTGTGTTGTCATTAGTGAATAAGAGAAGAGAAGAAAAGAGGTTTAGAGTAACTCACAATTTCTTAATCGTTTGGTTATGAAGATAGTTTCTTGGAAGTGAGTTGTGTCTTTTGAGTTGAAGAAGATCACCTCCTCAATCTTGCAAGGTTTTTGTGGAAAGATTGGTCAGCTTGTATCTCTCTTACTCATTTTTCTTGTGTATGGTTTTTACACGGTTTTTTTGGTTATGTATGAATAGCTTACATCATGCTAGAATAGGGTTTTCTAGTTTGGGCTAAAAGTAGGGTTCTCTTAGGCTTATATTCACAAAGGACCCTAGTGTTGGGTGCCTTAGTCTCTTTTTTCGGGATGGAAATTGTAGATTGACTGTGATTGCTTGTAAGGATTCTTGATGCATAGTGGAAATCTAATTCAGGTTGTGGATTAGATAACTGGATTAACTTCTCTAGAAATAGAGAGTGAACTAGTATAAAAAAATGGTGCCTTTCTTCTCTTCTTTTAATCTTTTTCTCTCATTCAAGGATTAATCATATTTTTCGTAAACATTCAAGTATTAATCAAGTTTTTCATAAAGATTCAAGTTTTATAATTGTGAAAGAAGGGATGTTAATGAAGGACCATGTTAAGGAAGGATTAATTAAGTATTAATTATGTTTTATTCATATATGTGTTTGTGATACAATCCATAGAATTTTGTTTGTAACTCTGTTTTTTAAAGGTACATTTTGTTTTGAAAACCAATTCACCCCCCTACTCTTGGTTTATTGAGTTCCATCATCTTTTTTCAATTGGTATCAAAGCTAAGTCTTAGAAGGTACTCAAGATCATAGTTTTTCTAACAAGATGGAATCAAAACAAATTACTTTCAAAGAGGATGCATCTTTGAATTGACCTCCTTTGTTTGAGGGTGAACACTTTTCTTTTTGGCAAAAGAGAATGGAAATCTGTATTCAATCAATTGATCCCAGTGCATGGAATGTCATCATTAAAGGTCATTTCATTCCTACTAAAGAAGTGCATAGTGAATTAATACCTAAAGAATGGGATGAAATGAGAGATGGTGAGAAAAGAAAAGTGTAAGATGATAAAAAAGCTAAAAACATTTTAACTTCTGGTTTATCTTTTGATGAATTCTTTCGTATTGCAAGGTGCAAAAGTGCAAAAGAAATTTGGAATATGCTTGAAGTCACTCATGAAGGTACAAAGATGTGAGAAGAGTAAGAAAGCATACTCTTGTATCCGAATATGAAGTATTTCATATGAAGAATGGGGAAACCATTTCAGAACTTCAAACAAGATTCACTCACATTGAGAAACCATCTCCTTTTAAGATGAAGAGCTGAACTTCAAGATCTTAAATTGTCTTACAAGAACTTGGGAACCAAAGATTACAACAATCAAGGAATCCAAGAATCTAGCTACAATGGCGACAGAAGCTCTTTTTCGGTAAATTGCTAGCCTATGATGAATTGACTCAACAATCTTATGTAGAAGAAACATAAAGGAAAAGGAAAGGAATTGCACTTAAAGTAAGCTCCTCAAGGGAAGAAAATCAAGATAGTTCCACTAGTGAGGAAGATGCAGAAAACTTCAATTTAATGGTAAGAAAATTTGGAAAATTTCTTAGGGAAGCTAAGGATAGAAAATTCTCCAAATCCTCCAAGAAGATTGAGAACAACAACAACTACACATGCTTTGAATGTGGTAAGCAAGGTCATATAAAATCTGAGTGTCCTATCTACCTTAGAAAACATGTTGGTGAAAAGAAAGTGAAGGACACAAAGCAAAAGAAAGCCTTCATAGCATGGGAAGATACTGCATCAATAACTTCTGACTCTTCAAGTGATGAAGAAATTGCAAATGCATGCTTAATGGCAAAGTCCATGAATGATCCGTCAACAAGTGAAGAAATTGAGGCAAATCCTGATTTTGAAGAACTTTTAGAAGCATTTAATGAAATTCAAGAGGAAGCTCAAAGGCTTGCTATGTTAAACAAAAAACTGAAAAGTGAACTGAAATTGCATATCAATAAATTGGCTTCAATACAAGGTGAGCTAAATGTACTGAAGCAAGAAAATGAAAAGCTTGTTTCAAGATGTAAAGCCACTGCTTGTGATGATATCTCTATTTCCTTTAACATGGATGATTACAAGTTTTTGAAAAATAAATTTGAAAATTTAAAAAAGGATCACTATGCTGAATGTATGAAATTGCAAATTGAGTTTTCCTACTTTAAAAATTTGTTTGGAAAATTAAATAAAAGAAAGAGTGATCTCAATCACGTGCTCAGTGTGCAAAAGAATACTACAGACAAGACGAGTTTGGGGTATAACAAGCAAACCGCCTTTTCAAAGAAAACCAACTTTGTGATAAAGGATGCAAAATTGAGTTCAACAAGAACTATTGTCTTATAAGTGAAGCCATATCCGGTAAAGTTGTCCACATTGGCAAGAGAATAGGTAATATCTATATGCTGAATGTTGATCATGCATCATTTCATAAGCTGAGTTGTTTGGTAAGTAATATAGATGATTCTTGGTTGTGGCATTGTAGGGTTGCACACATTAACATGCATCATTTAAATCATTTGGTTAGGAAATACATAGTAATTGGTCTTCCAAAACTCATGTTTGAGAAAAATAAACTATGTGAAGTTTGTCAAAAAGGGAAGCAAGTTAAAAACTCCTTTCAAAGTAAAAATGTTGTTTCTACTTCAAAACCCCTTGAACTACTTCACATTGATTTGGTCCCTCTAAAACTATGAGTTTAGGTGGAAATTACTATGGCTTGGTAATAGTGGATGATTATTCATGGTTCACTTGGACTTTGTTTTTGAAAACCATAAATGAAGCTTTTGATGCTTTTCACAAACTTGTCAAGGTGATTCAAAATGAATACTCAATACATCTCGAAATTAACATCTTAGTCTCTAAATGAGCAAGATTTCATGCTTTCATTAATGAATAAGAGAAGAGAAGAAAAGAGCTTTAGAGTAACTTACAACTTCTTAATCGTTTGGTTATGAAGATCTTTTATTGGATGTGATTTGTGTCTTTTGAGTTGAAGAAAATCACCTCCTCAATCCAACAAAGTTTTTGTGAAAAGATTGGTCAAGTTGTATCTCTCTTACTCATTTTTCTTGTGTTTGGTTTTTACATGGTCTTTTTGGTTATGCGTGAATCGCTTACATCATGCTAGAACAAGGTTTTCTAACTTGGGCTAAGAGTAGGGTTCTCTTAGGCTTATATTCACAAAGGACCCTAGTGTTGGGTGCCTAGTGTCTTTTTTCGGGGTGGGAATTATAGATTGGTTGTGATATCTTGTAAGAATTCTTGATGCATAGTGGAAATCTAATTCAGGTTGTAGATTAGATAATTGGATTAGCTTCTTTAGAAATAGAGAGTGAACCAATATAAAACGATCGTGTCTTTCTTCTCTTGTTCTAATCATTTTCTCTCATTCAAGGATTAATCACGTTTTTCGTAAATAGTCAAGTACTAATCAATTTTTTCATAAGGATTCAAGTTTTATAATTGTGAAAGAAGGGATGCTAATGAATGATCATGTTAAGGAAGGATTGATTAAGTATTGATTACGTTCGATTCATATATTTGTTTCTGATATGATCCATAGAAAAGTTTTTTTTTGTAACTTTAATTTTTAAAGGTACATTTTGTTTTGAAAACCAATTCACCCCCTCTTGGTTTATTGAGTTTCATCATCTTTTTTCGTATATAACTAACTTTATTTCTAAATTCCAAACATTAACATGAATAATATATATATATATATATATATATATATATATATATATATATATATATATATATATATATATATATTCAACAAGTAATAATTGTAGCTTATGTTTGATTAAAAAAATGTGACATGAATAAATTAACATGTATTAAGATTACATGTAGGTATTGATTTTTCACTCCTATAATACAAAAAAAAATAAATAATCATCTAAATAATATAACCCAAAAATTATATTCACAAATGATATAACACATCGGTCATTATGAGAGATCGGTCTCCCCCATACCGATTTCTCAGCTGCATTTTTTTGTTGATGCTATGAAATTGATTCCCTAGAAGTGATTTCATAATGTTTTTTTTCCTTTCTAAATGTCATTATGAAATTGGTTCCCATAAACCAGTTTCATAAGGTGATTTTTTTAAAACACAATTTAGAATCTGAACAATTTTTTTATATTTTTTTCTTATAGTTTTTTTAAAGAAAGTTAACTGTTTTTTGTTTTAATTTGTTTTTTATATATTAATTTATAAAAAATACAATTTATCTTCAATAGTATTTAAGAAAAATGTATATATTTAAATACTCAATATAAATATAATTTAGTTAAATATTTATAAAAAATATAATTTCATATGATTTATATTGTATTTAAATTTAGTTAAACATTTTCCTTGATATAATGTGTAACTATCATATGTAAAAACATTAAAAAAAACAATTTTAAATTTTCCTTGTTATGATTTACATCTTAATTTTATTAATATTTTTACTTATTTAATATATTTTCACCAAAAATGCACATATTTTTAAGTGATAATATATTTTCTTACTTATTAATTTTAATTTTTTTAGTTAGAAAATTAAATGAGCAAAAGAAGATAAAAAATATATTAACAAGTTAAATTGAACTAAAGTATTTAAATTTGAAACAATACAACAAAAATTTGAAAATAGAAAGAGTATGAGATGAAGTCAATGTTGTTGGCTTGAGCCTACATGGTGGGGACAATTTTTCTTTGAATGACCTGGAATGTAATACACGGAACATCACTTTGGTTGACCCGATTCTCTGATATCCATTTTGGTGTGGATACGAGAGGAGACAAGATGACGCTTAGAATTTCTTTTCTTGTTTGGGTCGGGATAAATCATTGGCTCGTGACATGATGACCAAAATGCTTCGTTGCGCAATTCTGCAAATAATCCTCTGTATACGTTGGAATCACTTTCTAACGTATACACAAGATGTATGTAGTTCCTATACTCATGGTGAGCTTGCTTACAAGCAGCAACAACATGAGAACAATGCATGTGCAATTTCTGAAATTTGCCATAGTCACACCACCTTTCATCCAGCCTGATTGTGAAATCTCCTGCAGATCGAACCTCTCTCAGGTTTATTATCTTTTGGACCAAGAACCATGCATCACGTCGATCAAACTAAAGAACAATGTGAGCATTTTCCTTTCTCTATGCATCTTTGATGGCCTTGTTTAGTACTTGCATATAAAGTTGTCTAGATGCAAGCATTGTTGTGGCTTCTGTCCCTCTTTTGTTGAACAATGCATTACACCTTAGATATGTTGATTTTACTAGTGCACCTATTGGTAGATTTATTGATTTCTTGAGTATCATATTAATCAACTTAGTAGGATTGGTGGTCATGTGCCCCCATCGTCGGCCACCATCCCATGCAAGAGTCCATTTTTCAAGCAGAATCTCACTGAGCCAATTAATTGCTTGGTCAACATCTACTTCATCCCTCAGAATGTTGTAGTAATGATTGAGAATAGGCTTTGTCCTTGCATATGCTGGGTAGTTATAAACATACAATTTCAATATTGTGAATAATACAAAATGAAGTGATATTTAATATGAAGAGAAATAAGATGTCACTCACCCATATTGATAATTAGTTTTTTGATGACATTGTTCTTGAACCTCCTTATGTAATTTTGTGCAATGTGTCGAATGCAGAACACATGCACAAAATTCTAGGTCGTCCATCCACTATCATGTCTTAAGTAAGCACTTTTTATTGACTTATATCTGTCTAAAATCAAACACATACCATGTTGTAGGGTGACATGCCTTTTTAAATTTTGGAGGAAAAAGAGCCATACTCCCACTAATTCACTCTTGACAACAACAAAAGACCATCAGAAGGATTTTATTGTTATCATCTTATGTAGAGCTGCCACAAAGAGGGTCCCCTAGTACTTACCGTACAACCATGTTCCATCTACCTGAACCAGGAGCTTGCAATATTGAAACCCATCGATACATGGTCTGAAACTCCAAAAAAGATGACAGGACATCATGAAACCCTCTACTGCTTGACCTTCTTGTGGTGGTATTGGTAGTGTTTCCTTCTCCATGACCATATCGAGAATAAATTGTTGCATAGCTTGTAACAATCTCGGTAAATCATTGTACGATCTTTCCCAGTCGTCATAGATTTTTTCAATAGCCTTTTGCTTTGTCAACCATACTTTGCGGTGCGTGGTGGTGTATCCTTCAGTTCTTTTGATGTGTGTTATCAAGGCTAGCACTGAAGTTGATGGATCATTTTCAATCAAGTTGAGGATGCTTTTACTGATGAGCAAATATGATATCTTTGCATGATCTTGTGAGATTCATGGACTTGAACATGTATAGGTTTCATAGAGATTTCTTATTTCCCACTACTTACTTGTAAGGATGTATGATGCCCTACACCTCCAAGCACAACTATCATCATCACAAATAACAATTAGCTTTGTTGGGTTTGATGGTTGTATCTTATAGTTAGCTCCTTTGCTCTCATGATATTGCTGCAAAGCATGTCATACTTCTTGTTTTGTCAGAAAATGCATTCCTTCAAAGAGAGTCCCCATCGAATGTTGGACTTCTTCGTGATCTGAGCTATAGCCGTATTTAGAATCTTGAAAATTAGATTCTTCACAATTTTGTAAGTGTGGTGGTATGTAATATAGTGGTACGGTTGTGATTGGTGAAACAGGCCCAGCTTCTTCCTCATCATCTTTCTCATGGGGTTGATTGTGTAGAACTTCGTCTTCATCCTCACTAGAGGGACCAAGTTTTTTGTTACGTAAGCCAGCTCTACTATAAACTCAGGCTCGTTTGGTCGAGTTGATGAGGTAGGCTCTACTGCAGGGGTACTTAAGTATGAGTGAGGTTGATCCTCAATAGCATTAAATGCTTATGAGTCTAAAAAATTGGTGAAAAATGGTACAAAAAGAAGTTGGGTAAAAGAAGACATGTTTGGTTCAAATAAATTTTGTTGTGGTTGGGTTAAAGCAAAAGTGTTTTGAATTGCATTAGATGTGTGTGAATAACAAGACTGAGAATAATATTGTGGTTGATGAGGTACGAGTTGAGGGTTTGGGGTGAGAAGTGTATTACGCTTAATCTCACTTTGGCGAATAATATAAATCATACCTTTAACATCTTGGTCGTCAACAAGTTGCACTGCTATAAATTTGAGCATTTTGTGCCCCACTACTTGTGGGTATCAAAATGAAATATCACATACTTGGTCCAATGGTTGAAGATAGAGCCTTTCGTGGATTTTTCTTTTCAAGGCTTGCCATACCCTAATTTTGTCTTGGGACTATCATTCACTAACGTTTTGATTCTCGCTAGCCGAATTAAGTTGTTTGACACCAGTTGCCACACAAGACGAAAGATTATTCGACATTTCAAGGCTAGTCTCTGGTAGAGGGTTTCATGATGTCCCATCATCTTTTTTGGAGTTTCAGACCATGTATCAATGGGTTTCAATATTGCAAGCTCTTGGTTCAGGTATGATGCAATCCTCCCTAGGAAGGGACCATGAGCAAGAGACTACAAGAAGATTGGGCTAGAGCTGCTGAAGAAGGCCCTAGGATTCTCATGAACCTCAGGGTAGATTTCTGAGCCCATGGGCCAAGGTTGGGTCCAATTATCTTTGTACATATTAGACTAGGATGTCATTATATTTGGTCCTTGTATTTAGGGCTCCATATTGTAGGTAGGGTACCCTAGAAATATAGGATTTTTTCAGCCCTTGTATTTTAGGGCACCTAGACTAATTTTTGTATTAGGGGTAGTTTTGTAATTTCACATGCACTTAGTGGATATTTGATGTGTGTGGTTGGAAATAAATTTAATTGAATTGGTAGGAGCCCAATCCAATTAAATTTTAGAGGGGGAGGTGAGCATTTGCTTACTACACCCCATTGCCACATCATATAGTCACACTTTGTGCATGTCCTTCATGCTTTTCATGCCTCATGACACCTAAGCACACTTAGTGGAGAATCTTGGAATTGATCTTGGATTAGTGGGCTGAACCATAACTAAAATTCACTAATCATAATTAGTGAAATTTTGGCTCCAAAGTTTGGCTCCACAAATTCAATTTCAAATTCAAGTGAAATTTGAATTTCCCTCCAATTTTGTGTGACACTTAGGCTATAAATAGAGGTCATGTGTGTGCATTTTTTAAAACTTTGATCATTTGAATATTAACTTCAGATATAGAGCTCTTTTAGAGCACAAAATTTCGTGCTCTTCTCTCCCTCTCCCTTCATTCATCTCTTTCTTCCTCCAAGCTCTTATCCATGGCCTCCTATGGTGGTGAGCTTCTTCTAGACTCATCTTCTCCTTGAAGTGGCGTCTCCTCTCTCTCTTCCTTCTCCATTCCGCTGCCATTTATCTTCCAAGAAGCAAAGGAATCCATTGATGAAGAAGATCATAGGCCTACAAGCTCCAATGGAGCTTACATCATGTGGTATCAAGAGCATCTTCATCTAGGTGATGTTCTTTTGCTTCCTCTATCTTTTTGTTCGGTGAATTCTCTTTAATTCCTTGTTCTTCATCTTATTCTCCATGTATATCCTCCATTGTCTTGTGGTTTGGTGCTGTTTAGAGTAGATTCAAAAAAAATAAACCGATTAAATCTTAGATCTACACTTGTTCTTGCATTTCTATGGTTCAAATTTTGTAGATCTACTCTTGAATCTTTTTTTTTTGTGTTGATTTTAGGTTTTATCATTTTTCATTCATAATATTCTTGTGCTGAACCTTAGATCTAAATGTTCTTCCAAAATATTGATTAAAAAAAACACAAAAAATCTAAGTGTAAATCACTTAATCCATGTTGTCTTAGAGTCATGTTTAGTCATAGTAATTGTCACATTATGTTCTAAGTTTGTGTTGAATTTTATTTTGTTGATTGAATTCTAGATACATTTGTTCATGTATTCTTGTCATTATTAGCCTATCTTTTGAATTTTGAGTCTAATTCATGCATGTTATTTAGTTCATAACATGTTCTAAATCAATTCCTAGAAGTAGTCTTGTTCTTGAACTTTTTTTTGTTTTCTAAGTTTCCTACATGATGCCTTTGATGAAGTTGAGTTGTGGTGCTGAGTTGTGGCTGGATTTGTGAATCAAAATAAGTCTTAAGCTCTCTTGAATTGTGTTATTCAAGATAATTGAGCATAAGCAAACACAAATTGTAACTATCCAAGTCTTAAGCAACATAAACACTACTCTTGATTTCTAGGTTGAAATCGCTGGTGCTGGCAGCTTGAACATACGAACTTGTATAAATTACTGGGAATTGGTCACTACGTTTTTTGAGCTAAAAGTTTTACTGAATTTTCTAGACATCTGGACCAAAATTTAAAAAAAAAGAACCAAGCGATTTGGATTAAAGGAAAAAATAAGAAAAATCGCACAAGTTGGCAGAAAAATTAGTGTCCAGGAAATAAAAAGTGAAAGGAAAGTGTGCTTGTTGTTTTGGCTCAAAATTTGTTCTATAATTGGTGCCTATTTTATACCAATCCTAGTTCTGAAATTTCAATTGAAAATTATTGTGAAAACAAGTGCCAAAACTAGAGGTTTCTTGAGTCTTTTTTTATAGAGTTTTTCTACTCTACTCTAGAGCCATTCTAGGTTTCTCTTTGAGTCCTAGCTTGCTTTTTTGTGCTTTTCATTGCTTTAATTGTTGAATAATCCTTGGAAATTTGTCTTGTTAAAACTCTATTGGTTTAAGTGTTTGGATGACCTCATTTAAGGTTCCCAACAAAACACTCACTATCCTAAGGGAAAATTGCCTAAAATTATTACACACAAATGGAAGTAGGGTGACCTATTGGAGGCTCCCAACTTACTTCCAATGAAAGGCCTTTTTGTTACAAAATTTGAAAGCAAAACAAATTGCCAATTACAAAATTACAAAAAAAAAAAGTTCTCATGGGCCACTTTGGGATAGACAAGACCCTTCTCTCTTTAGTATTTCACTCAATTTGGAGTGCTTCTTAATCCAATAGCTCTTAAGGTGGCTGGCCCCTTGCTTCTTTACTCAAATTCTTCAAGATATGGCACCAATACTCCTTTCCAATTCCCTATATGGCAACTCACAAGCAAGGAAACAAAGTGAAAAGCAATAACCAAAGACAAAAAAAAATGAAATGAAAGCTAAACCAATAGAGTTTTAACAAGACAAATTTCCAAGGATTATTCAACAATTAAAGCAATGAAAAGCACAAAAAAAACAAGCTAGGACTCAAAGAGAAACCTAGAATGGCTCTAGAGTAGAGTATAAAAACTAAACAAAAAAAAGACTCAAGAAACCTCTAGTTTTGGCACTTGTTTTCACAATAATTTTCAATTGAAATTTCAGAACTAGGATTGGTATAAAATAGGCACCAATTGTGACATCCTAGAATTTCTACCCGGAATTTTGTAAGTGTTACATTTTAAATAATTATATATATATATATATATATATATATATATATATATATATATATATATATATATATATTCTTGGTAGAAGTATGTACATTAGGGGAAAGATACGCGTGTTAGACGAATTAGCGAAGAGTAATCCATAACTGGACAGTTATAGATTAATCCTCAATTAATTAGTCTAAAAATTATCGTTTTGCGTGCAACTTAAAATTTAACAAAACCAACCTCTGAACCACGTTCAGGGTCTCATTCTGAGCGTTTTGATATATATATTGCCTACTTTCGAAAATGAACCCCAACGGGTGCAGAGAAACGCGAGGAACTGGAACCAGAGAGGTGGCACGCAAACCGAGGCAGGATTTCAACATCCAAAAAGGTTCAATTTTTCCTCCTTGTGGCTGAGTATGAAGTCACATCAAAGGAAAAGGGTGGGCCCTTTTTGCTCCACTTAAAATGGGACATGTGGCATTGCTTTTAGAAAAAGAAAAGAAAATCAATTTTTTTATAAAAAGCCCAACTCTTCTCTCTCTTCCTTCAGCAAATTTTAGAAGCTTTTCCTCTCTTTCCACGTTGCTTTTCTTCTTTCTTCTTCTCCACCATTGTTGTCCATTGAAGCTCCAAAATTCCTCCTCATTTCTACTCCAAATTGCAAGGAGAAGCCATTTTCGGAGTCTTGAAGCACACCTCTACTTCGTGGGGCTTCAAATTTCAGGTATGGGTGGACTTCTTCTCACTTGAAATTCGTGGGTATTGGGTTTTTGGGAGCTATAATGGGTAGTTCTATTAGGTTATTGCCTTAGGGTAGTTATTTGTGAAGGAATTTGTTGAAATCATGCTAAACTTGACATGTTTGATGTGAGCCAAATTACCCATGCTGATTTAAGGTTTTATGATGATGCTTTGTGATATTTGTATGCTAAAAATGTTGATAGAAAACTGGTAGAGATGATGGGGAGAGTTAACTTAGGGTTAAATGTGAGAATGGTAGTGTTGTGAGTGGAAAAGTGTGAGATTTTGAGGGTTAGAAAAGCCAAATTTGGGGTTAGTAGAAATTGGAGTCTAAAGTGAGTTGATTATAGTTTAGAATGTCAATTATGACTTGTAAGAAAGCTTGGGCAGAGCAAATGAGAAAAATGAGTGACAAATGTGAAAGAAAAGAGCCATTTCTAGGGTAAATTGGGTGTTGAGAGGTCAACTTTTGAATGGGTGGGGTTTTCACCTTAAAACCAGTTTGAGCAAGTCTAAATCAATGTTATAGACTTGATTGAGATGAGAGTTTACCCCAAAATGACCCAATTCTCATTTTCACTTTTCAAACCTTGAGAATTCACTAAATTGGTGGGCTTTGGATACCTATATTTTGATTTGCCTTGGTCTGAAGTTTGTTTTTGGTTTAAATATGATTTATACATGATTTAGGAGTTGTAGGATCCACTTCGAGTAAAATTGGATGTGGGCAAGTTGGATTTCGAAATCTGCCATATTATGCAGAAAAATGTTGTTAAATTGTGCAACAGATTTTTACCATAGCGCAGAAAAATGGTTGTGTATTGCTAGTCACGGGAAGGGTAGTACATCTCGTGTTCCAGGCATTTTCTTGTAGATCCCAACGGCCAAAATGTAGATTTATGTACTAGGAACCTCCAGTAAAATTTTCAAGGCGATCCAACGGTTAACGAATCGGAATGAAGAGAATGTTACTAGGGTATGTGAGTAGGGAAAACTATGGAATTTGAATGAGTTTTGGGCAGAGTTTTCTGCCTCTACTATGTTTTCTTGGTTTAGGGTAGTTTCCTGATAAATGAAATCGAATTGTTTGGATATTGTGAAAGCTTGGAGGGGTTGATGGGGACCCGGTGTTGAGAGGAACGAGGATAAGTGCTACGTAGGAGTGCGTGAGCTCAAGTTAAAGGTGGGCAACTGGGGATGGTGTGTTTATGTGTGACTTGTGGAAGTGGTAGAGTTGATTTGCGCCATCACCCGATCGCCACCTAGTACCACATATGACGGGTGCCCCATAATCCAATAAGCTTGATGCGAGAAAGCGTGGAAGAGTCAGTCTTCCTACTTTTGTTTGTTGACCACAGAGTGGTACCTGGAGATATGTCGCGGGGGTCAGGAGACCTTGGGGACGTTAGGTGGGGTGCTATTGCCCAAAACCAAGCTTGACTAATCCTGACCCAACCCGGACATAGTCAGTCAGTGAGAACCTATGACGTACCTAAACAGGCGAGCTCCTGGCAGTCAACCAATAAAAGAACAAAGTCCACGAAGCAAGGAAGCTTGTGTGGCGGCTGGCTAGCTATGTATCTTGGGTGGTATCTGGAAATTAGTCTCTGGTAATCGATTACCATTTGTGAGTAATCGATTACAGGGCTTAAAAATGGAGATATGATGTTAAATGGCCTCTGGTAATCGATTACCAATGGTGTGTAATCGATTACACAGGATGATAGGGCACTGGTAATCGATTACCAGTTGTGTGTAATCGATTACACAGTGCTACCTGCCACTGGTAATCGATTACCATTTAGGTGTAATTGATTACACAGTGTAATTTGTAGATTCCAATGTGAAAAGGCTGAGTAATTCGTTTTTAGGCACTGGTAATCGATTACATACTTTGGTAATCGATTACCAGAGAGGAAATCCCTCGAGAAAGACATTTTGACTATGCGTAGCCGTTATGGGACGCATTGTATTGTTACCTGTAGTTAGATTTCTTGTGAAAGAGTCTACCCTCTTTCTTTTATCTCTTGTAGATCCCAATGGCAGCACAATTGATCCATGATCGAGTTGAGATGGAGTGCCTAGAGGGTGTTTGGGAGACCCTCGAAGGCAATGAGAGGTGCCGATTCCGTGGCACAATTCGACTCACTGCTACTTCATTAGTACATCCGGAGGAACCCGCACACATACTTCAGCAGCCTGTGGAGTGGATACTACCTACACCTACTCTATATTGACTAGTGGAGCCAATTCAAGTGATAGAGGTGTCATCCTCTGAAGAGGATCTTGAAGAGGAACCAGAGGAGTTACCTCCTGAACCTGCTGTGGATGCTCTTGACTTCCCAGAGGATGATGAGGACCCACTCCCTGATGTTGATTCTCCAGAGGATGTTATGTTAGCATCTGAGGCAGACTCTACAGAGGAGAGCGGCCCTAGAGGGACAACGAATAGTGATGGCTCTTCATCATAGCAGACGGCTCCTTAGACTAGGCGTACATCCTTTTTGTGGGTGGGTGTATCTAGTTCAGATTGCTAGGTTTACTCTTTTAATTTTTGGGTGGGTAGACCTATTGTATAGAAATTTTGATGGTTGTATATATTGTGGCTGAAGCCACCACAGTTGTTACCTTTGCTCTGGATGTCACTATGTTATTTTGCAAACTCCCATATTTTGGACAGTTTTAGATGATAAATATAATTATGTTTTATCTTGTTATTTGAAAAGAGTTTACCGACCGCATCTTATTATTTTTCACGTGACGACCTAAAATGATGGCTGGCATATTTTTTTGAAAGAGGAAAATAGTTTAGAGATTATGAGTGATAAAAAAGAAATGAATCCGAATAGAGTTGTGAACTGGCCATTCGGGACTCTATAGTGATAATTTTCCTTCTGAATTTAATTACCGTGAAATGAATAACAGTGCGAAAAAAAAAGAAGAAGGAGAAAAAGAAAAAGAAAAAAAAAATTTCCCATGGTTTCTGCTATTTAATTTATTACTATTAAACTAGTCATTATTTAGGGACGCCATACCAATTATAGAGCAAATTTTGAGCCAAAACAACAAGCACATTTTCCTTTCACTTTTTTTTCCTGGACACTGATTTTTCTGCCAACTTATGCGATTTTTCTTATTTTTTTCCTTTAATCCAAATCACTTGGTTCTTTTTTTTTTATAATTTTGGTCTAGATGTCTAGAAAATTCAGTAAAACTTTCAGCTCAAAAAACGTAGTGACCAATTCCCAGTAATTTATACAAGTTCGTATGTTCAAGCTGCCAACACCAACGATTTCAACCTAGAAATCAAGAGTAGTGTTTATGTTGCTTAAGGCTTGGATAGTTACAATTTGTGTTTGCTTATGCTCAATTATCTTGAATAACACAATTTAAGAGAGCTTAAGACTTATTTTGATTCACAAATCCAGCCACAACTCAGCACCACAACTCAACTTCATCATAGGCATCATGTAGGAAACTTAGAAAACAAAAAAAAGTTCAAGAACAAGACTACTTCTAGGAATTGATTTAGAACATGTTATGAACTAAATAACATGCATGAATTAGACCCAAATTCAAAAGATAGGCTAAGAATGACAAGAATACATGAACAAATGTATCTAGAATTCAATCAACAAAATAAAATTCAACACAAACTTAGAACATAATGTGACAATTACTATGACTAAACATATATGACTCTAAGACAACATGGATTAAGTGATTTACACTTAGATTTTTTGTGTTTTTTTTAATCAATATTTTGGAAGAAAATTTAGATCTAAGGTTCAGCACAAGAATATTATGAATGAAGAATGATAGAACCTAAAATCAATACAAAAACAAGATTCAAGAGTAGATCTACAAAATTTGAACCATAGAAATGCAAGAACAAGTGTAGATCTAAGATTTAATCGGTTTATTTTTTTTTGAATCTACTCTAAACAAAACCAAACCACAAGACAATGGAGGATATACATGGAGAATAAGATGAAGAACAAGGAATTAAAGAGAATTCACCGAACAAAAAGATAGAGGAAGCAAAAGAACATCACCTAGATGAAGATGCTCTTGATACCACATGATGTAAGCTCCATTGGAGCTTGTAGGCCTAGGATCTTCTTCATCAATGGATTCCTTTGCTTCTTGGAAGATAAATGGCAGCGGAATGGAGAAGGAAGAGAGAGAGGAGACGCCACTTCAAGGAGAAGATGAGTCTAGAAGAAGCTCACCACCATAGGAGGCCATGGATAAGAGCTTGGAGGAAGAAAGAGATGAATGAAGGGAGAGGGAGAGAAGAGCATGAAATTTTGTGCTCTAAAAGAGCTCTATATCTGAAGTTAATATTCAAATGATCAAAGTTTTAAAAAATGCACACACATGACCTTTATTTATAGCCTAAGTGTCACACAAAATTGGAGGGAAATTCAAATTTCACTTGAATTTGAAATTGAATTTGTGGAGCCAAACTTTGGAGCCAAAATTTCACTAATTATGATTAGTGAATTTTAGTTATGGTTCAGCCCACTAATCCAAGATCAATTCCAAGATTCTCCACTAAGTGTGCTTAGGTGTCATGAGGCATGAAAAGCATGAAGGACATGCACAAAGTGTGACTATATGATGTGACAATGGGGTGTAGTAAGCAAATGCTCACCTCCCCCTCTAAAATTTAATTGGATTGGGCTCCTACCAATTCAATTAAATTTATTTCCAACCACACACATCAAATATCCACTAAGTGCATGTGAAATTACAAAACTACCCCTAATACAAAAATTAGTCTAGGTGCCCTAAAATACAAGGGCTGAAAAAATCCTATATTTCTAGGGTACCCTACCTACAATATGGAGCCCTAAATACAAGGACCAAATATAATGACATCCTAGTCTAATATGTACAAAGATAATTGGACCCAACCTTGGCCCATGGGCTCAGAAATCTACCCTGAGGTTCATGAGAACCCTAGGGCCTTCTTCAGCAGCTCTAGCCCAATCTTCTTGGAGCCTCTTGCTCATGGTTCTAGTGACTGGTCCCTTCCTAGGGAGGATTGCATCAAGGTAGATGGAACATGGTTGTACAATAAGTACTAGGGGACCCTCTTTGTGGCAGCTCTACATAAGATGACAACAACAAAATCCTTCTGATAGTCTTTTGCTATTGTCGAGAGTGAATTAGCGGGAGCATGGCTCTTTTTCCTCTTTCTTTCAGGAGGCAAAAAGGGTCATTTTAAGCCTTTTTCTGAATCCAGGCTAGCGTCTGGCTCACCTGGGCCCCCAAATAGCTTAAGGGTGAAGTAAGGCGAGCTCAGCTCGCCTGGGCGAGCAAGGTTACTTCAGGATGAAGCAACAGGTCGCTTGGGCAAGCTTCCATGACCCCTAATGCCATCTTTTGCTATAAATATGCGTGAGGGAGGATGAGTAAAGGTTCCAAATTGCGACGCTACCAAATTGCGACTGTAATCAACTTCTACATCATTCTTCGTTTGGTGTTCTTTGTTCGTCATCCGGTTAGTTTTTGTTTTAAGGATTTGAATGCGATCTATGCACCCTTTGGGGTCCTCTTTCTTGTTTTGTGCATCTTCATCTTCTTCTATCATCAGTAATCTCATTTCCTTCTTGTAAAGTAAGTTTTAATCGATCATTAATATTGTACATTATCTTTAAAAAATATTGAAGGTTTATAAGCAAAAGCAAAATAAAACCAACTCATAAACTTCTTCATTTCATCAAATATCGCTTGAGATCGTTTCAAGGTCCAATGTCTTAAACGACTCTCTCCTCTTTTCAAAAATCAAAGATCGTTTCTCGGTCCAACACCTTAACGACTTTCTCCGCTTTTCAAAATTTAAAGCATCGTTTCAAGGTCCAACGCCTTAAACGACTTTTGTTCGCAATTAAAATCAATCTTTCAAAAAACATAAAATCAATTTAACACACAAACTTTTGCCATAAAGAACTACGTAGGTCTGAATTCCTCATCACACTTGAGGATGCATAGGAGCAAGGGCAACACCCTTGTGGACCCCAAAAAAGTAAAAAACATAAAAAGGGGAAAATAAATGATTTTGAAGTCACGTTGTGCACACTCGATTAAAGGCTACCATCCCTTGTGATGGGCACGTGGGGTGCTAATACCTTTCTCATGCGTAAACAACTCTCGAACCCTTATTTTCAATATTCACAAACCACTTTTGGTTTTTCTAATGTTTTCCTCAAATAAACATTGGTGGTGACCCCACTCGTTTTCTCCCTTGGAGACGAACGCTTTGGCTTATCCTTTTCGCCCCGTCCTCCCGTCGAAGGGTAGGCTGCGACAAGACTTCAAGTGTGAGGCCTCACTTTGTTTGAAAGAGCAATGGGTAGGGGCATTTAAATGTATCCCATTCATTTGTTTTGATTATTTAACCATTGTAGTGCACTAACCATTTCATAGATGAGGAAAACATGTTGTGTAATAGAGAAACAATTGAGAAAGAAATGTGACAGAAGGTTTATGTTTGCAAGGTTGGAAGAAAGTAATTGAGCAAGGAAGTGTTGTGTGGATGTGTTAAACGAAGGTGAATATGAGTTCTATATATAGGGGTCAGGGTTAAGGGTTTACGACCTAGGGTTAAGGTTTGAAGCATTAGATTCCTTGACGTGGATAAATGAAGGTCTGAAGCATTGGATTCTCTTACGTGAATAAATGAGGATCAAAAGCATTGGATTCTCTAATGTGAATAAATGAGGATGAAGTTCTGAACCCGTGAGTGAGAGAAAAAGAAGAAAATAAGAAAAATCAAAGAAAATTTGTCTCCTATTAAATGTAAGGTTCGGGGTTAGGGTTAAGGGTTGATGATATAGGGTTAGGGTTTGGAGCATTGGATTCCCTGACATGAATAAATGAGGATATGAAGCATTGGATTTCCTGGCGTGAATAAATGAGGATGAACTAGTGAACTCGGGAGTGAGAGAAAAAGAACATTGACGTGTATGTCGATAGCCAACAAGAAACAAGCAACCTCCCAGATGTGGAACTGGTGGACACAAATGACATTAATTACTTGCCCCTGTTAATTATGTCATATTATGTTGATTGTCAGTTTGCCCTTGTTGATTGAATAAACATTGAACAATGCATTAATTGACTGAGTATTGCATTTTTTTTATACAAATTAACTGAACATTCATTCCTTCGAGACACTTTGACCCCATGTTACTTTTCCCCATACGATTTGACCTCACATTACTTGTTTCAAGATGATGTGACTGCACAATGCTTTTTATGAGACAATTTGACTAAACACTATTTTTTCCAGAGACTTGGGTAAATTGCAAAGTGTTGTCAATTTTGAATGTCATTTTACTCTGGTACATGGTGCACTAGAAATCCATTACTACTTTTAGACTTAAATTTAAATTGTGAGTTTTCAATTCAAAGTCAGCTTTCTGTAAATAATAGAGACTTGATTAATTTGCATAGACTTAAAAATTTCAAGTGTTTGCGTTTTAGGTAATTGTCATTTTTTTTTTATTTTCGTTGTTAACATAAACTGAAACAAATGATTTATTTCATTACATAATGTAAGTACTACAAACAACAACAATGGAATGAAGTAGGCAATGCAAATTCACAATGACATAATGTTAAAGTAATGAACACCGACATAGCACACCATGGGAAAACCTCAAAGCAAAAATAAGTAACACACAAATCATCCCCAGATTACCAACCTCGTTTGAATATTGGTTCATGGGAAGGAAACATGTTACTCTCACTATCACTATCACTACCATGGTCTTTGACCCAAAAATCTACATTGTTCTCGTATTCATCTAATAAGTCCTCAAGATTGGAGGTTGAGTCATGTTGGTTGTTTGATGGGTTACTGTTGTTACAAATTGTGACAAACAACTCCACAAAAGGTAGTGTTATGTTGTTGTAAAAAATGTTGAACTTCTATCGAACATCATGATCATCTCTCAGATAAAACATGTGTACATATGTGGTTGTCCTGGCTCAAATATGGAGCATCAAAAGTGGAGATGTTGGAGATGTTGGTGTGGTTCAATGTTTATTTTTTGTTGAACAAGTTCAACCAATTGCGTAAGGGTTAGGACCTTGTTGACCATGAAAGTTTTTGTATTGTTACTAATGAAGGTGGTGCCCTCACTAGTGTTGCAGATTTGGCCATTGTAGTAAACACAAACATATGCAGTTGGGTGACGCATAGTGGTAGGGGTTCATATGAATATTTGAAATTTTTACGAATGTCTTTAGCTAGTAGTGGTATTTATAGAATTTGTCAATTGTGTGCAGGTATTCACTGTGCAGTCACATGCATTGGTAATTGGCATAAGAGCCTATCTAGCACATGGCCTCGAGATGCGATAAGGGTCAATACATTGAGCAATAATAATAAAAAAAAGAGTTTGAATCATTCACACAGGCTTTTGTATGTTGTGTGCAGGTGTTCAACGCGCGATCACATGCACTGGTAATTGACATGCGAACCTGACCAGCACATAGGCTCGAGATGCGATAAGGCTTTTTGGATTCTTTGACGTGAAAACTATGAAATGAATTTGACACAGATATTTTTAATGTATTGGACATAAATTTTATAAATTGCATAACATGCTCACTTAAACATTGTTTTAAGGGTCGAAAACATTTTTTTTTTGCTATTAATTTGAGGTTCTTCTTGATGAAACTGTTACAAGATATATTTTTGGAGATTCTTTGATGTAAAAACTATGAAATAAATTTGCCACAGATATTTTTAATGTATTTGACACAAATTTTATAAATTGCATAACACAACCACTTAAACATTGTTTTAAGGGTCAAAAACATAGTTTTTTTGCTATCAATTTGAAGTCCTTCTTGATGAAACGGTTACACAATATATGTTTTTTTGGATTCTTTGAGATGAAAACTGAAATAAATTTGCCACATATATTTTTCATGTATTGGACATAAATTTTATAAATTTCATAACATGACCACTTAAACATTATTTTAAGGGTCATAAATATAACTTTTTTTGCTATTAATTTGTGGTCTTTCTTGAAGAAACTGTTACATGATATATTTTTTGGATTCTTTGACGTCAAAACTATGAAATAAATTTACCACAAATATTTTTAATGTATTGGACATAAATTTTATGCATGGCATAATATGGTCACTTAAACATTATTTTAAGGGTCGAAAACATAGTTTTTATTTTTTTATTTTTTGCTATTTATTTGAGGTCTTTCTTGATGAAACTGTTATATGATATATTTTTTTTGGGTTCTTTGACGTCAAAACTATGAAATAAATTTGCCACAAATATTTTTAATGTATTAGACATAAATTTTATAAATTGCATAACATGACCACTTAAACATAACATAACATGGCATGACCACTTTAACATAATTTTTAAAACTACATTAGAAGGATACTTAAACATAGTTGATCCCATTATCACAATATTTTATACTTTAATGACTAAGACGATGATCAATCCCATAGGGCGATGGACGTCGATTATGTTGCGGATTTCTTCTCTCCTGTATGATGGGTTCTCCCTTATGATGTTGTTGTTTTGTCTCAGGGTTTTGACTATGGATTGGTACAATTGAAGAACTTTGTCCTTGCTCTCCAAACAAATATGGTGCATCTAACTAGTGTAAAAAAGTTAAATATGATGCCGCAGAATTTGGTGTATTCAAATTGACACCAAATAAATTGGTCATCCATTCATGGTTAGTTGCATTGACTGACTCGCGAGCTTGGTCAAAAGTTTGATGAACATGTGATGGAGTACAAAACATTGACTGAGGATGTGGAACTAGAAAATGTGTTTCTTCAATGATTGTCCCTGCAACATTATGGGCAACAGATAATAACAAAATAGATTTTGCCTATACCATTCCATATACTCCGGTGTATGTGTCACTGACCCTTTAACCCGTTGTCCAGTTAAAACATCATTGTGTTTGTTTTTCCTAGATATTAATCCACCCCACATGATATTTCATCCAATCACTATAATGATTGTCTTGCGTGTTAATCTGGAGAAGTCGATCAAGATTCATGGGATGAACATTGATGTGCCATCATTTTCTTCTATTTTCTAAACCCTTTTTGCACCATTTTAATTATTGATTGGTCTTAATTGTCAATTAATTAGGCAGTTTTATAATTTGGGCTCATTTAGCTAATTTGATGTTTTTAATCTAATTTCAGGAATTAATGAAACATTGGGCTTAATCCGAATTTTGGTTGTGGACTTGAAGAGGGCAAATAAAGCAGCGCTTACCTTAGTTAATTTCTAATTAGGAAATTTCGCAATTTTATTTTATGTTGTTCAGTGTTTATTTCGTTTTGGGCCAGAGTATTGTAATAGGGCCCAGTGACTTTGAGTGACTCTTTTTAAATAGCTGCCTTGGGATTCGTGTAGGGGATTCTATTCTGTTATGCTATTCATCATTCAGAGCTTTGTTTTAGGGTTTTTCGTTTTTCTGTTTTGATGCTTCTGAGTTCGTAATGCAATTTTACATTTTCTGCTTCTAATTACAATTTCGTTCTTGCTTCTTCTTCTACTCTCATTTACGTTTCTGTTCCATTTTACATTTCCGTTCATTTACGTTTCTGCTTCATGTTTCAATTGCATTTTCTGTTTGAATCCATGGAAGGCTAGATTTTCTGGTGTTGTTTCCTTTTGAGGACGAAGCCCAACTCTCTTTGAGGTTTCGCTTGTAATGTGGTTTCCTGGCAGTTTTCCCTTCACCAGTTATCCCAATTTCGTGAATATTAATCAGTGCACGCTTCGTGTTCGATTAATTGCCTCTGAGCCTAACTTGCGTTCATGCTTAATGGACGAAGGGCTAACTGGTGTATGTGGTGCCTAATCACGTATTGAAAACCCTAAGTTGATTTTCGCTTAGTAAATTGAAATAGGGTTGGATTAAGTGGTTGACTGTTAGGGACGAATTCTCCATAACCCAGGATAAGAGAGTGACTTCTGAATCAGAGGAAACAACCCGTTTTTAATATTAGTAGTTTCGTATTCCATTTTATTTGTTCTGCTCTTTAATTACCAAACAACCAACCCCCCCATCGTTACTGTTACTACAAGCATATTATGAACATTTGGCTTGTCACTGCTCGTTGGGAAACGACCTAGGATCACTTCCTAGTTACTGCATTTTCATGTTTATTTGATTCGGGTACGGCCTCGATCAAATTTGGCGCCGTTGCCGGGGAGCAGTGTCCAAAGGTTCATAATAGATAGCTAGTGTTGTGTGTTTAATCCTTTCGTGTTTTATGTTTAATTGTTAGTATTGTGTTAGTATGTGTGTTAGTGTTGTTTAGTGTCCTGGTATTTTGTTTAATGTGTGTTCTGTTTCAGTTTTCTCATTAAGCGTTTCCCCTGTTTCAGTCTTGTGTGTTTTGCTGTGAAGATTGTGCTTGAAAACAGAGTAGTAGTAGAAATCAGCTTGCGGCAAAAACAGAGTAATAGTAGAAATCAGCTAGAGACGGATTTTAGCGACCACCCATGCTGAATTAATTGGGATTTTTTGTTTTAGTAGCTAGGGTTGTTATTTTTGGCTTAATTTTTTTGTGGTAACTTCTTTTAATCCATATTTTGTGGGAAAAATAGCTAGAGCCTTTAGTTTGGTCAGATTTGAAAGTTCCAAAAAACTAGCAAATTTTGTGTTTGTCAAAACTTCAAACGGCCATAACTTTTGCTCCGGTTATCAGAATCGCAATTATTATATATGCATTTGGGGTAGAAAAAAATTTCCTACGTCATGGCAGCCTGCCATAGGCCGGCTGAGGTCTCCATCGTCCAAAAAAAGCGATTTTGTCAAAAGTTTTTTATTTTTCAAGTTTTATTCACTTATTTTTCTTAACCTACCAATTTTAGCTTTCATAGTTAGACTTTGAATTTTTGTCTGAAATTTTTTGTGCTATCTTCTCATCATTTTATAAGGTTGCTCACAAAATTTCATGTCATTTGGATATCATTTGAGGGTAGCTGTAGTTCAAACCTACACCTTTATTTACATGACAAGGCAACTAGTTGTGTGCATGCTGAATGTAGTGTATGACTAGAGACAATCCATCTGACTTACAACCCTTTGATCCTGAGATAGATAGGACATTTCATAGATTAGTTAGGCATCATTTTATACCTTTTGATCATTCTGAGCATTCCATAATTGGTGAATTTGTGCATTCTGTTATTGGTGATTTTGAACATCCTGATCTTGAGCATTATAATTTTGAGCATTCTGATTCTGAGCATTCTGATTTTGCACATTCTGAGAACATGGCACAACCTCCACCTCGTGAGAGGACTCTAAGGGAAATGGCTGCACCTGATTTCACCTATGAAAGCTTATGCATCCAATACCCTGATGAGGATGTCCCATATGTTCTTAAAACTGGACTGATTCATTTGCTTCCAAAGTTTCATGGCCTTGCAGGTGAAGACCCGCACAAACATTTGAAAGAATTTCACATTGTCTGCTCAACCATGAAACCCCCAGATGTCCAAGAGGATCACATATTTCTGAAGGCTTTTCCTCATTCATTAGAGGGAGTGGCAAAGGACTGGCTGTATTACCTTGCTCCAAGGTCCATCACGAGCTGGGATGACCTTAAGAGAGTATTCTTAGAAAAAATTTTCCCTGCTTCCAGGACCACAGCCATCAGGAAGGATATCTCAGGTATTAGACAACTCAGTGGAGAGAGCCTGTATGAGTACTGGGAGAGATTTAAGAAACTATGTGCCAGTTGCCCCCACCATCAGATTTCAGAACAGCTTCTTCTCCAATACTTTTATGAAGGACTCAGTAATATGGAGAGAAGTATGATAGATGCTGCCAGTGGTGGAGCCCTTGGAGACATGACTCCTGCTGAAGCCAGAAATTTAATTGAGAAGATGGCCTCCAACTCCCAGCAGTTTAGTGCCAGAAATGATGCCATAGTCATTAGAGGAGTGCATGAGGTAGCTACAAACCCATCTGCATCATCTGAAACTAAGAAGCTTGAAGGCAAACTGGATGCGTTGGTCAACTTGGTAACCCAGCTGGCCTTGAATCAGAAATCTGTACCTGTCGCAAGGGTTTGTGGTTTGTGCTCCTCTGCTGACCACCATACAGACCTTTGCCCTTCCATGCAGCAACCTGGAGCAATTGAGCAGCCTGAAGCTTATGCAGCAAATATATACAATAGACCTCCTCAACCTCAGCAGCAAAATCAACCACAGCAGAGCAATTATGACCTTTCCAGCAACAGATACAACCCTGGATGGAGGAATCACCCTAACCTCAGATGGTCCAGCCCTCAGCAACAACAACAGCAGCCTGCTCCTTCCTTCCAAAATGCTGCTGGCCCAAGCAGACCACACATTCCTCCACCAATCCAACAACAGCAACAACCCCAGAAACAACCAATAGTTGAGGCCCCTCCACAACCTTCCCTCGAAGAACTTGTGAGGCAAATGACTATGCAGAACATGCAGTTTCAGCAAGAGACCAGAGCCTCCATTCAGAGCTTAACCAATCAGATGGGACAATTGGCTACTCAATTGAATCAACAACAGTCCCAAAATTCTGACAAGCTGCCTTCTCAAGCTGTCCAAAATCCCAAAAATGTCAGTGCCATTTCATTGAGGTCGGGAAAGCAATGTCAAGGACCTCAACCCGTAGCACCGTCCTTATCTGCAAATGAGCCTGCCAAACTTCACTCTATTCCAGAAAAAAGGTGATGACAAAAATTTACCTAACAATTTCTGTGCAGGTGAATCTTCTTCCACAGGTAATTCTGATTTGCAGAAGCAGCACATTCCCCCTCTTCCATTCCCTCCAAGAGCAGTTTCCAACAAAAAAATGGAAGAGGCAGAGAAAGAGATCTTGGAAATGTTTAGAAAAGTAGAGGTAAACATACCTCTGTTGGATGCAATAAAGCAAATTCCAAGATATGCCAAATTCTTGAAGGAGCTGTGCACTAATAAGCGGAAGCTTAAAGGAAGTGAACGAATTAGCATGGGCAGAAATGTCTCCGCATTGATTGGTAAATCTGTTCCTCAAATTCCTGAAAAATGCAAAGATCCAGGTACATTCAGCATACCTTGTATCATAGGGAATAGTAAGTTTGACAATGCCATGCTAGATTTAGGAGCTTCTGTTAGTGTTATGCCTCTGTCTATTTTTAATTCTCTATCTCTAGGCCCCTTGCAGTCAACTGATGTGGTAATTCATTTAGCTAATAGAAGTGTTGCCTACCCTGTTGGTTTCATAGAAGATGTCTTAGTTAGAGTTGGTGAACTGATTTTCCCTGTTGATTTTTATATTTTGAATATGGAAGATGGATTTTCTCAAGGATCAGTTCCCATCATTCTAGGCAGACCCTTTATGAAAACTGCTAGAACTAAGATAGATGTTTATGCAGGCACACTATCTATGGAATTTGGTGACATAACTGTTCATTTTAATATTCTGGATGCTATGAAATACCCATCTGAAGATCTTTCTGTATTTCGTGCTGAAATAATTGACCATGTTGTTGATGAATACATGACTGATCTTTATTCTAATCTGCATGCCTCTCACTCTTCATGCATTGAGTCTGAAATTGTACTTGATCATATGTCTGAATTTGATGCTGAGAGTGAATCTGAGAGTGATATTGATTGCATGCCTGGAGGTGGTGTTTTACCTCTTGAGATTGATTTTATAGAGTCAGATAGGACTAACCATGTTTCAGGAAGTACACATACCTCTGACTTTCTTTATGAGGTAAAGGCTGAGAAACCATCTCCTTCTACCACTGTCCAGCCGACCACACCAGAATTGAAGCCTCTGCCATCAAATTTAAAATACGCTTACTTGGATGATAGCAAGAGTTTTCCACTGATTATATCTGCCTCCCTTGCTGATGAACAAGAGGAGAAGTTGTTGTCAGTTCTCAAGAAGCATAAGAAGGCTATAGGCTGACCCTGGCGGACATTCCTGGTATTAGCCCATCCACATGTATGCATCGAATAAATTTAGAGGATGGAGCTAAACTAGTAAGACAACCACAGAGAAGACTCAACCCGGGGATTCTTGATGTAGTAAAGAAGGAGATAACCAAGCTTTTGCAAGCTGGAATCATTTATCCTATCTCTGATAGCCAATGGGTGAGTCCCGTCCAGGTAGTCCCGAAGAAGACTGGCCTCACAGTGATCAGAAATGAGAAGGAGGAGCTGATTCCTACTCGGGTGCAGAACAGTTGGAGAGTCTGCATTGACTATAGGAGGCTGAACCAGGTTACCAAAAAGGTCCATTTTCCCCTGCCATTCATTGACCAGATGCTTGAACGCCTGGCAGGTAAATCCCACTACTGTTTCCTTGATGGTTTTTCTGGTTATATGCAAATTACTATTGCTCCTGAGGATCAGGAAAAGACCACATTCACCTGCCCCTTCGGCACTTTTGCTTATAGGAGGATGCCTTTCGGCCTGTGCAATGCCCCTGGTACCTTCCAGCGGTGCATGATTAGTATTTTCAGTGATTTTTTAGAAAATTGCATAGAGGTGTTTATGGATGATTTCACTGTATATGGATCCTCTTTTGATGGTTGTTTGAATAGTTTGGAAAAAGTTTTGAATAGATGTATTGAAACTAACCTTGTTCTAAATTTTGAAAAATGTCATTTTATGGTTGAGCAAGGTATAGTTTTAGGCCACATTATTTCCAATAAGGGTATTGAAGTAGATCCTGCAAAAATTTCTGTTATTTCACAATTGCCTTACCCCTCTTGTGTGCGAGAGGTGCGATCTTTTCTTGGTCATGCAGGATTCTACAGGCGCTTTATAAGGGATTTTAGCAAAGTAGCCCTTCCACTGTCCAACTTGTTGCAAAAGGAGGTGGAGTTTGACTTTAATGACAGATGCAAAGAGGCTTTTGATTGCCTCAAAAGAGCGTTGACTACCACCCCCATCATCCAGGCACCCGATTGGATAGCCCCTTTTGAGCTTATGTGTGATGCATCAAATTATGCATTGGGGGCTGTCCTTGCTCAGAAAATTGATAAATTGCCCAGGGTGATATATTATGCTTCTAGGACTTTAGATGCTGCCCAAGCAAATTATACTACTATTGAGAAAGAGCTTCTAGCCATAGTTTTTGCTCTTGAAAAATTTCGATCTTATTTGCTTGGTACTCGCATTATTGTTTATACTGACCATGCAGCTCTAAAGTACTTGTTGAAGAAGGCTGATTCTAAGCCTAGGTTGATCCGATGGATGCTCTGGCTCCAAGAGTTTGACTTGGAGATCCGTGATAGGAGCGGAGCACAAAATCTAGTTGCTGATCATTTGAGTCGGATCGAACGTGTCTCTGATGTAGATTCACCTATTCGGGATGATTTCCCGGATGATCATTTGTATATATTGTATAGTATTTCTGACTCTCTTTCTACTCCCTGGTTTGCTAACATTGTCAATTATTTAGTTGCCTCTGTTTTTCCTCCCTTAGCATCTAAGGCCCAAAAAGATAAGATTAAAAGTGATGCTAAACATTTTATTTGGGATGACCCCTACTTGTGGAAATTGTGCAGTGATCAGGTCATTAGACGGTGCATTCCAGATCATGAGACTGACTCAGTCCTGCAGTTCTGTCATTCTTCCGCACCGGGAGGTCATCTGGGTGTTCAAAGGACAGCTCGCAAAGTGCTTGATTGTGGTTTTTATTGGCCCACCATCTTTAAAGATGCGTGGAAGATCTGCAGCACTTGTGAGCAGTGTCAGAGAGCAGGAAATACACTTACATGGCGACAACAAATGCCTCAGCAACCTATGCTATTCTGTGAGGTGTTTGATGTCTGGGGTATAGATTTCATGGGTCCTTTTCCTGTCTCTTTTGGTTATGTTTACATTCTCCTTGCAGTTGATTATGTTTCAAAATGGGTGGAAGCCAAGCCCACTAGAACTAATGATGCTAAAGTTGTCGCAGACTTTGTCAGGTCTAATCTGTTTTGCAGGTTTGGAGTACCTAAAGCAATTGTTAGTGATCAAGGAACCCATTTTTGCAATAGGACAATGCATGCCCTGCTTAAAAAGTACGGGGTGGTACACAGAGTATCCACACCATACCACCCCCAAACTAATGGACAGGCAGAAATTTCTAACAGGGAAATCAAGAGAATTCTAGAGAAGATTGTGCAGCCAAGCAGGAAAGATTGGAGTACCAGGCTTGATGATGCTCTCTGGGCACATCGGACTGCCTACAAAGCACCCATAGGAATGTCTCCTTATCGGGTTGTCTTTGGAAAGGCATGTCATCTTCCAGTGGAAATTGAGCACAAAGCATACTGGGCAGTGAAGACTTGCAACTTCTCTATGGATCAAGCTGGCGAGGAAAGGAAGTTGCAACTGAGTGAGTTAGATGAAATCCGCCTAGAAGCCTACGAGAATGCCAAGTTCTACAAAGAAAAGACCAAGAAGTTCCATGATAGCATGATAGTTAAAAAAGACTTCGTGGTTGGGCAAAAAGTGTTATTGTATAATTCTAGGCTTGGACTCATGAGTGGTAAGTTGAGGTCTAAGTGGATTGGTCCTTTTGTTGTTACTAATGTTTTTCCTTATGGTACAGTTGAGATCAAAAGCGACTCCACAAATAAGAGCTTCAAGGTCAACGGACATCGACTTAAGCCATTCCTCACGAACCCTTCTTTAGTGGACGTAGTGGTGGAAGAGACTTCCTTACTCCACCCTACTCTTCCTCCACCATGACTTAGGGAGTTTTTCTTTTCCTATCTCCTTCTTTGCTTTTATTACACTTGTCCGATTCTCTTTGATGATTTAATTGTTTTTAATCTTTTAATTGTGCTACATTGAGGACAATGTGTTGTTTAAGTATGGGGGGGGAGTGTTCTTTGGTTTTGCTAGTTTTGATGGTTTTGTTAATTTGTTAGTTGTGTTAATTTGTTAATGTTGTTAGTTTCGTCGGATTTTTAGTTTAATATTTTGGGTCAATTTTGTGTGCACATACGACTTTGCATGTTTTTCTTTGAATTATAGGATATGTTCAAGAAATGGGTAATTGTTTTGGAAATAAAAGTTCTTGACATTTTGTGACTTGAAATCCTTGATTCTTCTCTACTCATGATAGTTTTGAAAGCTCAATTTGAAAGTGATGATTTTACCTTTGTGAGAATTTGAGCCATCCATCATTATAATCATTTGGTGTGTTTTGCCCCATTGATTGCTTGCACAATAGCCTTGGCTTGATTCTTGTTGATGCGTCCTAATTCACATGCATATTTGGAAATGATTAAGGCAATTTTGTTCTTATAAGCTTCTAGCCAAATGGACTTACCTTGAATTAATTCCTTTGATAGCCCTTTTGAGCCTTGTTTCCCTTTCCTTGTTTTGAAGCTCACTACAAGCCTTAAGTGAAAAACCATGATATTACCATATCCTTAAGGAATTTTGGAGCTTTGGAATTGTTTTGGGAATAAGTGTGGGGGGTTTTTGTTTCATTGGACAACTTGTTTTGTTGGCTATGCTTCACGATGTATTTTGGGCCATACTTGATGTACATTGTATATTGGTTAAATGTTGGACATGCTGAATGAAATGTTGTTTCTCAAAGGCTAAAGAGTAAAAAAAAAAAAAAAAATTCGAAAAAAAAAATTCGAAAAAAGAAAAAGAAAAGCAATAAAGTTGAGTGAATAAGATCTTAAATGGCACAAGAATGATGAAACTCTTGGTTCTACTCTTCATGTTTAATTTTTATCTTTACTTCTTTTTATTTTCTTATTTTTCTTAAAATGCACTTATTCCCCTTTGCTCCTCTATTCCTTTGGGATTTAGCCACTTATTCCATATTTCTCCATACCTTGTCCTTGGCCCCATTACAACCTTAAAAGACCTTTTGATCCTCATGTGCTTGTGTTTATGGGTTGATTGTCAATTTTAGAATCTTGCCAAGTTTATGTGGTGTTTGCTTTCATGGGTGCTTTGAGGGTAAATAGTAGCCTAGACACTTGAGAGATAGAGTGTATATCTTGTGAGGCTTTATCACTTTTCATTCTTGAGCTGATTAACTATTTTGCCATGATTGGGTTGCTTGGATGATTTTCATGAATGTCTTGACTTTTTGGATCTCCTTATGTTAGATGTTACCCATTCCTTTCATTCCTTGATGTTCATTGAGAAATATGTGAATGTTTTTGTTTGTCTCCCTCTGATATCCTTGGATTTTGTTCTTTGTTTCATTTTGCCCAGGAGTGCAAAAGGCTAAGTATGGGGGGTTTTGATGTGCCATCATTTTCTTCTATTTTCTAAACCCTTTTTGCACCATTTTAATTATTGATTGGTCTTAATTGTCAATTAATTAGGCAGTTTTATAATTTGGGCTCATTTAGCTAATTTGATGTTTTTAATCTAATTTCAGGAATTAATGAAACATTGGGCTTAATCCGGATTTTGGTTGTGGACTTGAAGAGGGCAAATAAAGCAGCGCTTACCTTAGTTAATTTCTAATTAGGAAATTTCGCAATTTTATTTTATGTTGTTCAGTGTTTATTTCGTTTTGGGCCAGGGTATTGTAATAGGGCCCAGTGACTTTGAGTGACTCTTTTTAAATAGCTGCCTTGGGATTCGTGCAGGGGATTCTATTCTGTTATGCTATTCATTATTCAGAGCTTTGTTTTAGGGTTTTTCGTTTTTCTGTTTTGATGCTTCTGAGTTCGTAATGCAATTTTACATTTTCTGCTTCTAATTACAATTTCGTTCTTGCTTCTTCTTCTACTCTCATTTACGTTTCTGTTCCATTTTACGTTTTCGTTCATTTACGTTTCTGCTTCATGTTTCAATTGCATTTTCTGTTTGAATCCATGGAAGGCTAGATTTTCTGGTGTTGTTTCCTTTTGAGGACGAAGCCCAACTCTCTTTGAGGTTTCGCTTGTAATGTGGTTTCCTGGCAGTTTTCCCTTCACCAGTTATCCCAATTTCGTGAATATTAATCAGTGCACGCTTCGTGTTCGATTAATTGCCTCTGAGCCTAACTTGCGTTCATGCTTAATGGACGAAGGGCTAACTGGTGTATGTGGTGCCTAATCACGTATTGAAAACCCTAAGTTGATTTTCGCTTAGTAAATTGAAATAGGGTTGGATTAAGTGGTTGACTGTTAGGGACGAATTCTCCATAACCCAGGATAAGAGAATGGCTTCTGAATCAGAGGAAACAACCCGTTTTTAATATTAGTAGTTTCGTATTCCATTTTATTTGTTCTGCTCTTTAATTACCAAACAACCAACCCCCCCCCCCCCCCCATCGTTACTGTTACTACAAGCATATTATGAACATTTGGCTTGTCACTGCTCGTTGGGAAACGACCTAGGATCACTTCCTAGTTACTGCATTTTCATGTTTATTTGATTCGGGTACGGCCTCGATCAAACATGAATATCTTGATGTAGACCAAATTATAGATTGACCTAGTTTGTTTGATGCAATTCCATGATGGAAAAACAAATAATTGCAGTACATGAAGACCAAATGTCCCTGTCTCTGTATGCATGTCATGGTAGGTGCTCTTAAAGTCCTATATAGGACCCAAGAAAACTGAAATACATGTTAACAATGCAACATTAGTAAATGTTAATATGTACATATTGATGATGCGGTTGATGATAGTAATATAACTGATGACTCTCCATATGATCTGTATGAGATCTATACCTGTCCAAGACACCATGAGGTGTGCCCCTATGTTCTAATCTACCACCACTTCATTTGAAATGTAAATGACACAAAGCCACTATTAATTGTAATATTATAATGCCTGTCATTGAAATTAAATATTTTTTTCATTATTTGTAATAACCTTTTAGCTAGCAGATAAGTTGTTTCGGGCCGTTGGACTCTTGATGCAATAAAAGGCATGCGGTACCAAACCCATGACTACAATAGTATGACACAACCACCCATAACTCTACCAACCTCCGATGATGCCTGACACAGTTCTCTGTACAGGTTTGCTAAACATGCAGAACCCCAACTATATTTTTTATGTTGTTGAAGTCACATAATAGGTTCAAATACATTAGATGAACTCTATTTCTAGATTTATCAAGTATTAAAACACCACCAATCATGTACATTATGTAAGCTTTACACCTGTATTCTAGTTGGTGTATTATTGGTTCTTTAGGTAATGGTGCACACAAGATGCTAAGCAACCATGACAGTTTTAGTACAGATCCCTTATGTGCATTATTTGGAGGGACTTCGCCTAATAACTCGTCACATAACTCATCCCAATGTAAGAAGCTAGGTCCTATCACAACACGACGATCGACCTTAATGCCTAGATGTAGTGCAATATCTTTGAGTGTGATGGTTCACTCACCCTATGGCAAGTGAAAGGTGTGTGTTTTAGGTCTCCATTGTTCAACCAATGTAGTGATCAATCCAGGATCAATTATGCACTGTTTGATTAGGACAATGTGTTGGAACCTGATAGATGATAATAATGGTACAATTTGTGGTTATGGTTCATGTATTGTATGGTAATACAAAGTGATGAAGTCGTTAATTGTAGTACATGAACAATGAACGTGTTGATGACACAGTAGAGGTATATGAGCCATGACAACGAGGTTTAATGGTAAACTGGGTACAAATGATATCAAATTTGAAGTTGGACAATGAAAATGTGGTATTGTCCCATCAATTTATAATATAAACCGCGTCGAGCTTCCAAAGCACGTTTACACTTTGTCTCATTATAAGGCCTCAAGATTTGAAAGCACGTTAGCACGATAGTCTTACCATCACACATCGAGATTTCAAATCACGTGAAGCATGGACCTATGATTGATTGTATATATAAAGGCACCATATCACCATAGACTTTTCATAGTTGCATCAAATCAAATTGTGTAAGAAAATACAGAGAGCAAGCAAAATGAGTTTAGAGCCAATTTGTGCATACGTTTATATCAATGGTGAGATCATCCTTAGTTCAAGTGCAAATGCAATTTTCAGAAGTGATAAGACAAAATTGATACTGTTGAATCCAACAATGGCGCTGTCAGACATAATCACCACAATACAATCATCAATTAGAGATGATGATGTTACGCCTATAATTACTACACTTTGGTATCATTGCCTGTATACTAATTCAATGGTCATGTTGAGTATAGGGCAATTCAAATTATTGGTGAAGAGGGTGTTTGGTGCATGTTCGATACATTTGCAAACGTGGAAAGTGTAATATGTATGGAACTTAAAGTTGATGTTAATAATTCGTCATCACCTTCTTAAGTTAATGACCTAAGCTGGGCAGAGATGGAGTGGAAGCTGGACAATTCCATGAAATTAGAATCAACAATTTAACATATTTTGTTGTTGTATTTCTTTTAATTATTTGTTAGTCTTTATTATGTATTTTTCGTGTATCCATGCTTTTTAGGTTTTATTTTCAATTTACTTTAATAATATTATCCTAAATGCTTCAAAAACACATTAATGTGGATCTCAATAATCAGCATGGACTTGGTGAGCGATGTGGAACAGTGCGGTCAACATTCATGATGCAATGGACAGGCCATCGTCTGTGATGTGTGCAACTGCACACTATTAACTCACATGCACTGACAACCACATTAATGTGGATCTCAATAATCTATGTGGGCTCGGTGAGCGATGAGAAACAATGCGGTCAATAATCATGATGCAACAGACAGGCTGTCGTATGTGATGTGCTCATCTGCACATTGTTCACTCACATGCACTAACAACCGCATTAATGCGAATCTCAATAATCTATGTGGGCTCGATAAGCGATGCGGAACAGTGCGGTCAACAATCATGATGTAACAGACAGGTTGTCGTCTATGATGTGCACAGCTACACACTATTCACTCATATGCACTGACTACCACATTAATGCAAATCTCAATAATCCGCGTGGGCTCGGTGCGCGATGCGGAATAATGCGGTCAACAATCATGATGCAATGAACAAACTATTGTCTATGATGTGCACAACTGCACACTGTTCATTCACATTCACTAACTCTCCTACCTAACTTTCCCACCTAACTCTCCTACCTAACCTTCCCACCTAACTTTCCTACCAAACTTTCTCACCCTATATATATTCCCACCATTTCACAACACATCACACAGAACAACATCCTCACAAAAGTAACCTTTATTCCTAACTCTCATAGTTTTCCCGCTTATATCCCCCAAACACCACCCATGGCTCCACCTAAAAAAATATCAATTGTTATTCACCACCATGGTCAGATTGCAAACAACCCGGTTCACGGATTGACGTACTTATGTGCAAACCCAATATTTCTATACGTGAGTAGGTTTATTATGTTAACACAATTGATTTGGAAAATTAACCAATGTCTCCCTACTCGAGCAACTGAAACAGACATTCAGTTGTTATATCATGTCCCTATTTCATTTCATCATGGCTAAACACGTTTTATTTCAACACAACTACACGACAACGATGATCTCAGAGGCGTGCTGGAAACAATTGTCCAAAATCAAGAATTGAATTTTGTCGAATTGTATGTTGTTACTAAGCTTATTCCTCAACCACAACCACCGTCCACAACCACAACTATCATCTCCATAACCATTACCGTATAACAAGCTGGACCTCAATGATGTCTTCATACAACAACCTTGAAACACAAGACGCATTTGACATTTATACTTTTTACACACAACTATTTTACCAAAATGGTTTTTTTTTATGTCGAACAAACCTCATTTCACCAACAAAATTGTCATCCATCACAATATTTTACAACATCACCCCATCACGACAACTACAAACACAAACATCAAACCCAAATGAACATCCCATCACTAATGAAGATCCCATTATATGATTTCACAAAGAAAACATGGATGATTTTAGTGAGCATAAGGATCAAGAGTTGTTCCATCACAACAATGACTAAAGCGATGACGAGGGTGTTGTCGTACCAACGTCACCTTCGTTGCAATATCACCAACCTAGGTGTCTAGTGGAGTTGAACCTTGACCACCTAGCACAATACATTGATCACCATCATTTTGTTCAGCAACAAGATCGTGTACAACCACCAATTGGTGTACTCGAGGTTGGCATGACCTTTGATGAAAAAGCACAATGTATTCGAGCAGTCAATGAATATCACATCAGAAATCATTTTGACTGCAAAAAAAAAATATTTTAACCATAGAAGGCTAAACTTTGTGTGTAAATCCCATGAAAATGGTTGCACATGGAGCTTAGGCGCATGCAATTCAAAGACACATAAGAAATGGATTATCAAGAGTATTAGAGGTCATTAAACTTGTCTCGTGCTAATTCTTAGATAGGATCATAGGCAACTCGACAAACACGTCATAGCGCAGATCATTCAACCCATTGTTAAAATGAACCTAACAGTCTCCATCAAAACGTTTATGAATTATACTCCATCCTACAAAAAGACATGGTTAGCAAAGCAAAGAGCGTTGGAGATGATTCATGGAAGTTGGGAAGAATTATATGCCAAGCTACCAAAAGTTTTGGGAGCTTTGCAATCTTGTGTTCTCGGGACTATGGTCGCTGCTCAAACAGGTTTGAAGAGGGAGAAATGGTACCTAACAAAAAAAAAATCTTAAACGTATGTTTTGGTCATTCGATCCATGCATTAATGGGTTTGCATATTGCAAACCCATCGTACAAGTATATGGTACATGCTTTATGGGAAGTATATTAGCACATTATTGATAGCTACAACATAAGACGGTGCTAATCATATCTTCCCGATTGCCTACGCCAGACAACTTTAGTGTGGGGGTTCTTCCTAAAGAATTTGAGAAGACATGTTACTTCACAAAGTAACATTTCTCTCATTTCAGATAGACAACCCTCGATTATAAGTGCCTACTAAAAATGAAGTAACTCATGGGTTGGGGACATATCCCACTTCTTCTGCCTGCACCATGTTGCACAAAATTTCCTTCGCGATAACCCAAATTGCAAACATTTGAAGAAACCACTCTTGCATGCTGGTGAGAATCTTTAATATTTTATTTTTTTCGTTAAACTATATTGTAATTCAAATTTCATAATGTATTAAATTGATTGAATATTTACAGGGTACACATACATGGAGAAGATGCACTGGTGGCATCTTGGGGATATTCGTGCGAATAAGCCAAGTGCACCTGAATGGCTTGATCAATTACCCAAAAAAAATTTGGGTACAATGCTTCGACGAGGGGAAATGTTGGGGACATATGACTACAAATTTGTCTAAGTTGGTAAATTCCATGTTCAAAAGTATAATGTATTTGCTTGTGTCATTGTTGGTTGAGGAGATGTACTTCAAGACCACAAAATTTTTTGCTATTAAAGGTTGACAAACCCAGATAATGATCAACTCCAACTTGCAGTATTCCAAAGTCCTATCCAAGGCAATGAATATCGGTTAGTAGGAATCAATTATGGAAATTGTTAACGAATTTGACATACTCAACCACACATTTTTTGTAACAGAGACCCAAGCCCCACTTGACATGATCTAAGCTTGCTTGAGAAGCTACTATGGAGGAGAGATCTTTGAGCTTCAATAAGGTCCTTCAATGGTGATTTTTAGCCATGGAGTTACAACGAAAGATAAAAGAGAAGAGGTGAAAGGAGGCACCATCCACTAGAAAATAAGCCATGGAAGGAGAAGCTTCACCACCAAGAGAGTGCCTAGGATAAGAAGCTTAGAGAAGAAGCTTCAATAAAGGAAGAGAATAAGAGAGAGTGGCGTGGAAATTGAAGGAGAATAGGGAGAGAAGTTCAACTTTGAAGTGTGTCTCACAAGTTTCTCATCCATAAAAGTTATGACAAGTGTTACACATGTTTCTATTTATAGCCTAGCACATGGGAAACTTCCTTGAGAAGCAAGGAAGGTAGCTTCCTTGGGAAACTAGATGGGGGCTACTCACACCCTTCCAACAGCTAAGCTCAACCCATGCCAAAATACATGAAAATACAATGGAAAGCTTCCTTGAGAAGCAAGGAAAGTAGCTTCCTTGGGAAGCTAGAGGGGGGCTACTCACACCCCTCCAATAGCTAAACTCACCCCATCTCAAAATACATGAAAATACAAAAAAAGTCCCTACTACAAAGACTACTCAAAATGTCCTGAAATACAAGGTTAAAACCCTATACTACTAGGGTACCCTTAATTTGTAGGGTAGGGTGCCTTAATTTGCAGGGTAGGGTGCCCTTAATTTGTAGGGTACCCTACAAACCTAAAAATAGCCAAAATACAAGGCCCAAAAGAAGGAAAACCTATTCAATTATTTACAAAGATAAGTGGGCTCATACTTAGTCCATGGACCCCAATTCTACCTTAAGGTTCATGAGAACCCAAGGACCTTCTCCTGCATCTCTGGCCCAATCTTCTTAGAGTCTTCTATCCAATGCCCATGGGGGGTAGGATTGCATCATCCCCTCCCCCTTGAAAAAGATTTGACCTTAAATCCAGAGGTTCTTGAAAATCTGGGCTTATTCCCTCAACACCTTGTAAAATGAATAAAAACATATATATCAGTAGTGTTGGGTATGTTAGAGTAGGGTGAGGTCTGAAATCCCCTTTCCTGGGCATCTTCCCATGAGAGAACATGGTTCCTCACCAACTCAAAGAGTGGTGCTACAAGTATAGAAAAATATAGGACAAACCTTTAGTAAAGGTTTGTTAAGTCATGGAAGTCCTAAATTTCCTTTATACTTGGTGGTGTGGGCCACTCAGGAATGACCTTTATTCTCTTAGGGTCTGTGGGAACCCCTTGATCACTATTTAAAAAATTAAGGAAAATAATGCAATAAAACATACCTTCTTTTGTATTTTCATATTGATTAATCTTACCAAAATGTACGACAAACCTAAGGTGTCCCATATGAGCACCTAGGTTTGTATTGAAACCAAAAATAACAACAAACCTACCTAATGAGTCCCTATGTATGCGATTCACGAAGATGTTGGATGCGTGGGTGATTTTACAAAAGAGGGTTGCACCACTCAACACATTCATCGTACCACTTATCATAGGGATTTGGTGCCTCATAATACCTATTTTGGACACCAAATCCTCATCCAACCACTCCTTTACTTGAGGAATAACCTCACGCTCATGAGGTATGGTAGTGATAACAATTGTTTTTTTACTAAGGACAAGATGTGAATGTTTTCTAAGAAGGGAAATTTCTTTAATGTTTGTGTTTATTGCAAAATGACTTTCCTTCTTAGCTAACCTCTTGGAGGAGACACTTACCTCCTTACACTCCTCCTTAACTATTAAAGTTTGTTCTTCTTTTCTCTTTCTATTCTTTTCCTCATCCCATTTGAGTTTTATTTCTACTTGGTCCTTAGCTACTTGTGAAGGTGTTTGAGGATGCAACATAAACTTTCTTCCAAGGTGGGTGAGGGTTATCTCATTAGTTAGGCCATTATAGATGATTTTCCTATCATATTGCCATGGCCTACCTAAGAAAAGGTGTCCTACCTCCATAGGAACTACATCACAATCCACTTCATCCTTATATGTTCCAATGGAGAAGGGAACTTTCACTTGTTGATTGACTATCATCTCCCCTTGGTCATTGAGTCATTGAAGTTTGTAAGGCTTTGGATGCGGAGTGATAGCAAGGCTCAACTTAGAGACTAATCTTGTGCTGCAACAATTGCAACATGAACCACTATCTACAGTGAGAGAGCATGTATTATAAAAAAAATTACACCTTGTGTGAAAAATATTCTCTCTTTGAGATTGGGTCAAGTCACAAGATTGGCCTCCGAGAAGCCTTCTGACCATTAAAAGGTCCCCTTCTTCTTGGAGGTAGATTTCTTTACTAGATTCTTCCCCTTTTGCTTCTTCACTTTCACTAGAGGAAGGTGAAGTATTAGCCTCATCTTGGCTACTATAAATTTCTTGGCCTCTCATAGTCATGGTTTTCTTGGTGGGGCATTGAGAAGCAATGTGTCCTCTTCCAAGACATTTAAAGCACTTTATAGAGCTAGTATTCTCTTGCATACTTGCCTTAGGGGGTTACTTTTCTATTGTCTTCCCCTTATCATCTTTTGGCTTAGAAGGTGTAGCCCCTAAGATGCCTTGACCTTGGTCTTTCTTTGGATAAGAGTGAGAGCCATAATATTTTAAAGTAGGCTTCCTTTTAAGTTGTTGCTTTACCCTTATGCAAAGTTGGACTAGGTCATCTAGGCCCCTATATGGAAGGAGCTCAACCTTGTCCCTCACTTCCATATTAAGTCTACTAAGGAACCTAGCAATACTTGTTCTTTCCTCGTCCCTAAGCCCAACACTCAAAAGGAGTAGTTCCATTTGTTGTTGTTAGTTGGTGAAAACGACTAACTTTTGTGTATAAAACTTGTGCATATTGTATCAAACTTCTCCAATTTATAGTTGTTTTATAATATTATAAGTACTTTATGTTAAATATAGGTAATAAATAATTTATACTTTTGTTTTGTGTGTTTAATAATCAATTTCTCTCAATTTCAGGTTAATTAGGCAAATTGGCAAAAGTGTTGTTTTCACCCTGTTGGCTTAGCAAGCATTCGCTAAGCGCAATATTCAGTGGCTAAGCGCGAGGAAGAATCCAGAAGAAGATGAGCTATCAAGTTCGCTAAGCACATCGCTCCAGGTCATCAAGCGCACCGCTTCAGCTCATCTGCTAAGCGAAACAAACGCGCTAAGCCAAAATCCACTTATGCGCGCTAAGCGATCCAGATCTGTGCTAATCGCATGAGCACGAACAAGGCCCCCTATTTAAGCCTGAAATCAGATTTGCAAAGGGAGTTTGGCATTTTTCTTGAAGAAGCCTCTGCATGCACGAGAGTCTAGCCTTGGCTTGAAGCTTTTGCATGTTTAGGAAGTTCTAGAGAGAGAAAGGTCCAAGTTCCAAAGAGTTCTGAGAGATTTTGCTGTGTGAAGATCTGCAGAGACGCGAGTTTGAAGCGGAAGCCATTCTGAGAGCTTGAGATGAGTTTGTGAGTGATTGTGAGATCCTAGAGGTGAAGGAGACATCCTCACCACTTGTGTTTTTGCAGTCTTTCATCTTGTTCTTCCCTTTGTTGTAAAGGAGGTTTCCGGACTATGGAAAGCTAAATCCTCTGTTGGATCTTCCCTGTAGGTACCTGATGTAAATATATTTCTATCTATGAAATGATGTTTTGTGTGTTCTCCGTGCTATCTACTTTTCATTCCAGTGTGCTTTTACCTTGATCGCGTAGATGCATGCTTTGTTAGGGTCATTCAACAGTGGAAACTGGCCTGATTCTAAATTCCTTAATAGTACGGGACTAAGTTGTTGTGCTATCAAGAGGGATTGGGGTACAAGAACTTAGTTGTGTATGTGTGTCTTAATGCGGTCTTGGTTAAGTTTAGTCTTACAAGAGGGATCTACGGACGAGGCTTGATCAGGACTAGGCTAGGCTATCATGAGGAATCAGGTTTTAGCAGTCCAGGAGACAACATAGGAACGCATGAGCATTGTTAAATAGAGAACATCCTTTTTAGAATCAGGAACCTATGAGAAAGACCAATGCTTTCTCTACTTGTTTTTACACAATATTTCTCTTGCGTGATTTTCTTTCTTTTTGCCTAGATAGTTTGAATACCTGTTCATAACCACAGTCATATTTTCATACCAGACGCCTATTTATCGAAATAGCTTGCCAGATAACACAAGTTCCCCGAGAGTTCGATACTCAATTCTTACCGTTTTATACTACTTGTGCGATCCGGTATACTTGCCGGTTGTGAACAAGTTTTTGGCGCCGTTGCCGGGGAACTTCTTTTTTATTTGGAAAGTTAGCTCATTTTTTAGGTGTCTATTCTTTATTTGATATTCTTTTATTGTTTTTGTGAATTTTTGTTTCTGTTTATGTTTGTTTTTCTCTTCACTTGATGACTGTTGCTCTTGTTAATGCTTTGTATACATAGCAAATCTTCTGCAGATGATTTAGTTCCATGAGATTTGGAGCTTTTTAAGGGGTGAAATGAATATCTTGACGGCACACGATTAAGAGTGGGAACAGGAGTTAAGTCCTTACAATCAATATGAAGAAGAAAGAACTCCTAATCTTGAAAGTGTGTTTCAGGAATTCATGGCATACCATGCCAGCTCAAAATCTAATCAAAACTCAATGAAAAATCATGAAATTCATTTTGGTATGAGCTACTCAATAGAAAACTTTCATGGGGGACCAAAGTTACAACCTTACCATCAAAATGAAGCAGAAAGAGGATCCAATCTGGATAAATTGTTGATGCAATTCATGGAAACAACTAAATCAACTCAACAAGCACTCCGAAGTGTAGAAATCCAGGTTGGTGAGCTGGCAGAAGCAGTGACTCAATTTATGGTCAGACAAGAAAAATCCTTTGTAGAGGTTGAAGCTCAAAAGAAAAGCCCTGTAAAAGAGCGTGAGTCAAGAGAAAAAGATGAGGAGAAAGATGAGGAACAAGCACAAAAACAATGGGAGAAGTACTTAACAGTAGAAAATCAACAAGAAAATATTCTCCAAGGTTGAGCTAAGCTAACTTCAATTTGATCTGAATTCAGCTAAGCTTCAGCCTGATCGCTAAGCGACAGCTTATCCGTGGCTAAGCGGGACCTATTGTCGCCAACCGCAATTCCTTATGGCCTTAATTGAGGTCCATGACGCTAAGCGCCAGTCATGGCAGCTAAGCAAGCTTCTTTGCGACAATATGAGTGCTAAGCGAGTACCTCTCAGCTAAGCGCGTGCTCCTCTGTACTTAAGATGCATCATTTTAGCTAAGCTGGCCAGAGCCAGGCTTAGCGAGAATTGCAGCTTTTCTAATACAGACCTCGCTAAGCGGACTTACTCTCGCGCTAAGTCGAGTTTCTGTTCAAAAAATAAATAAATAAAATATTTTTTTTGTTTTAGAATTTGAAACGTCGGCTAAGCGCACATGTTCACTAAGCGAGCCTAGTTGAGAAACCAAACGTCTCTCTTGCTCGCTTAGCGCAACGGTCCACTAAGCGAAGGTATTGAAAAATTGCTTAAGTGAGCGTAACAACAGTTACACTCACATTTGCCAGATTACAGAAACCTCACCTCTGCATTCTCTCTCTCCAAAAATTTGCACATTTTGCATATGTACTCTCTTTGTGCATTTTCGACTTTGAAGCATCAATCATACACCATCCAAGTAAGTTCCTTGATTCTTTTTCTCTTTTTCTTGTCTTAACTTTAGGGTAGAAGACTTTAACTGTAGCTTTAGATTTTTAGGGTTTTAGGTTTTGTTAGAATTAGGTTAAGATTAGGGTTATGTAAGCTTGTATACTGAATTGAGTATGGCGCACACATTGCATGTCTGATATGCCTTTTAGAGGCTTGAAAAGTGCGAGAAAACGAGATGTGTTTTCTGCGTTTTCTGGAAAACGTGATGAACTCGCTAAGCAAGCATTCGACGCTAAGCGAGTTCATCAATACTCATTGTCTATAAGCATTATCTGAAGAACTCGCTACGCGCGCTTACTGCGCTAAGGAAGTTCATCTTTTGAGGATGAACACTTATCCTCTTGTTGAATCGCTAAGCCCAGGTAACTTAACCATTTTTTTTGTGATAGTCGTGCACTAAGCCGAGCATTCTTGAGCCAAGTGCAATTGGTTGCGGCATCCGCTGAGCTAAGCGAGCTTCACTCGCTAAGCTCCCAACACTTAGTGAAATTTTTGCTCAGTTTAGTGCCGCTAAGCGCAGCTTATCCTTGGCTAAGCACAAATCCATGCGGCTAACCTTAGGCTTAACGGGCTCCTTGCCAGCTAAGCCAACTTTGCAGACACTATAACTTAGCATTTTCCGCTAAGCGGCACTCCTGTGTCGCTAAGCCTAGTGTCGTTTTTTGTGAAGCCCGCTAAGCGACCCATGTCTCGCTAAGAGGGTGTGTGCCTTTTATGAAGGCCCGCTAAGCGAATTTTGTCTCGCTAAGCGGCCAGTGTCTTTTTTAGTTTTATTTCTCAGTTTTGAAAATTTTGAATAACTGTGTCCTGATTAATTGTTTGGTTCTCTATATGCAGATGGCCTCTAAGAAACATAAGAATAGTGATTCTAGACCACAGGATCAGAATGATAACTGGAGATTTCAATCAGAGGAAGCCTAGAACCGATATATCGATAATATTTTAGACCGAAGGATCCTTCCAGAAAGGAATGTGGAACTTTATCATTCTGAATTTGACGAGTTTAAAATAGAATTGGAGAGGCGAAACCTGCACAAATGTTTTGCCAACCTTCAGGAAGGAAGCATAGATGTGACAGTGGTTAAGGAATTTTATGCCAATCTCTATAGTCCAGCAGATCAAGCTCCTAAATATGCTAAAATAAGAGGCCATTTAATCAAGATAGATGCAGGCAGCTTAAATGAGTTCCTCCAGACTCCAGTGTTATTAGAGGAGGGGGAATCTTTACCCACTTATTCTAGATTTTGCAAACTAAGGTCTGATCCCAGAGAGATGGAGGATAGACTGTGCATTTCGGGCAAGGGCTTTATTCTAAACACAGAGGGCCAACCATGGAAGCTCCTCAGAAAAGATCTTACCACCCTGGCTCAGAGATGAAGCGTCTTCTCATACTCAAACCTAGCTCCTACCTCCTGCACTTCAAATTTGAACACAGATAGAGCTAGGTTGGTCTATGGCTTAATCACAAGGATGGACATGAACATTGGCGGTTTGATCTCTGGACAAATGACCATGATCGCTCAGTCCAACTCTTCTCAATTAGGCTTCCCAGCTTTAATCACAACCTTGTGTAGATCGAGGGGAGTGGGATCTGATGCCCTTACCTCCTATGAAAACCTAAGAACGGCCATTGACTTAGCTTATATCATAAGGAACTGTTGGAATGCAAATGACCAAACAATTAATTTTCCAGAGACAAGGAAGACCAAGCTTAGAGCAGTTGATATTCCCTCTTCCTTTACACCAATAGCTGGCATCCCTGCATCTTCTACTTCAGCCCCACATCCAGCTTTAGCAGACTTGTCTGCCCAGAGCTCTCAGACTTCAGATGCCAAATTGCAAAGCTTGTTTGAAGGACAAATTCTCATTATACAAAGTTTGCAGGAACTAGTTCAGCAAAGACCAATTATGAGTATAGAGCAATTCGTTGAGAAGGTGGCCTGGCCAGGAGCCCGACCTTCTTTTGTGGGGGATAATGAAAGTTTTACAGCCCAGACACCTCAACAGCATGAGCTAGAACCAGGAAATGATCACTCATATGAAGCCACCATCGCTGGAGCTGTTGATTGTAAAAAAAGAAGATTAGAGACGAGATCCAATGAGGTTGCTCATCATGGACCAGTGCCAGCGTCAGCTGATGCACTAGTTCCAGGAGTGGATCCATCTTCACCTCAGCACGCAGCAGACTCTTCCATTCCTGTTTTAGAGATACATGAGGGCCAGACCATACCAGTTCTGCCTTTGGACACTTTTCCTCCAGCTACTCCAGTATGACATCTAACAGATGAGAAGAATGTTCAGATACAAGACAATCAGGACCAGTCACAAGAATTTTAATTCCTGATGACACTTTTTGCTTTTTGATTTATTCTGATTATAATTTTGGTTTTCGTACAATATTTCCTTTATATTTATATACACTGCTAGTTTCTTTATGGGTAGTTAGTTTGCTTATTCTGAAGTATTTTGAACAGTTTAACTTATTTTGATGACATGGCAGTGAAGCACTTTTATTGACTTATGAATATGGGTGTATGCTTTTATTTTGAATTGAATGCATGATTGTGATGGAGTTTGTGTTTCTTATCATGAGTTTGAGCAAGTGTGTATGTTAGACAAAGAAAGAACAAGAATGTGAACTTGCATTTAGAATTTTTAGTCAGTAGACATATTGATTGTGAAAGAAAATCTTGAACCAAAAATCGGTGAAAGTGTGACCTTAAACTGTGAGTGAACGTCTAGCTGTGAGTAATAATCTTGGCATGAATCTCTGAATTTTAGAATGAAATGTATAAATGAGGACATGATGAAGGCCATGATTGTACATACACAAGCTCTTTTGACCAAACAACTTACCTTAAATGATAATTGCATCCTTTGCTCCCTTTTTGAGATGAATGATATTGTAAAAAATTTGAACCCTGAACTTAAATAAACATCTCCTAATACCTTGCTTTGATTCTAGGAGAGCATAAGGTTCAAGACAATTTACTCTAAATTTGGGGGAGGGAAGTCAATTCGAATGAAAAGAAAAAGGTTAAGCATTAGCACACACAACAAATAAGTTGTTTGTTAAAAAAAAAAAAAGAATAAGTGTGTTGTTTCAATAAGGTCAAAAGTAACTTGAGAAAAAAAATAGTGAGAAGGCTACGTGTATAATACAAGAAAAGATCATTGGGATAAGTCTAGGATTTATGCTCTCTTAGAATCTAAACCATTGAATCCTAGAAAAACCAATGAATTTTTGTAGCCAAACCTCACTACAAGCATGAGAAAGTCCTTCTGATTTTGTTTATACATTTCTGACTTGATGGCATGAGATGAAATGCAAAGATTGGACCTCCTGTTAGTTGTTATCAATGAATAGCTTAAACACTTGTGTTTGAGTGAAACAGTAGCCATGAGACTGTGGTTTGAGCTACTTTCCTTGATATTTATCTTATGATTAACTTCATCTAATTGTATCGTTCACATTTTGTTCTCCTATTTGTCTAGCTGCATATTCTGTGAAAACAAGTGATAGGTACACATTGCTTCATCTTTCTCATCATGCAATCAATAAATTTTGATGCATACACCTTTGTACATAAGCATTGCATGTTTTACCACTTGAGGACAAGTGAGTTGTTCTCTTTTGCTTGAGGACAAGCAAAACTGTAAATTTGGGGGAGTTGTTAGTCGGTGAAAATGACTAACTTTTGTGTATAAAACATGTGTATATTGTATCAAACTTCTCCAATTTATAGTTGTTTTATAATATTATAAGTACTTTATGTTAAATATAGGTAATAGATAATTTATACTTTTGTTTTGTGTGTATAATAATCAATTTCTCTCAATTTCAGGTTAATTAGGCAAATTGGCAAAATCTGCTGGCTCAGCGAGCATTCGCTAAGTGCGACATTCAGTGGCTAAGCGCGAGGAGTCTTCTCCTGAGTAGGGCCTTCTCATACATCTCTGGCCCAATCTTCTTGGAGTCTTCTATCCAATGCCCTTGGGGGTATGATTGCATCATGAAACAACTAGACCACTTAGAAGGTTTAGGGTCATGTTACAATCCCAAAGTAGTCATTGTGCTGAATATTAGGCAAAATACAAATTAATGTGGCAAGAATATGAAGGAGATCAGTGGAGTCCTGATCCAAGGAGAAGGAGGAGTGCAAAGGGTCATCCAATTTCAAATCACATTCCCACTGAAATGGACGAAGAAATTGAACGGGATACCAAAAAAAATGTGGAATCTATTGGCAACAAGGCCATAACAAAAAAAATTGTCCCAATACACCTTCATCTTCAACTTTTCCTTAGGCATATATTATTGTTCATGTATTTTATTTATGATGTAATGTATTCTGGTATAAATAAATTGTTAAACAAAAAATATTATCATTTTTAAAAAAATTAAATAGTAAAACAAAAAATATATTTAATAAAATAATAATATTAAAAAAGTAATTATTTAAAAAAATCAAAAGTTCAGAAGTCGAGTTCGCCAACCCCAACTTCTTAACTTTGAAGTCGGGCTCCCCAACCCTGACTGTTCTTCTCACTTAAAAACTAGTGTAGTTGGGGGAAATAGTTTTAAAATAGGTGTAATTGGGGAATATTGAGGATAGATAGGGTGTAGTATGGGAAAAAACCTTAAATGGACTATGTAGGTGACATGTGTTTAACTTGTTGCAGCTTTAAGTGAGAGATAAAAAGTAATTGATGTTTTTTCACACTTGGGGAATGTAAAAGGAAATTTAGGGAACATAAAATGCAGGGTAGTAGTTGAGAGAGAAAAAGTGAGACAACTGTTTAAGACTTTGGAGAACTAAAACATAAAGGTGAAGTCAAAATTTAAAGTGACCATCTTTATTTTGAAGCAGTCCAGTCTGGGTAGCCACATCGACAATACTGGATTGATGATGTAAGCACCGGTATGATAGCATGATCGATCCAATTATACAATTGACTTGGTATTGTCTCCAGTCCAACCGGTCTGACTGGCCAGGCTAGTCTAATTTTAATAACATTGGTAAAAAGTGTGAGTTTTACAAAAAATATAAATATAATTTTTTTTCTCCAATATCTTTTCTCTTCTTCGTTCCAAACACAACCTAAGGAAATATTTGATAGAGCGAAAAGAAATGAAAAGAAATAGAATTAAGAAAAAAGTTTTACATTAGAGTAAAATATAAAAGCGTGAAACCCATATTAAAATTTAGAATTTTCCTCTCATTTATTTCCTTCTTTCCGCACAAGTGAATGTTTCCTAAGAGAATTATTATTCATTGGTTTAATTAATTAATTGTTGAGTCTCTCATTTATTTTCAAATTTTAAATTTTAGTCCTTCAAAAAAATTTCAACAATTTTTAATTTTCTTAGAATCAATCTATTGGATGTCACGTGACACCACACAAAGGAGTCACATGACACCTATAAATTTGGAGGTGCCATGTGTTAACTTTACTTTTGGCGCTGAGCGAGTCACCTCCTCATGTTGGAATTGTGCTGAGCGCATTGGTCTCGCTTAGTGAATTTCCTCTCAGGTTGGTAATTGCGCTGAGCGTGTTGGTCTCGCTTAGCGAATTTCATCTCGGGTTGGGAATTGCGCTTAGTGCTCTCATCTCGCTAAGCGAATTTCCCTTTTGGGTTGAGAATGGCACGTAGTGCGCTTGTCTCGCTAAGCGAGCTATCCAAAAATATAATATGGAAAATCCTAACAGTTAAAACGTGAAAGCGTGAGTCATGAACCTAAAGTTCAAGTTTGAAGGTGATCCAACGGTTAACGAGTCTGGGATTGCAGTTTTATCGAAACAGGTTGGGGTAAAACTTGAAATCTCACAATTTCAACATAGGTCAATCAAACTCCACATAACCTAACATCCACATGAAGCAATCACACATAGATAATTCACACAACACCTTAACTCATCCAAATCAATCAAATAATCAAATAACACAAGAAATGCATTAAATATTGATTTTTAGTTATCGAAATTTCAGGGTGTTACACTTAATTGTATATTCACTCTTTGAGTGTTAAGAATACTTGTATTCATTCAAACATTTGTTTGTGAAATCCAAGACTGACTTATTGTTAAAGAATACTTGGGTTCTTAGATTCAGGGGTAGTCTAAGAAGATACCAGAAGTGGTGTTAAGAATACTTGTAAAGCCAGGAGTGGCGGGTTAGAATACTTGTTTTGTAATTAGTTTTGAATAGTGAAACCCTTTAATAAAAGAGAAATGGATGTAGCTCAGGTTGAGCGAACCAGGATAAACCAAGTGTTTCCACTTCTCTCCATAAAGGTTTATTTATTTTCTAATATCACTTTACATCAAGTGTTTATTTGAGAAACTACTTTAAGAACCTTTTATCTGTCATTGGATGATCATATTGTTCTTCATTACATATTTGTTTCATCCTTATTTGGATGACCAATGTTTTGCATAGTGTTATCTATATTATTCTTCATATCGCGAAAAGTTTATATCTTTGATATACACATTGTTCAAGCCCCCCCCCCCCCCCGGTTCTAGTGTGTTTCTCGTAGTTTTAGAGAAAATGAAAAATAAGTGAAGAACGAAAGTTACTATGCTCCAAGAGGTCAGATAAACAAGCTTTGGTAAACTTTCATGGTATAAAATTGATAATTGATACATTGATTCTTGCCCGAATTGATCCATGTGTGGTTACAAAAATTGGATGCCATAGTGTTATTGTGAGATCTTGCGTGAAATTGATTTAGAGGCTTTGTCATTTAGTTTTTGTCTAATATAAACATTACATATATAGATATATCTTGAATTTATTATATGTATATATGTCACGAATCCAATAGTTATGTGATTCCAAGTCCCATTGGTATGTATTGACTTTATATTATAATTATTCTTTAATTATGTGTATGTTTATATTCTTATTTATATATAGCTATGATAAATTGTGTTGTGGTATTAATTGATAATTATCACATTGTAACATTGTCAAGGTATGAACGTGAGAATTGTTATTAAGACTTAGTGTTTGAGAATTAAATTGATAGATATGATATTACATATTTCTTTATTATTGTAAGAGTCGATCATTACCTTATGGGAAAGAATGATGATATACATTCTATTTCGGGAATAGGATAAGAGATATTACCATCTGGGATGGAATATCATTATCTAAATTATCTACATCTAGGACACGATACTTATTTATTGATAATATCCATATTTGGGATGAGATATTAAATACCTCCACATTGGAAGGTTTCCAAAACTTAATATAAATTTAACTAACTATTGTTGTGGAAAAGGGGACCCTAGGGTAGGTGTGTTTGTTAGGGATTTGAAAGAGGGCAAGCACTTTGTAAGGTGGGTCAGGATGTGAGAAAGAAAGTTTGCGGGAGCATTAGTAGCAACATTAAGCTCGTCATGGTCCCCCACAAGAGCAACCTCCACGAGAGCAAAACCCGCATCACTTTCATCTTCACACCCTCTTTTGGCAATGATGAAGGCCAACATTTTGGCTATGTTGATTTGTCGTAGTTGACATGGTTTTTTGGTGGAGGAAGAAATGTGCATACATGTCATAAATAAAAATACAATTTTTTTTAATTTTAAATGTTCCATCTTATAATTGGTTGTCTAAATATGACCTATTGGGTTAGTGTCTACAGAAGACTTCCTTCTTAACCACTTTATGACTATCCTCACTAGAATTGGGTTCCAATTTCCAAGGTTAAAGCATGTAGCAAGGAGAAGGATGGCAATCAAAGGTTTTTCCAAAACCAAGTCATTGATCCATCACCTATCCTCTAAGCGAGATCTCCATAAAAAATAAGAAGCAGATTGTGACTTAGGTGCCATAAGAACAAGGTCAGAGTTGCACTTATATTTGCCCTTCACAACAACAACTCAAAGATAATCTTTTCTTAGGTATAAATGCCAACACACTTTCATTATAAGATTTTTGTTTATACCACGCCTACTACGCATGCTAAGACCACCCTTATCCTTTGTTGGCATACATTTTTCTAGGCAACTATATGAAGCTACCTTTGAGTTTCAAAATCCCTTAGAAGAATCCCTCACACTTTTTACCCAACTTATCACAAAGATACCTTGGAAGATATGTTGATTGCAAGACATATGAAGGTAAGGTTGTCATCACTAATTTGGTTAACGTTAGTCTCCCAACAAAGGAGAGGATTTGGGATTTCCAACTACTAAGCATTGATTTGCCTAATAAATAATGTTATGGAAGGTTTGTTTGTCAACCCTTTAATGTAGAAAAGGGAACTTAAAGTATTTATCCAAATTAGTTTTCTAAACAACATGATTGTGGTACCTCTAGTCACATAAGTCTCGAGAAGGAAAAACATTCCCAGATCATGCATTTTAAGCATCTCCTAAATCAATCTCTCCCTTTCCCTCTCTCTTGTCATGCGTAGGGGTGGGTAAACGGGCCCAAGTCCATGAACTGGCCCGCGGGACCCGCGGTCCGCGCGGGTTACGGACCAATTTTTTTAAACGGTCCATGGTTATGTCATATTTTTGGGCCCGCCCCGCTTAACCCGCGGACTATACGGGTTTGGCCCGCGGTGTCCGTGGGTTGCCCGCAGTCCATATTAGGTTTGATTTGTGTGACCCTAACCCAATTATATTATATTTGATTTTCTCTTTTTTACTTTAAACTTTTCTTTTAAAATAATAGATAAAGAAATATATATTAGATAAAAATAAAAGATTTAAATTAAAAGATGATAAAGATAAAAAAGATAAGATAAGATAAATAAAAGATTAATATAAAAAAAGATAAGTGATAAATAATAAAAATCTTTCTTTTTGATATTTTTTCGATCTTTTTCTCTTTTAATCTATCATTTTCATATCTGCAAGTCATAAATAATAAAAATATCAATTCTTATCATTTAAGCCAAAAATAATTGTTAAATAAATATTTTTAAAGATATTTCAATATATTTTTATTATAAAAAATATAAGTGATAAAAAATCTTCCTTTTTGATATTTTTTCGATCTTTTTCTCTTTTAATCTATCATTTTCATATCTCCAAGTCATAAATAATAAAAATATCAATTCTTATCCTTTAAGCCAAAAATAATTGTTAAATAAATATTTTTAAATATATTTCAATATATTTTTATTATAAAAAATAGCTCATATCATATTTAGTAGTTATCATTGTAGCATACTAAGAACACTTTTTCTCTTCACGGTTTTTCTCCACCACGTAATCACGCACACTCGCATGTCATACGACTCTTTCCCTTACAAAGAAGACAAAACGCGACTAACACTCACACAATCACGCAACACACCACAGCGGCACAGCCTCGGCCCACCACGCAAAGTACATCTCTTCTTTCTCTAGAATTTGTTTTTATCCTATTTTTGTTGGGGTTGATTCATTGTTGTTAAACTCTTAAATTCTATGCCTCTTTTCTCAATTCTGTCGTAGAGATACTTTTGTTTTCACAAACTTACTACACCCATCACACTTCACTTGTCTATTATTATATGATAAAATCGTGGGATAAGGGAATGAACCACAAAACTCTTGATCTGCAAGTTATAAACATGATGAATTGAGTTTTTGTATGACTTATTTATTTTATTGATGTAATTGACTAATTATTGAGATTTTATTTACATTTGTATTGAACTTAATTTGATTATATTGTATTTTTATTAAAATTGAAATTCTTTTAAAGTTAGGCCCGCGGACCGGCCCGTTTGACCCGCGGGGCGGGGGCGGACCAATTTATTTGGTCCGTGTAAGAAGTGGGGGCAGATTGGCCCGGTCCGCTGCCAATGCGGGCTTATGCGGGCGGGTCTTACGCGGGGCAGGCCGGCCCGCTTACCCACCCCTAGTCATGCGTCTCTCTTTTTGACACACTCACATGTTCATTTTATTTTTGTTAGTAAAGAGTTGGGTCCAAAATGGGTAAGTTTAGGATATGTTTGTGTAGAAAAAGGCCTGAAACATAGGTCTAGAAGGCATTAGGTTTTGTTTTTTTTGCTTATTTGGTCAACATTTTCCAAATACTCCAACTTTGTTGCTAGATACAACTCTTATTTTTACTAAAAATGACAATTCATATGACAGCTCCTTGTGACTACTTGCAACCCCCTTTTATTACATACAACCCCTTTTTGACAGATTTTATTTTTGTCACTAAAACCCAAATCAATCTAACTTAACATCTTATTACTAAGCCAATCAAACAACACATAATTTATCATAAACAATATAATTTATGAATAAATAAATATATTTATAAATAATTAAATTGCAAACAATTTAAACAAATTAAAGCTAATAAACATCATGATCAACATAATAATTCACAAATGAATAAATAAATTGAAGTTAGCAATCATCAAATGTTGATTAAACGAAGTTATTTCTTGCATTTTAATTCTTTCAAAATAAACAAATTTATTTTAATAAATTATTATTATTTCTATTTTATTACAATACTAAAATAATTAAACCTCTTAAAATATATCATATAAATAGACTTGATTGTTATAGAAGTTAACCCATAAGTAGATTCATATCTTCTATTAAAAAAACTAGATTCATATCATATCCCTAACTAATAAGATGACTTTTTCTTTGTGAACCCACATTTTGTTTGTGCAACCAACAATATTTTGATATTATGAAAATACCCCTCACAGTTCTTCTTCTTCCTTTTACCTTTTTCTTTCACTTTCTTGACTCATTCATTCATTCTGTTGGTTTCGTCGCATTCAGTGATTCTCGTGAGAGGAGAGGTCCATTGTGTCCACTTTGGTCGAGTTGAAAGTCTTACGGAGATACGTCGGCAAGTGGTGGTGGTGGTGGTGGTTATTGTGACCACTTTGGTTCATAAGTTATACAGTATTTATGGATTGACAATCCGTCAGTTCTATATAACTTATGGATTAACAATTTGTAAGTAATATATGGATAAGTACCATACGGATTGGTAATCCGTAAGTTTTTTTTTTAGTTTTTTTTTAAATTTGTTTTATTGTTTATTTTAAATGTAATTAGTATTATTATTTAAAATATCTTTATAGTTTCATAATTGATCCGTAAGTATTTTTTTTATATTTTGGAAGTGGTATTAATTGTAAAATAATTTAGACTTTTAATTTATTTGAGTTGTTGTACTTTAAAATTTGTTGTTTTTAGTGCTTATAATTTGATGAATTACAATTAAGTTCAATAATATTAGCAATTTTAGTATATATGGTTATCAATTTTTATGTATCATATGGTTATCAATTTTAAGTTCAAAAACTTGATTTTGTTGGTTTTTTAATATATATGGTTATTAATTTTAATGTATCATATTATTAAATGCAATAAAAAAATAGTGTGATAGTATATGTATGTTGTGGTTAGGTGTCATTTGTTTGTCATTGGAAATTTTCAATGTTTTGTTAAGATAGACCAAAATCACTGGATGCATGACAATATAATGTCTGAAGAAGTTGATATGGATGTAGAAAACGAAGACGAACCTGGTGTGAAATCAGAACATGTTGATTGTTCTGATGTGTTCAATACTTCTAAGATATTAAAATTAATTTTTGTTGTTAAAGTAAGTTAATGAATGTCCCTTGAAGATTAAAGATGTCTGGATTGCATTGTAGGTGTTTGCTACCCATGATGATGTTTTGAATTAGGCTCGAGCTGTTACTTATGAAATTGGTTTTGTGGCAGTGATTATGAGGTCAAACACAAATACTGGTATGAGAGGAAGGGTGCCATTTGTCTTAATTGGTTGTGAAAGGAGTAGTCAGTATAGGACCAGGAAGAAAGATTTTGTAAGAACAGTTACTGATAGTAGAAAATATGGGTGTCCCTTTAAGCTATGTGGGAAACCAGTGGTTGGAGGCGAAGGATGGATGGTGAAGTGAATGTGTGAGAGTCACAATCATGAATTGGCCAAGTCATTAGTTGGACATTTATACGCTGGTCAATTGACTAAGGATAAAAAAATTATTATTGCTGATATGACAAAGTCAATGGTGAAACCAAGAAATATTCTGCTAACGTTGAAGGAACACAATGTCAATAGTTATACAACAATCAAGCAAGTATGCAATGCAAGAAATGCATACCGTTCTTCCATAAGAGACAATAATATTGAAATGCAACAACTAATGAAGCTTCTTGAACGGGATCAGTATATTCATTGGCATAGGTTGAAGGATGAAAATGTTGTATGTGATATCTTTTGGAGTCATCCTAATGCAATCAAGCTATGCAATGCTTGTAATTTGGTATTTTTGATAGATAGTGCCTACAAAACAAACAGGTATCGACTCTCATTACTTGACATTGTTGTTGTCACACCAACAGGGATGACATTCTCTGCTGTTTTTGCCTATTTGGAGAGAGAATGTTTAAATAATGTTGTTTGGGCTCTAGAATAGTTTCGAGGTCTTTTTCTCAGACATGATGTCCTCCTTGGAGTTATTGTTACCGATAGAGATTTAACATTGATAAATGTAGCGAAAATTGTATTCCTTGAGTCTACCAACTTGTTGTTTTGATTTCACATTGATAAGAATATGAAGGCAAAGTGTAAATCCTTGGTTGGTAAAAAAATGCACGGATTATGTCATGGAAGCCTGAGGGAGTTTGGTTGATTGTCCTTTTGAGGAAGAGTTCGATGAGTGCCTTAAGAAGTTTGAAATTGCTTGTTCACCATGGCCAATGTTTGTTGACTATGTCAACCAAACATGGATAATTCCCCACAAAGAAAGATTTGTTTAAGCCTAGACGAATAAGGTCATGCACTTAGGAAATACAACAACTAATAGGTATGAAAATCGTAAAGTTTTTTTTGTTGTTAAGGGTTTATGATTTAATGGATAAAAATAGTTGTGTTTGTTTATATTTTTTGTGTATTTCATATGCAAGGTAGAATATGCTCATTGGGCCTTAAAAAGACTACTACATAATAGCTTTGGAGACCTATACAGTGTTTGGGAAGCCATGAACAACACGATCACACTGCAACACACTGAAATTAAGGCATCTTTTGAGACAAGTACACGTGTGGTTGGACATGTTTTTAAAGTTACCTTATACAAGAAACTACTTGACATGGTATCAAGGTATGCTTTAAACCAGATTGTTGATGAGTATGAGTGTGTGAGTTATGCTGGTATTGATAGTTCTCGTAGTGGATGTGTAATGAGAACTACTCATGGTCTTTCTTGTGCATGCGAGCTAGCTAGATATGTTGTGATAAGTGCCATATTTCAGTTATTTTTTAGATTAAAATGTTAGCAGTTATCTTTTGATTGTAATAATTTTCTTATAAACTACCATTAAGTCTAGTTGTTTTATATATATTGTACATTTACTAATGTTTTTGTTTAAATATGAAAGATTCATCATGATTTTATAGATTTTGATGGTTGTTTGTTAGATCCAGAAATAAAGCCAAAAGGAAGGGCAAAATGGTCATTTTCCAAGATTTCAGACATCCACTCGCTTAGGCTACCATCTAGCTCGTCTGGGCTAATAAGATTTCTTCATCCATAAGCAACCAACTCGTCTGGGCGAATTGGTGCCTTCAGCACTAAGTCGCAAATTCCCCTGGGAGAGCTACAACTCGCCTGGGAGAATTTCTCAGCACTTCTTGACTCTTTTCTATAAATAACCATGTTTAGGAAGTTAAAAAGAACCCAACTGAAGCAAATACCAGAGAAAAATGCAGAAGAAGGAGAAAAGGAAAAGTGGAGTCGAGGCGTTGTAGAGTTACAACCGTGGATCACTTCCTTCGTCATTTCTCTTGTTAATATTGTGCTCTACACAATGATCGGTTACTTTTTCTTAAGGGTTATATGTAATCTTTGTACCCTTATGTATCCCTTTTGATATTATATATGTATGAATATTTTCTACTCATTATTGATAATTTCATTCTACTCGTAATGTTTGATTCTATTTGATCACTAGTGTCATGAAATTGGATTTTAAGTGAAACTGGAAAGTAATCTTAGAATTTGAACTGAATGATTTTACTCTTTATGTTACTGATGCAATCCTACCCCGCAAGGGTATTGGATAGAAGACTCCAAGAGGATTGGGCTAGAGCTGCTAAAGAAGGCCTTGAGGTTCTCATGAATCCCAGGGTAGATTTTTGAGCCCATGGACCAAGGTTGGGTCCTCTCTTCTTTGTAAATATTAGAATATATTTTTCCTTCTTTTAGGCCTTGTATTTTGGCCATTCTAGTAGTATAGGGTTTTAGCCTTGTATTTTAGGGCATTTTTAGTAGTCTTTGTATTAGGGACTTTTTTTTATATTTTCATGTATTTTGGCATGGGGGTGAGCTTAGCTATTATAGGGGGGTGTAGCTAAGCTCTAGCTTCTTTAGGAATCTTCTCTAGGAGATGAGCTTAGTTATTAGAGGGGTGTGTGCAGCTAAGCTCTAGCTTCTCAAGGAAGTTTTCTCAAGAAAGCTTCTCAAGGAAGCTACCTAGTCTATAAATAGAAGCATGTGTAACACTTGTTGTAACTTTGATGAATGAAAGTCTTATGAGACACACTTCAAAGTTCCACTTCTCTCCCTCTTTTATTCCTTCAATTTCGTGCTCCCCCCTTCTCTCTTTCTTTTCCTCCATTAAAGCATCCTCTTCAAGCTTCTTATCCAAGGCAATTCTTGGTGGTGAAGCTCCTTCTTCCTTGGCTTATTCCCTAGTGGATGGTGCCTCCCCTCTCCTCTTCTCCTTTGCCTTCTGCTGCATCTCTATGGTGTAAAATCACCATTGAAGGACCTCATTGAAGCTCAAAGATCCAGCCTCCATAGAAGCTCCACAAGCAAGCTTCCATCAGTTACGTTGCTAGGAATAGAGCATAATGTTTTGATTGCAAAAATCACGAGGATATAATTGTAATGTTGGGGTATTTACTGCATATGCGAGGGATTAATACTTAGTAAATATTCTTAGGCTCCAAGTGTGAGGGATTAGCTTAGGATAACTTAATGTGTGCATCAGTAATATTGGAAAATGATTCATAGAAGTTAATCTTATTAGGATACTAAGGGTATGAACGATAAAATCCAATCCTATGTTTTCTTGAATTAATTTAAGTCGTTATTATTATTTCCGTAATTTACATATTTCCGACGCACTGAATATCGTTATTTCCGTATTTTCTGTATTTCTGTTATTTCCATCATTTCGTGATTCTGTTATTTTTACTATTCTTTTAGTTTAAGTTGTCTTTAGTTAATCAAACCAAAACCAACGACATTCGATTAAATTTGTACATAACTACTAAACCGATAACCTTTATCCGAATGAATTAAGTAAACTCGAGTCCATGTGGAGAAAAACTCTTTTATAAATGTGAACCTACAACAAAAATTGGTACGCTTGCCAAAACTCCTAACATGTTGTCGTAGCATACCTCTGGGTGTAATCCATATGTTTTGGCAGAGGCTAAGTTTTTCAGACCAAGGGTTATCTGAGCCCAAGGTAAGCATAACTGAAGAGATGAAAATCATATCCAATCGGTATGAAAAACTTGATGTATGTGGCAAAGTTACTCTAAAGAGTAAACTTTGGGAAATTGCCTACCCTAATCTAAACTCTATGTGTGCTCCTCCAGAAAAGGTCAATACAAAATGTGTTCACAAGAAACTAATGACCAAACATGAAAGATCAACAAAGCAGGATCCGTCTTATTGGGAGTATGTTGATGCATTACATTTTGTGCAAAATAGTAATTCTTCAGTCAAACGTAGTGCATCATCATCTGAGCAAGCAAAACCAAGAAGGACCATGCCGATGTTGGATCAATTTCATCCATGCATTCATGATTCCATTGAAAACATTGTTGATGTCAAAGATGATGGTAACTATGGATATCGTGCAATTGTCGTCTTGTTAGGTATGAGTAAAGATTCATGGTCTTTGGTCCACAACCATTTGCTTAAAGAACTTGCAAAATGGTCTGATGAGTATATCAACCTGCTTGGTGTCAGAGAAAGATTTGAGGAATTAAAGCGGTCACTACTTATTGATGGATTATCCATGGTATATAAGTTTTTTGTTACGTTTTGATGGAATAATTTTGCTTTAAATAAATCTAATAAAAAATTTTATGTGCAAGTTACCATGGATAAGTGAATGAATATAACCGACATGGGATATGTGATCACATCAAGGTATAATGTCATCCTTGTTTCTCTTTCTCTCCAACAAAGCATGACATTTTTTCCTTTTAGAAGTGAACCAATAAGAGATTGTTGTGTACATCGCATAATACGTATCAATCATGTGTATGGTAATCATTTTGTTCGGGTAAAAGCGTTATCATTCTGTTTGTGTAATTTATGTATTAAATAGTGTTATGATAATTTTAATGTGTATATCCATATGTAACAGGTATTTATAAGATACCGTTGTCCATTACCGCCAGTAGCTTCATTATGGTCTACACATTGTCATCATCAAGCAAACCAATGGCCTACACCATATATTAGTAGAATGCAACTGTACACAAATTTGTCAATGTTAAAAACAGACTTTGTTGATTTAGGTGAAAATTGGACATTTAGTTACTTATATAATTGTCATGTAATACGATAATATACACATGTTTCATTGGATATTCATATAATTATCTATTATAGTTAACTTTTAAACAATGTACAATTATTTATGTTTTACTATTTTAATGACAAAATTATTTTATTGAAGAGGGTTTACAGTTACTACAATACGTTTAGTTTAGTTGTATGTCACTAATTAGGGCTTATGGTTTACTTATTGTTTGATGGTACGCGACTAATTAGGTATGGTTTAATTCACGACCTAGGGTTCGGGGTTACGAGAGTTATTAAATAATAAACATTGTATAGTTACAAAAATAAATAAAAAGGTTCTGAGATAAAATTAAATAATAAACATTGTCAAATTGCAAACAAAATCATATAAAACGTAATAAATCCTAAAGGTCTTCATGCATCTTCCATACGCCGCCTTCGTTGCGACCGCACATATACATTGTGTTCTGCAGTTACACCTCTAACGATCCTTAGGCAATCTTCTGTGACAGTGTATGCTTATGTACCTTTAGTCACTATCCTTAGGTTGAGCAATCTTTCCAACCTTTCAGCTATTGCTTGGCAAGCCTCCAAGGACATTGACAACAAGCAAAAAAGTTTAGGGTTAATGCATGTTTAAATAAAATGAGTAATAGTGACAATTAAAAATATATTTTACCAGTGCATGTCGAGGTTGCTCTACATAAGCAGGTGCATCTGTAAGTGCTTCGTCCATAGCTCTTGCCACCACCGGGTGCTGAGGAATATCTGGTTCAATTAATGTGTCATCATGCAGCATGGGTAGATGTTTAAATAAAATGAGTAATAGTGGCAATTAAAAATATATTTTACCACTACATGTCGAGGTTGCTCTACATGAAAAGGTGCATCTGTAAGTGCTTCGTCCATAGCTCCTGCCACCACCGGGTGCTGAGGAATATCTGGTTCAATAAATGTGTCATCATGCAACACGGGTAGATGTTTAGGAAGATCCCTAGGCTGTGCCGAACTCATGAAGGGATGAGAAATCATGTAGAACCACTCCATGTAGTCTGTTACACACTGTCCAAGTGCAACACATATTTGACCCACCGGTGCAAGGTATTCAAAAAATTGAATCCATCTATCATCAATATCTTCTATGCATAATGTTGGAGCAGCAGGGTGTGGAGGAATGGTCTGCACATAGCCAAACTGTTGCATAAACCTCTATAGTCGGTGTGTGATAATAAATGGACCCCCATCGGATATGTCTAGAAAACAAAAAAAAAAACAACTTAAATTCTCTAAATGCACGGTGGTCACCATAAGGAATTCAGCACATAGCATCAAACGTCAATCTATCCAACCGCTTATGATACATCGACACTGGTAATGCTTTCTCAGACTTCCAACGACAGGCATGTGGTTTCATCTCATGATAATCTTTAACAGCAATACACGAAGCAATAGAAAGAAAATGCTTATAGATCCAACATTGCACATATTTTGAAAACAAAAAAAATAAAACAATACTCAACATAAAATACATAACAAAAATAAAAAATTAAAATTAATTGTAATTACCTCTAAAAGTGTGATATACCCTGCAAGTTGTTTGGCGCTGCTCTTAGATGGATCATTCAAATTCCCATACATATGGACTAGGGCGACAACTCCCCATGCGTAGCTTTCACTCTGGATGAGGTCACGAAAGACATCCAAGAATACCACATGCACGTGTGTGACACTCTTGTTAGCAAATGGTGTGCAACCTACCAAATGCAAGAGATATGCTCGAGCTGTTATAGTCCACTGTGTTGCATCACATTTGCTACGATAAATGTCTCGCAGCCACGATAGTTGAACATATGCCCCATGTCATTGTACCGTCTTAGCTCTTGCTTCTTCTGAACTAACTTCAAGTAATTCAGTTAACAACAACAAGACTTTGTTCATATGAAGAGCCTCAAAGCTATGGAAGGCGCCTATAATGGGCAAATGAAGCAACAATGCCACATCATCGAGGGTGATAGTCACCTCTCCTATAGGAAGATGGAAACTACTAGTTTCCTTATGCCACCTCTCTACAAAACCTGATATAAGTCCCCGGTATCCAATGTCCAAGGAAAATGCGATCAAAGGACTTAATCCTACAGCTGCCACTAAGCCTTCAATCTCTAGAGCAGGCCTGTCAAATTTCGCAACCTTCCATGGGAGGATGACTTCAACTCAGGACGTTCCTAAAAATCAAAGTTTAAATCATTTCAACAATAATAACAAATACTTACGAAAATATTATTTATTTAAAAATATAAATACCTCTTCATTCCAAACAATCATTACAACATGATGAACATAGCCAATCAAAACCGATGTGTCGTGGGGCCTGTCTGGAAAACCCTCGGCATCAGTAACTACATCATTAACAACTACTTCTTTAGGTTGTTCATGGACCTCATCAGCTGCATGATCCACATGCTAAACATCCTCAGCAACAGGTGCAGCTTCCCGTTGCCTACGTGCAGATGCTGTGAGCCTTCGTCGCTAGGGAGCTTCATCTGAATCACGACTTACTTCTTTCCCTAAGACTCTTCTTATAACCCTACCTAAAGCCCGACTCAAATATCTTATTCTAACCATAATCTGCACATTTAAACAATCATAACAACTAAAGTCATCATTCAAATAATACTACAATCAATTACTATTTTATAATTCTTAAATAAAAAATATTTTTAAAATTACTTTTTTATTACTTTTACAAATTCTAAATGAATATGGAAATTTTTTTCCAAATATATAAACTTGACAACACTAATGAAGTAAATTTAAATTAATGACCAAAATGTAAGTACAATTTTGGTTTTAAAAACTAACAAGTGACTATTTCATTTTTTAACAAATTACTAACACAATAAATTTTAATTTTTTTAAAACAAAACAATTTTTTTCCAACCACTATTTATATAAATATTTAATACCATGAGTGTACTAAAATATACACCACTATATGAATAAAAAAAATAATTTACTTACATGTCAAATATAAATAAACTACTTACATTTTACAAATAAAGAAATAACAATAATATATATATACATTTATTTTTAAATATACAATTTTTTTAAAAAACAACTTCAAAAAAAATATAATTAATTAAATATAAACACATAAAAATATACAACAATATTTTTTTATTAAAAAGAAAATTTACAACAAAATAATTTATTTCTTTTTATTTATAAAAAATTAATTCTATTATTATTTTATTAATTAACGAACAAAAGGAACATACCCACTTACAACGATGGGGAGTGGGACGACGATGCCAGAAACTGGCTAAATGGAACGAGTGGAGGGAGACAGCGGCAGCGGCGCAACAACAATCATGAAACAAAGGAGGAAGAGACGAAGTGTAACACCCAGCGTGTACGGACAGGAGGGAGGGACGTAGTTTTTTTAAATTTAAGTGAAGGGCAATTTCGTCACTTCACTTAAATTGTTGGGTGCACAAGCAATGTGCCTGGTGCACGTAGCAAAACCCTTATCTTAAGTATTGGCTCCACTTTATGCTCCTTTTCTAGTCCTCTATCAACTAATTTGAGTTTGAGTTCTTTGACATTGAAGATTTTGATTTTGAAGATTTCAATTTGGTTGCATGATTGTGATTAAATTTTGAATTTGATTTGATATTTTTTTAAGGGAGATTTGAGATTTGAGATTTGACTTTGAAATTTTATGATTGTGAGATTGAGGTTTCTAGCTGGTTTATAAATTTTAAATAAAATTAAGATTGTGACGGTTAAAGTATGCCACGATGTAAAAATTATTTTAAAATAATTAATTTGGTTATTTAAAATTTCATAAAATAAAATAAAAAATGAAAGTTAAAAATGGATAATATATTAACATTAATTATTTTAAAACGGAACAAATTTTAAATATAAAGGATCAAAATAATTTTTTTAAAAATATTAAATAAATGGGTTTTATGAAAAAAAAAGAAATCAAAAGAATATTTTAGCCTAAAGAAATGATCAATTATTTATCAACAAATTACTTAAAAAATTCTATCTGACTTCGAGTTCAAAAATTAATAACCATACTCTCTTTTCACATTATGCTAAACTTTGAAGATTAGATAATCTAAAATATTAAAAAAAGTAAATTGGTTATTTAATCCCATAAATTGCACGTAATCAAAATAAATTTATTTTATAATATAAATATAACATTATAAACTTTGAAACTCTTATTCATAATTATATTATTTATGTTAATTATTTTTAATAAGAGAAAAATACTTTTATTTTGTATAATTTTTTCAAAATAAACTGAAAAAAATTACAGTATCTTTAATAACTGATTAAAAAACTTAAAAATAACTTTTTTTATTAAAATATAAAAAATTATATTAAAAAAATTAAAAGTAATTTTTTTATTAAAATATAAAAAATTTATATTTTTATGATTTTTATAATAAATATTTAATTTTTTTTTCTTTTAATTCTTTAACTTTATATAATAACAACCCTTAGCAACACACATAACCTATTGTACCATCACCGTCATAAATTTCCAAAGACAAGCTCAGAATTGGCAGGACCTTACCGAGCACATCACTTCACAAGTTTCCTGTAAGCACGTAGGGACAAGATAGGCGTACCTCACGTGCACCTAATAGAAATTCTTCGATTTAGGCATAAGAAAAGAAAAAAAAAATTCTTGGATGCTTTGTGGGTAAGAAAAATTTCTTGCTTATAATAACATGTAGTAATTTTTAGTAAGACATTAATCTGCCATAAAATTAAGTAAAAATTCCTCACATAGACACGAAATACCAAAGATATCTCTAATACCTACAAGATCAAGTGAAATTTTTAATTGGAAATTGGAATAGGCTAACTACCAATGAAGCATGTCACATGGAGCATGATTAGCAAAGTCATCCAATATTAATGAACCACCGAAGGAAGTTGGCAACAGTCACTAACCTTTAATGCCATGGCTGTATGCTTCAATCATACACAGCTTCATTATTACATTATAACCTCTTTTTTCTCTCTCTCTCACACACTCTCTCTCTCTTTTATCTCTTTCTGTCTATGGCATGACCAATGCGAACGAGCTTTTTCTAGTTTCAGTTCTATTAGTAATTTTTACTTTATAAGCTCAACTTCAGGCACATTTCAGTGCAACAGAAGTTTCCTTCTTTTTTTTTTCTTTTTTCTTTTTGTTTCTTGTGAGCTTTATTCCCTTTAACAAGTTCGACTATTGCATTTAAAACAAAATATTTTGGACTTTTTGTGACTAAGGAAATCGACCCTTTGGTTGAATAAACATAACTTTGTAGTTCCCACTCAAAAGTTAAGGGTGTTTTGTATTATATTGTCTTTTGGTGGTTATGGCTTCGTTTTGGTTGGGTAGATGAACAACTCTAGACGGAGAAAACAAAGTCACATTCGTTTTTGAGTTTTATATTTTTTTTCTTCTGGTCTTTAGGCTTGTGCAATGCCAAAAAATATACACATTTTTATTAGTAATGGTATGACATATTCATGCATTTCTCTATTTCAACTAAAGTTTGGAGCCGGAGAAGCTTTTCAGTCAGAAAATTTGGAAATGAAGACCTCAAACATAAGTTAGTTCAGTTTTTGGTTCAGCGAGATCCACCAAAAAAAAGATTTGATTTTGCAGTTCATGTTACATCTTATTGTTAGGACAAACCTCTGATCAAAAGAGTCAAATTTGGTAATTGAATTAGAGGAATTTGCAAGGCCTAAGAAGGGGGGGGGGGGGGGGGGGGTCATATGTGATGTTTCTAGTTTATTTATAGGCATAAAACCTGGATTAGAAAGGACTCACCTATTGAAAAGTTCAAAGAGATAGAAGCAAATAAAGCATTGGAGATTTCAAGGCTTGTGTTATGCATTGTGGGAATCATCATGGGAGTAGTTAGTAATGAGTACTCAAATGGATCTGTTCAAGGCTGCAATAGTTTAGAGGAGAAGCTCGATGATCTTCGTGGCCTACTTGGCAAGGCTGATGGTGATCCTTTGAGAATTGTGAGTGTTGGTGCTGGTGCTTGGGGCAGTGTTTTTGCTGCTTTGCTGCAAGATACTTATGGCCAATTCCGTGATAAGGTGCAAATCAGGATATGGAGAAGGCCAGGAAAGACAGTTGATAGAGCCACTGCAGAGCACCTCTTCGAAGTTATCAATTCTAGGGAGGATGTGTTGAGGAGGTTGATAAGGCGCTGTGCTTATCTGAAATACGTCGAAGCCAGGCTTGGTGATAGGACTCTTCTGGCTGATGAGATTTTGAAAGATGGGTTTTGCTTGAATATGATTGACACACCACTTTGTCCATTGAAGGTGGTCACAAACTTGCAAGAAGCTGTTTGGGATGCTGATATTGTGGTTAATGGTTTGCCTTCAACCGAAACACGCGAGATTTTTGAAGAGATTAGTATATATTGGAAGGAGAGAATCACAGTGCCAGTGATAATCTCTTTGGCAAAGGGTATAGAGGCTGCATTGGAGCCTGTTCCCCATATTATAACCCCCACAAAAATGATTAACCAAGCAAGTAAGATTTCCGTTCTTATTTTTGCGATTTATCTTTTCTCCCCCACAAAAACTTCAAAGGCCAGATTATTCTCATACATTTGATACAATAGAAGAGAATCCCATCAAGCTTTTAAATTGCATTTGCACAACTACATCAGTTGCATTTGCCTGCAATTTTGTTAATCACAGTACAACAACACCTATGACCATAACTGCAACTTAAAACCTTGAATTGTATGAGCTCTCATATGGAAGAATATAATTTCAACTTTTTTTTATGAGGCAAACATCCTTATTTAATTAGTAAGTACAAGGTGTTGTACCGGCTTCCTTTTTGTAGTTAGTTCATTTCACTCAAATTTATGTCATATTCATATTTAGGTATATTACAAATCAAGGATTTGGCTCCTCTTCTGCATTTTAGAGTATAAAGTACAGTAATAACTATTGATTCAGAACTTAACAGTTGAAAACGTTATAAAATACATGTACTTATATAATAAATCATGGAGAGGTTGTTAAAACTTCAGTAATTGATTACTCTGTACTTATCCTCTAAAGTAACTCCTCACTTTAGAGAATCCAAATCCATATAAACTGTGATAGTCCACCAGCTAGGTACTGCTATTTGTTATCTAGAATTTATTTGATACCAACCAATAGAAGCTGATAATTTAGTAGTATATCTATTTCTATATTTTCTCATTCTCAACTCTTTACAATTCATACTTTGACAGCTGGAGTGCCTATGGAGAACATACTTTATCTTGGTGGTCCAAATATTGCCTCAGAAATATACAACAAGGAGTATGCCAATGCTCGAATATGCGGAGCAGAGAAATGGAGGAAACCTCTGGCAAAGTTTCTACGACAACCACATTTTATTGTCTGGGACAACAGTGACCTTGTCACCCATGAGATCATGGGTGGCCTGAAAAATGTCTATGCAATTGGTGCCGGTAAGCTTCAAATTAGTTAACAGCATAAGTTTTACAGCTAATGTGAAACTTGTAGTAATCTGTATTGCCATGTCTTTTATATGTTGTAATGGTTGTGACTTCTGCAGATAATCCTTTATGATGGCATTCTAGTTTTTAGTTTTCACCGCTGATTTTAGTTTTGAATGCTATGCAAACATTGAAATGTGCTTAAAAAGTCACTTTGATGAATGATGGTAGGAGAAATGAACAGATGAAAGAAAACTAGTTGAGAACCATAGGCAATTCAAAAAAGTGTTTAAAGGCTCTATCATTGGTCCATTTGCTTTAATATGATATTATCCTTTTTCTAAAGAGCTTTTCTCCTTGCATATGCTAGTTGACTCGTTGGCTGTATGTTGATTTCACTTGTTGATTTAGTTCCTTCTCCAGAAATTGTTTCAAACTTTGTTTTTTTCATATTCCAAATGTCTGAACTCCATCTTTGCTATTGATTGGTCCAACTCTCGTTGAAGTCTGTTTTTCCTAGGATAGGCTTGGTCTCAGTAGTGACTCCAAGCATTTATGCTAAGAATCTCAGTGTGTTGTTGTGTACAAATCAAAGTTTAACCTTACCAAAATTATAGTATAGACTATATAGAGTTTATCTAGTATAGTGTAGTGAATGAGGGTTATTCTACTACCCAACCAATATATTAACAGGAGTTGTATAAAAGTAAAATACTAATTATCAAGGGTAATTGGAGATAAGATTCTTATATCAGAGATTGGTTAAGGAATTAATCTTCACTGTTGGACATAATAGAATATATGCAAGTTCAAATAAAATTCAAGTATTCAACTAATAATAACTGCATCAAAATAATTATATTCGTGTCTAGAGATCCAAAACTATATCTTACCATGAGGAAGGATTTAGTCTCTCATCAATATAATCATATTAAACATAGAGAATCAACAAATAGAAAGATAGAACAATTAAAGATTAATTCTCATGACTTCTTTATTCCTACTCATTTTGAATATTGCATTGAAAAGTTCTCTCCAAAGTGAAAGAAGAGTTTTTCTTCTATCATCGCTGACTCTTTAAATTATCGTCAAATAAATATCTGTTTCTTATGCTTCTAGATGTCTATTTATACATAATATGGTTCCTGTAGAGTCCTTTAGCAAAGGACTTAGGTTTCTGTCGTTGGTCCATGCCTAAAATGGTGTCCTGAAGAGAAGTGAGACTCAAATACTTGAATTGGAGCAATAAAACATATCCAAACAGTCATTAATTAAGTAACACGGTCATGCCATGGACCACAGTAACCAGGTTTATTCTTATGTTTTCAAACTAGGTTGATTCTCACAACGCCAAGTTGCTAGATCAGTTCATTCATAACTAGAATTTATTATTTTTGACAACAGACTTTTGATCCGTAGTGTTTTGGTTTAATGCTAATTCTTGTTCTCTTCCTTTTGTTTAGTATTACAAGTGGCAAATGGGAAAATTTGACTGCGACAATAGGAACCTGCCTTATTCATTTCCACAACTTACATTTACATTCTTATTATTGTCAGGAATGGTAGCAGCCCTTACCAATGAGAGTGCTACTAGCAAATCTGTCTACTTTGCACACTGCACATCAGAGATGATATTTATCACTCATTTGTTGGCTGAAGAGCCTGAGAAACTTGCAGGGCCACTATTGGCTGACACTTATGTGACTTTACTAAAAGGTCGTAACGCATGGTATGGTCAGATGTTAGCTAAGGGTGAATTAAGCCCAGACATGGGTGACAGCATCAGTGGCAAAGGAATGATTCAGGTAAGTTCAGTAATTTTCCACTTATTAGTAATAAGTGAAAAGTTATTATTTTCTTCCCAACACCTATTCTAAATTCCTTAGGTCACTTTCGAATGTACAAATAGTATAATATGCATTAAAATGTGAATATTATGAGATAGTGACTGGTGGAGAATTTGGCAGCAACGCATAGCAGTGCCTTTTAGTCATTTTAATCGTAGTTTAGTGGAACTTTTGTCTGCTATTATGGTTTAAAGCATCCCTGCAATTTCAATGGTAGATTTTCTTTCCTTTATCTTTGAAAACATTAAGTAGTTTTTGTTAGAGACTAGGGAGTCCCACATCACTTAGCCTCAATTCTTGGGGTGCAATTTATATATGTATTGAACAATTTTATTTAATGACAATTGGTTTAAAGATGGAATCTAATGGTTTTTGCATTCTTAAATGTTCATAATGAGAGATGTGGTTTTTGAATATTTTCTCATCAACATGTTCTACATTCTAGTTATTGATTTAGAATGGGGTTTCCCTTCTATCATGATTGGCATTTGAATCTTAAAATTTCTAGTTGGATTTAAGAGAGCATGAACAAAGGGAAATTTTCTTGATCTGCTTTGACAAATATGATAGTGCTTTTTCATGCTTTAAATGTGAGGACAATATAAAAAAAACACAAGTGATTCCCCAGAGCTAAAGGATTAATAATTCATAGTTCATATGTATCCTGCAAGAACAAATTTTGTAAAATGTGAAAGTGAGATACAAATTGGATGCTTTTGACCACTTTGATATATTGTGGATAATTAGCCCTAATAGATGCTTTTGTTACATAAGTTGTGGATTATGGCAAATTTGTTTAAACTTATTTGTTGAAATAAACACTTATTTTAATAAAATAAACAACTTTCTATTTTTTAATATGTTTTTCTAAATTACTTATGCTTAAAAAAATAATTTTTTTGCTTATTTTAAGAAGCAAATTTTATCTACTTCTTAAAAAAACGTTTACATAAAAAACACTTATTTTAAAGTTTTTTTTTTAAGTTTAAACAAACTCACTCAATATAATTCACAAGAAAAAGGAGGATTTTTCTTTAATTTGTTAATTTCTCCTCTCACTCAACATTTTGTCTTCGTTGATTCACTCAAATTCTTCTGACTAAAAAAAATGGGTGCAATTGATATTTGTAGGGTGTCTCTGCAGTGGAGGCATTCTTTGAACTTTTGAGCCATTCAAGCCTGAATGTGTTGCACCCAGAAGAAAACAAACCGGTTGCTCCTGTTGAACTCTGCCCCATCCTGAAGACACTGTATAAAATATTGATATCCAGGTAACTAATTTCTTGCAACCATTATTTGCCTCTTGACATGACCCTTCAAGCTTATTACTTTGAAAACTAATTAAAATTGAAAAGTGTTATTTGTAAGACAACTCATACAAGCACTAAAAGACCAACAATAGTTAACACAAGTGTTAATGATTTATGTCTTTTAATCAAGTAATTCAGGATTTGAATCATGATTGACAATTGGGTATGAAATAAATTGTGTTGAGAGAAAAATACTCACCTTGTGTGTGCTTATGGTTCCTAACAAAGATTTGTCACTACTTTTGACGAAACAATTTTATACTAATACCATGATAAAAAAAAATACAAGCACTAAAAGAAAAAAAAACAACTTGCAACAAATTCTAATTATTTGCATTTGATTCATATAATTTGCAATCACTAAAAGAGTTTAATGGTTATACACCGATAGTATAAAATAGTTTTACATTGTTATTCAATCACAAATCACCATTTGAATTAGTTTAAGATAATTATTTGAAAAATTAACAAATTTATCATGGATGAGTGTGTAAGACTTCTTACCATTAATGTATAACCTTTTTTCTCTTATTAAAATCAAATCTCTCATCTCAAATTCCAATTAATAATTAACATGAATGTAAAGAGTTTGAAATCATTTTTTTATTTTCTTTTGAATATTTTATATTTTTTCCTTACGAATTTACGCAAATCAATATTATATCACACATTCATTATATTTTCGTTAATTATTAGACAAAATTTAGGATGTGCACTATTAGAAAATTATGAAAACTATATGTGAATAATTAAAAATAAAAAGACTAAAAATTCGACATAAACTAAAATATAAGGACTGAATTTACCTTGCTACTGATGCATTTTGCATTTCTCAGGGAACAGTCATCAGAAGCTATTCTCCAAGCTCTTAGGGATGAAAATCTGAATGATCCCCGTGAACGCATTGAGATTGCACAAAGCCATGCTTTCTACATGCCTTCACTTCTTGGACAACCTTGAACGCATTGAGATTGCACAAAGCCATATTATCTACAATTAATTATTTTATTATTTCATAATAGACGTGGGATAAATTTTTCCACTCCTGTATTGTTGAAATTAAGAAGTTTATTTGTGAAACAAACAAACACACTGAACTGACTCGGAAAAAAAATTGACATATGCAGAGGCCATCAGTTTTAGTACAATCTTGAGTAAAAATAGGAAATTTAAGTTTTTTGGATAACTTCAAGAAAAGGGCGAAAATATCACATTTGTTCTAAAGTGGTTATCTTAAATTTATTGTACGAATATTTGATTTATTATTTTTAACAATAATAAGAGGAAAAAAAATAGAATAGAAGAATATGCAATTTTTTTATAAACAAAAACTGAATAAACGATAAAATTCACTCATACGTAACTTCTAGTGTAACAAACAACTCAAAAGCCATATAGTTTTTTTTAAAAGAAAATGTGATGTGATCTTTTTAATTTTTAATTTTCTCGCATATTTTTAAATCAAACAATAATTTTTTATATTAAATCTTAATTTATGAAGAAAAATAAGTAGCACATCAATAATTTAAGTTAAATAAAAAAAACAAAAAAAGCAGATATATTTACCTCAAAGATGATTTTCTTGACACACTATTCTCTTAAACTTTTGGAAATTAAACCTTAGTGCTCAATCACAATCCTTCTTCAAAAACACTTTTAAACAAAGAATTTAAATAAAATGCATAGGATGATTTCTAATTTTAATTGGTTGAATCCTTACGATGTATTATATTAAAATTAAACTTTTTAAACTGATATGCAAAGTGATTAAGATCGCAACATTAAGATTTTTTAATTGTCTATAGTTTGTAATTAAGAACACTCTTTTACCATTACACTTAAATGCTCATTTAAATATTTGGTACAAAATATAGTATTAATATAAGTTTTATAAAAAAATAGTTTAAAATTTAAATTTTATTCTTTTTAATTTATTATATTTTGATAATCTTATATATTATGTTTTAAAATATAATATATAAGATTAAATTCTATTTTTACATAAATTAGAATATGTATAGGCTTTATTTTTATTTTATATATTATATTTTTATAATCTTATATATTTTTATCACACTATTCAAAACTTATTTTATAAAGTAAATATATAATATAAATTTATCTTTAATGTATACTTTTTTACATAAATTATAATTTCATAAAATGACAATATTTTATTATCTTTTTAATATTTATATATGTAATTTAATAACAGTATTTTTTTTACCTATATTAAGATATTCTTGTTATTTATTATAATAATATTTTTTATATTTAACTTTATTTAATCAAGTACAAAATTAAATAGTAAAGATACATAATTAAATAAAATGACAGTATTTTTTATTTTTTAAAATATTTATGTATGTAATTTAATGACATTATTTTTTATCTATATTATAATAAATAACATGAATATCTTAATTTGGATAAAAAATATTATCACTAAATCACAAGTATTATTTAAAAAGATAAACATAATATATAAAATAAAAATAAAAATTATATAAATATACATATTCTAATTTATGTGAAAATAAAATTTAATCTTGTATATTATATTTTAAAAGATAATATATAAGATTATAAAATATAATAAATCTAAAAAAATGAATTTTGAACTATTTTTTCACAAAAGTTATATTAATACTATATTTTGCACCCAACATTTAAATGAGTACTTGAGTGTAGTGGTAAAAGAATGTTTCTTATTTCAAGGATCATGATTCTAGTCTCTCTTAAAGTATTTTTTTTAAGTTCTTATTTTTTAAGAAAATATTGATCAACTTTTTAGTCTAGCCAACGTTTAAAGTTTAACGGTCAACTGTTAGTCAACAGTTAAAATAGGACTAGGATATTGTATTTTAAAATATATGGGGGCTCAAATAGTAAATTAAAAAATAGGAAACCGATTTAGTGTAATAGGAAAAATAGGGGACGAATTTTGTAATTAAGTCTTTTTTTAAAAGGAATAACTTGCTAAATTACACTATGAATTTTAGTATAGGCATAAATAAATTTTTGGTTCGTCTAATTTAATTTTTTTTTCAATTTTGTCTATGCAAACAAAAAATTGTTTTAGTCATTACAAAATATGTTTGTTTTGTTTTAGATAATATTTTTTTTTACCATTCAAAGCTTTTTTATTGTTCCAAGCGCTATCTAAAACACTTTACCGACAAAAAAATAAACTAACACATTTTACGATGATTAAAACAATTTTTTTTACAGGAACAAAAATAAAAAAATATTAAATTACATGAAAAAAATATATTTATGCCTTCTAGTAAATGAAAAATGTATTTTTTATAGGCAGAATATTTTTCAACAAAATCAAAGCTAGCACAAATGGTGTAGAACCTGGCACTGCTGGTTTCATAAACGATGAGGGATGAACAGGGTGTAGAAGTTATTTTATAAAGGGTTTCGGGTGTCACATTGTTAGTTTGTAATTGTAAGAACCTTCCTCAAAGAAGTGTCAAAACTAAAGGTGACAGAAATCAATGATCATGAAACAATTATGGTTGTCATGTTTAGAGACAGAGTAACTCCGCAATGGTAGTTACAGCATGGAAGATCAATGAAGCCACTCAGACTCAAAACTACAAAAGCTTTAAGAAGGAGACTTAGCTTGGAATTTAGCAAAGATATTTTTTTCCTTTGTTCTCCAAGTCTGTTCCAGAGTTGAACAGATCTCCAAAAACTCTATCACATATCAATCATCTATTATCATCAAGCATCATAATAACAAATACGGCCATGAAATTTCATGGGAAAATCTATCATGTTTTGGTCCAGGCACAATCATAATCCAAGAAAATTTTCTCCAAATTTAGCAACACATCCACAAGGGAAAAAAATGAAATACTGTAAAAAAAAAAAAAAACTTTAGCTATGTTTAGACGATAAAAGAAATAAAAAGAAAGAAAAAATAAAGTAATCTAATAGAAAAAAATGTATCCCTATTTTCAAAAAAAAAAAAAGCTCAGTATATAAACACCTTTAATCCCACATGCAAGAATGGTTGTGTTATAAAAAGTATAGGCTAAATTATAATTTATTTTTTTAAAAAAATTTCAACTTCATGATTTTGGTCTCTTTGATTTTTAATTATATCATTTGGTCATGCATCCTAGTTTTATAAATTTTCTATTTTGGTCCCCCTATAGATTATTAACTAATAATTGTGATTATTAAAAATATTAAATTAATTATAATGTAAAAAAAATTATTAATCATTAAAAAACTTTAATAAAAAGACTTTTAACCCTAATGTGGTGTTATTACCGGTGGTATCGCTTGTAACATTACAAGAGGTATTTGCAAAAAAGAAAAGGAATACAATGTTGTAAAAAATTAAGATTAATAATTTTTATTCAATTTTTTAATAATTATTTATTTTGATTAATTTATAATTAACTTAATAACTCAATTAATTAGAACTATTTGTACAAGAGGACCAAAATCACCCATTTATTAGACTAAAGAACCAAATGTTATAATTAAAACCTACAGGATTAAAATCATGAATTTAAGAAACTAGATAGGTCAAAATTATAATTTAAGAAAAAGTATAATACAACATGCAACAACTTTTTTCGGGTATAATCCCTTATAATCCAATCATTCACTCCGGTGACACCAGCTATCACCGATTTTTATACAAGATAGGTGAATCATGTACACAGTCATTGATCTAAACCTTCAAAACTGAGACTGATTCCCTTGAAAATGCATATGATAATCTATTTATTTCACTAGAAATTTACCACTACAATAAATTCTAAGAGTGTGTTTGGATAGAGAATTTTAACTGAGGAAAATAATTTATCAGAGAATTTGAATTTTTGTAATATAGAATTTATTGTTTGGATTTGTTTTTTTGAAGAATTTAAATTTTTAGAATTTTAAACAACTAAAAATGTGAAATTTCAATTTTTTTCTAAAAGGTGAGAAATTGAAATTCTCTTCTTATAGAGGAATCTTCTAAAACGTTCGTGTATTTCCTTAATAACCTTCATCTTCTTCAACAAACACTGTCTCAGCTTTCGTGGAACATCAATCGAGTGTGGACGTAGAAAAAACACGTATAACTAACATACCAACCATATCTTTTTTTTGTATTCATTTTTTTAGCCCTCACAATTTATTTTTTATCCAAACAAAAAATTTTGAAAATAAAAGAATTTCAATTGAAGTATTTGAAATTCTTAAAATTTAAAATTTTTCAAAATTTTAAATTCTTCCATCCAAACACACTCTAAGGACAGAGAATATTTATCAGCTCCAAACTTTGGACAGCGCGTGAATTCTTGCAAGTAAGTAGAATTCATTTTGGAATTCAAAAGGGGAACAAAATTGAATAGAAGATAAAGTACACGAGGCAGAAAATGAGAGAGTATAGCCTACCTTTGGTCTTCATTTTGAGAAGATTTTACCTTCTTCCTTCTCTCAATTTTACAAAACACAAACGTAGAGACTAACAGTGATAGTTGACAACTTTTAAGCAACATTTAGGTGTCATCTAAGGATTCATGAGTTTTAGGTGTAAAAATCCGATGATTAGAAAAGTTGTTTTGGAATTAAAAATTTCACTTATACTTACGTTTGGTTAAAAGAAAGGGAAGGGGAAGAAAGAAGAGAAGTCACCCACAACACCACACAAATTATATAACCTCTAACACGGAATTTAAGATTGGCTTGTTATCAAATCTATCCAAGATATAAGGCAAAAAATTATTAATCAAACTATGGTATACAATAAATCATGCTCCCACTAAAAACTCATGTTTTTGAACCCAATCTACCATCACAAGTAGTGATTTTTAAATCAATTTTTCACCAATTTATAACATCACTGATAAGGAAAAGGAAAATTAGATGTAGATTCACATAAGTCACCACTTACATCAATATCATACCTTGACAATTCAGGAAGAGGACGGAAAGCATGCCATAAACGCTCCTCACAACAGCCAGCAGGTACATACACATTACAAGTTCATATGTTCATTTTATTTAAATGCAAGTTTGAGATTTACATCTTTTACCTCATTACGAACTTAGTACCAACCATTGTGATTGCACCATATGATGTTACTAGTATTAGAGCCCAAGCAATGCACGAGCAAACTGATTTATTGTAGAATATCATGAACTGTATATTTTATATGATTCAATTTAAGAAAGATTGATTTAACATTTTATTGTTGTGTTTTTCCAAAGACTAATAATCCTAGTTCAAAAACATGTTTTTTCGATACATGTGCATTGCATCTATATATAATAGCTTTTATGGTTATAAACTTTCTGTGTTTACAAACTGAGGGTATTGCTAAAAGGGGTGAGGATGTTTGATTTGTTGATATTGCACATCTTGCTGAGTTTCCAATGCAACATGTCCAGAGTACATTAGTGTTAACCATCAACAAATCTTATCCGCAACTTGTTGTTTCAACCACTATCCAAATATTCATTGCATAATGATCTTTTCTTTGTTATCAAAGAATAATAGACAAACACAAACAAAACATAAAAACCCTCCCTACATAACTTCACTTCTTTAGTAGGTACAAACTACTAAATTGCCATCAAATTTTCTCAAAGATTTCAGTGGCAAATGCATTTTTGATTGATTGTGAAAAGGTTCAACATCCCTACCAAGACCAAGTGTCTTCCCTTTCATGTTGTAGCTTCCATTTTTTCAGGTTTAGTAGGTCTTTGTCTTCCAAATACAGTCCACATAACTAGATTATAACATAATGGCTTATGTGGATATCTATGTACTACATTCAGTTCAAACAATAAACTCTACATTAAAACTCCACATAAACAATTTATAGATTTAGGATACATAAAACTAAAAATGTCATGAACTTTACTTAGAATATTTAGTTGTGTTCTTTTTTGGTAGACAATCCCATCTGCTAACAATTTTCAAGTGGCAGCCCATACCACATCTGGTTCTGTCATAATATTCATGAATAACATTCAAAACTGGCATAGATTTTTCCATTTACAGTTGTGATATTGTGGTAATCAAGTCAACCCCCCTGCATCGTGAGATGTATTCTCCTGTAGTATAAATCGCCTACACCAGTAGGAATATAAGAAAGTCTACCAATAGAATAACATTTTTTTCCTGCAAGAAATGAATCCAATAAGCAAATAGTTGCATGTCTGTCCAACACTTATTTTCTTTTGGTTTCAAGATCAACCTATTGTAATTACTACAAACTTGAGTGAAGTCAAATTACTAAAGGTCTCCCGAGAAACAGAGGATGTTAGCATGTGATTGGAACTTTCTGTTCTGCAAATTAGTGCCATAATATCTGTGTTAGGACGTGTGCAGTATTATTAATTGTACAGAATTTCATACTACCTATTAGTTAGTATTTTTTCACTACGTATGTAGGTATTATCATGTATATGATTGGGTATACCATTAGTTTTGTCTGTGAATAAAAAATATGATTTACTGCCAACATTTTGTCATCAGATTCTCATAGAGAAAGGTACAAAATTTTACTACTAAAAACATACTATAAGGAATTTTACTGAAATTTTCCTTGCTTTGTTATTTTCTTTTGATGGTATTTATAATGATTCTAATTTAAGGATAAAGATTGTCAATCATGGTCAAATCTTTTATGGCCATAACTATTAGTGATGTGTAGTTCCTTCATTTTCTTTTGACCAACAAATGCAGCATTTTTTATGGAGTCTTGCAAAAAAAATAAAATCCGATAAGCATATAATTGCATGTATGTCCAACACTTATTTTCTTTTTGGTTGCAGAATGTCGCAACCTATATCACGACGGGACGACAAAGGAAAATAAAAGAGGCGTCTTCTAAAAAAGGAAACGAGTGAGAGTCACCACCAACGTTTATTTAAGGAAAACGTTAGAAAAACAAAAAAAAGGTCTGCAAATTTTGAAAAGAACGGTTCGGGAGTAGTTTACGTATAGGGAAGGTATTAGCACCCCACACGCTCGTCACAAGGGACGGTAGCCTTTAATTGAGTGTACACAATGTGACTTCAAAATCATTTATTTTCCCAGGAATGGTGAATTGCTTTTATTATTTTATTATTATTATTTTTATTTTTTTTCGAGTCGACAAGGATGTTACCCTTGCTCCTACGTATCCCCAGGTGCGATGAGGAAATCAGACCTACGTAGTTCTTTAAGTCTGAATGTTGTGTGTTAAATTGATTTTATGTTTTTTGAAAGATTTATTTTATTTGCGAACAAAGAGTCGTTAAGGTATTGGATCTCGAAATGACGCTTTAAATTTTGAAACGCGAAGGGAATCATTAAGGCGTTGGACCTTGAAACGATCTCAAGTGATATTTGATAAAAAGAAGTTTGGTTGTGAATTGATTTCCTTTATTTGTTTATTAGTCTCTTGTCTAATAAAAGAAAAGAAAACGATTCCACGACACTGGTGGTCGGCTAGAATTAAACCTTACAAATGAAATAAAATTACCAACGATAAAGGAGAGAAGATGAATACATACATAATATCAGAGAGGACCCATAAGGGTACATGGATTACATTCGACTCTTAAGAAAAGAAAAGAAAAGGAAGAAGAACTAACTGGTTGTTGCACCGGGTACAAGGCTAACAAGAGAAGCGACGTAGGGAATGATCCTCGATTGTGATTCGGCAACACCTTGGCTTTGCTTTTCTTCTTTTTCCTTCCTCTCCCTTCGTTTTTCTTCCTCTCTAAACTTTCTGAACCCTTTGCCCCTTCCCCTTCATGGCTATTTATAGGAAAAAGCCATTTGGGGCAGGGGAAGCTCGCCCAGGTGAGCTAGTTACTTAGCCTTGAAGGTAGCAGCTCACCCAGCTAGCTAGTTACTTAGGGTTGAAGGAATTTCATGGCCCAGGCGAGCCAGATGCTAGCTTGGGCGAGCTAGGGTCCAGAAATTTCCACAAAATGGCCATTTCGCCCTTTTCCTTGTGGTTTTTGTTCCCGGATTCGACAATCAAACATCAATTCGAGCGATCCCTCACCCTTGCATTGCAACCGGTGCCAAACCCTGTAATTTACTTAGTAAGTGATCAAAACATCACAAGTGGATAGTGAAAACATCACACCGGATGAAATTAGGGTCTGACTTAGAATCAACCTATTGCGATTACTACAAACCCTAGTGAAGCCAATTGACAAAAGGTCTCCCTAGAAACAAAGGATGTTTGCAAGTTATTGTTCAAAATACTGAATATAGGTTGTCCTTGGAACTTTCAATTCTACAAATTGGTGCCATAATACATGTATTAGGACGTGTGCAGTATTATAAATGGTATATAATTTCATACTGTCAATTAGTTAGTATTTTTTCACTATGTATGTAGGTATTATCATGTATATGGCTGTGTATACTAATAGTTTTGTCTTTGAATAAAAAATATGTATTACTGCCATCATTTTGGCAACACATTCTGATAGAGAAAGGTAGAAAATTTCTACTGCTAAGAACATACTAAAAGGATTTTTACTTAAATTTTCCTTGCATTGTTATTTCCATTTCATGGTATTTATAATGATTCATACTTAAGGAAAAAGATTGCCAATCATGGCCAACAACAGAAAGGACAAAAAGAAAATACAAGGATTGAAAAAAATATTGTAAGTTTGTTATAGGTTTGCTGATAAAGAAAGGAATATCCCCTTGGTTGGGATTTCGTATAATTGCTGACATAAGCTTTTTTTTATCTGCATTATATTGGGCATGCTACCCATTTGGGCTCTGCTACTACCACATTTAGTCTTTCACACAAAATTGGAAAAATGAAAATATTTGAACATTTATAATAAGAGTAAATTAAATTACACTTGCACCCTCTATGTTTTCTCAAATTGCATTCGGTACCCCTCCCTTTTTTACATTACTTTTACCCCCCCCCTTTTTGTTAACGTCGTTAACTAACGTCAATTGAAATATGTGAGTAGATGAAATTGCCCTAACATTTTTGTTACACTCGCACCCCTGTGTTTTTCTCGAATTGCACCCGATACCCCTCCTTTTTTTACATTACTTTTACCCCCCTTTTGTTAATGTCGTTAATCAACGTCAATTGAAATATGTGAGCAAACAAAATTTCCATAACATTTTTGTTAAATACTTAATAACAAATTAACAATTGACCCTATGAATGGACCTTTCTTAAGGCAATAACAGTTTTTCCTTTAATATATGACTCTTATTTCATTGTTGCTAACACTTGAAGAAGATGTGGCTCTTGATTGAGACATTATATCAAACACCTAGTCATCAAAAATAAATATTTCAAAGAAAGGAGTTAAAAACACAAATTCATGAGCAAAATACTAAAATTTGAAGCAGAGGATCATATTCAATCAATAGGCATTACTAGGAACACGTCCAACAAAAATGCAACAACCAAACAACCCATCAAGTACCAAAAAAGATTGAACTAGAAGAAGAAGAAGAAGAAGGAAGAGTGTTAACAGATGTGTGCCAACAAGGTGGATTCACGTCCAATTAGAGAAAAAATGAAAAAAATGGGTAGAGTGTTAAAATATTTTCAGGTTGAAAATAGTGTCATGTCTTTTATGGAGTCGAGAGGAAGAAGATGAGGGTACTTTATACATAAATTTTCATTAAAAGTCATGTGACCAACATGTGTCTACTTTTTGTTAAATTATTAAATGATGTTTAAGAGGGAGGGGGTCTAGGTGTAACGTGAGCTAAACAATTAAGGGATTTTTTATAGGGTGCAAAAAAAGAGGGGTGTCGGGTACAATTTGGAAAAAACACAAGGGGTGAGAGTGTGAGGAAGAAGATGAGAATATTTTAAACATAAATTTTCATTAAAAGTCATGTGACCAACATGTGTCTATTTTCTGTTAAATTATTAAATGATGTTTAGGAGAGAGGGGGTCTAGGTGTATATGGTGCAAAAAAGGTGGGGTATCAGGTGTAATTTGGAAAAAAAAACATAGGGGATACGAGTGTAATTTACTCTTATAATAATTATCAATATATAACAGTATTTGTTCACAAAAGATACTAATAATAGATAACACAAAAGTTGACAACTAACTTAGAAGTCGTCTAAACATTCACATCAAAACCATAAAAATATAAACACAACTAAAACTGTTTTCCATAACAAATAGGGAATAAATATCATTTCCTTGCTTGAATTAAGCATGTCTTTGATCATCAAAGTCAAAAGCTCCTGTATTTTTTTATTCAATTGCTCATTAACTCTTGCAAGCTATGGATCTTGTTTGAAGAACCTAACATGGAATTTACGGTCACCCACATAAGAAAACATTATCTCCCTTTAGTTGTAAATTTCATTTAGTCCTCTAAATTCAGGCCAGCCTTTGTAGATGAGAATTGAATCTTTGTCATATTCAACCACTTCAACCTTTGATACCCCCTCTAACACCTTTTACCCTGATATACATATTTATATAACAAAATACATGGGAATGCAAAACTACATAAATTAGATTTTATAAAAAGCATAAAAGAGTTCATGTGGATAAAAGGTTCATATCCACGTTAATCATCAAATTAAAATCATTTTCAACCCAAAATAAGGATGTCCATTTTTTTTTCAAAAGGAAAACAAGTTAAGTAGCAAAACAACGTAAAGTAACATGTTCATAATATTATGCAAATAATATAAAACCCATGCCCCAATGCCATATTTGATCAGAGCGTTGTATCCCAACGTCCTCTAGCACAAAGTTCTTTAAAGTCATCTACCTAATCATCTGGTCCCATGAACACAAGGTTCGAGATCATCACAAAATCCAAACACAAACAACACACAGGGAGTGAGTTATCACATTCCTAAATAGTAAGAGATAAACAAAAGCACACACACACACACACACATATATAATATAAGTATAACAAGCTCAACATAGTACAATTCACATCATTTTACCACTCATAGTGTAACATCATTATATATATATATATATATATATATATATATATATATATATAATATAATATAATATAAGTATAACAAATCACATTCCACACCTTCACTTTAATCATGTGTTCAAAATAATACATCTCAACTACAACACAATATCTCACACTCACACAATTCCTTACCCACCATCACATAACAAGTCAACATGATCATTACACAGGCATTATGCAACAGATATACTAAAACTCAATTTTGTATGCAATGTGGTACCATGTCAGTGAAAAACCTTTTTAGGTGCCTAGGAGTACATGACAAGACATACCACACATTGTTAAGTCAGGTCACTCTCACTAGGTAAAATCATAGGAAGACCAGTCAGGGTCACATTGTTTTGCGAGAATTCTCCAATCATGTGGGATCAGCACAGACTTAAAGGAGCACTCAAAACGGGGTGTATTTACCCCCAAAGCCTAAAGTCTGAAGAGTTTGTCAGGGCCTCTTCCTCCTGATTCAGGTCTAACCCAAAAAACATTTTAACATGTAAACTCTATCTATGAACTATACAAAACACATGACTCCTCAATTGTTCTCAAAATAATTTTAACTCGTCGCAACTCAAAGTGATTCAACTTGTCTGGTTCCCACAGTGGATCCCATCACAATACTCATCATGCATTAAATCATCGCCGTTAAAGGGTCTTATAGTCATGTGATTGTATGGTTTATAGCTCACAACTCAATGAACACAACATCTCAATACACGTGTGATCTCACAATTTAACACATACTTAACTTGTCCCTTACACACTGTTCATCACACTTTCATAATCCCAAGATATCACGTTATCACGCCTCATGCATCATATATATATCGCACAGTAATAATATTAATGTGTTATGTTCATATGACTAATCATCTCATTAAAATAAGCATTTAAAATCATATATGTGCCACTAGAGTTTGAACTTTGCAATACACATAATTACTGAATTGTTTTCAAAATTATTTTAACTCGTTGCGCCTCAAAGTGATTTGATTTGTCAGGTTCCCACAGTGGATCCCATCACAATACTCCTCGCGCATTAACTCATAGCCTTTAAAGGGTCTTACAACCATGTGATTGTACAATTCGTAGCTCATAACTCAATGCATACAAAATCTCAATACACATGTATTTTACAATTCAACGCATACTTAATTTATCACATACACTCAATCTCAATCACAATGTTATAATCCTAACGCATTATGTTATCAAACCTAATGAATCATATAAACATCACATAGTATTAATATTTAATGGCACAAAACATGTATATAATAAATCGAACTATATTATTTTCAATTAAAAAGGGTTAATAAATAATTAAATTAAAAATGCATTGAAAGTATTTATCGTTGAATCTTAATATGTTAATTTTCTTCGATTTAATTTTATTATTTGAACTATTAATTCCTAATTTATTTTAACAATTCATATACATATATATATGTTATAATAATCAACACGTAATAAGCTTATGAGACCAAAACATGGCAAAGAACGTTTCCAACAATTTAATTCTCACGCTAATATAGTAAATATCATCCAAAATACAAACGAATTATACAAAAATGTTTCTCACAACATGGGGAGTAAAACCCCTCAATCAATTTCACATAATCATATCAAAATCAAAGGAATCAAAATCATAGGTTCAAAAACACCAAGAACACTCAATTTTATCAACCAATTCGCATTAGGGTATCAATTGGTTCGTCAAACATAACAATCTCATGATTATAATCATAAATGAAAAATTACAATACAATAAACATCCCAAAATAAATCTCAATTTGATCCTCTAAGGATCCTTACATATGTTCATTCTAACCCTAATTGCAATAAACTCATCCCTTACCTCTAAGGAGGCTTACGTGTGTAGTCCAGCAACGATAGCGACGTCTCTAGTGGTTCCCTAAGGCTCCTTAAGCTTTTTCTCTGGTTGCTCTACTAGGGTTTCCAAGCGTTTGAGAAAAGGAGAATGGGTTGGAGCCTCAATTTCACTATCTTCGTGTGAGGGGCATTTCTCTCTTTACAGACATTATTTCACAAATCTCAATGGTGCAAATTTGCCAAAATAAGTTTCGAAGGTGGTCTCTAAATTTCAAGATGATCCAATAGATAACTAGTCTAGGATTGTAATTTTACTAGGACGGGTTTGGGTATATGCGGGAAAAAGAGAGGGTGTTGGAAGAGGAATAAGGGAGAACGAATTTGGGAGGAAGATAGAGTGTAGAAACATATGGTAAATGTAAAAAACTGACCTAATATGTTGCTATCTATAACTAGGTACTCAGAACCTATTATTTACTCTATTTTTTCTTTATTTTATTATTATATAAAAATAAACTATATTTTACTCTTTCACTAAATACCAATTAAAACATCACTTTATTTTCTAAAACATCATTTTACTCTATTGATTTTCTAATACTATGAAACCCTTATTTTAATTAACAAAAACCATTTTCTCTCATTTGTTTAATTTCTAAAAACTATTAATTTTTCAATAAAACTTTTTATTCATTTTACGAAAAATGGGGTGTTACACCCTCCCTTGCTTATCAATCAACTCCCAGTATGTAGAAACTTCATTTTTAATTTTTTTTTCAAAACTTAGGACAAACAAAGAGAGAGTCTTATTTCATTGACATTGGAAAGTATGTTCAAAAATCGATATATAAAAAATGTCATTTACATAGTAACGTATTCTGTATAGGTTTTTGAACAATGTACACATTTTTTGAAAAACAAAAATAGCACGTACAGGAACAACTCAAGAGACTATTCACATTCATGATAAACATTTGAATAGCTAAATTATAACCAAGCAGTAATATAGAGTATCTTGTTTCATATGCACCAAAGCCAAATATTATACATTTCATTGTTTAAAGGGTTATGTAGAATGATAATTTAATACTAACGACATCTAGGAAAAATGACTTTGTTTTTGGCTTAATATGTATTATTTTTGTTTTATAGTCAAGACATGCAATATAATGTACTCAATCAAAAGCAATATAATTTGTTATATTAAGACAAATACATGAGTAACAACTACATTGTGCCATTGTGTGGATCTTTAGTTATCTCTACATATTCCAAAATAGAAGAAATTAATTTGTTTTAGTCTTAATCACTATTAGTATTTATCACTCAACACATCTAGCAATCCCAGTCAATTCCATTTCTTTAATTAACTATTTTCCAATTCAAGTTTATACTTTCATGTAAATAAACAAACTTGAATTTTTTTACTTCATCAATGCTCTGTTTTAGGCTTTATTGCTATTTAACAAATAATACATGCAACATAATATACTCCTAATTTCATACTTTTAATCTGTTAGAGTTTAAGGGATGCAATATAATCAACTATATTGTTGATTGATTACATTTGAACAATACAAAAATGGTAATCATTATAGTTTGTTTATGGTTGACATAGTATTTTAAAGTGAAAAATAACTTATTGAAACCAATTTTGGGACCCGAATTTCTCATTGCAAAATTTCTTATTGTATCCCTTAAAAGAAAATTTGTGTATACTTGTGAAATGAAACAACGAAACAATAGTTGGTTCACTTTTATTGTTTCAAAAAAACTACTTGAAATGGATTACATTTTGATGAAGAACACATACCTGATGGAAGAAATCGAATGTCATGAATCCACCTATCTTCGCGTCTCTTAGAAAGTCATCATTCCCTAGAGCATCAACCATGACGTTCTTGTTGTTCTTCGTTGGTCTTCTTCCTGCGCATCATTTTGGTGTGCTTCTGAGAATATGGTTTGTATTCTCACTATGTTACGTGTTCTGAGAAGTTTTAAAACTTTTGAAGTGTTTGGTTGTTCAGTTACATTTTGGGCCGAAATGCATTAGTGAGACAGATTCGTTTGAGACATTTTCTAGTTGTACCACCAAATTATTTGATACACCCAACTCTAATAAACCAAATACTGGAAATGCTCTTACGGATAGAATGAAAATCCGTTATGGCCCAAAATTGTATAGTCATGGACTTTGGTAACAATTATTTATATTGGTTAATAGATTTTCTTCTTGCACCCACCATATCATTTTATACAGCCTGCAATCAGAGGCAAAACCAAAAATACATTTACGGATTGTCGATACAGATTAGCAATTCATTTTGGCACACCATGGTGTAGTCATGGGCTTTGGCAACAATTATTTATCATGGATAAGATACTTTCTTCTTGCACCCATCATATGATTTTATACCCCCAGCAGTGAGAGTGAAAAATCGAAAATACACTTACAAATTGGCTATATAGAGTCACAGTCCGTCTTCGACCAAAACTGCGTTGTAATCGGCTTCGGTAACAATTAATTATGTTGGTTAAGATATTTTCTTCCTACACCTACTCGTACGATTTTATACACCCAACAGTGATACAAAAAAATGAAAATACTTTTACGTATTGCCTATACGCATTATCAATCCGTGTGAGGTATACATATTGAAATACCATTATATGATTTTTCGTCAAATTTTATATAATTTGAAAAAAAAAACATTATTAGATCAATAAAATTTATTATAATGATTTTTATATTTTGTGTACAATGTTTGGAAAATTTTTTAATAGCAAATGAAAGTTATTGGAAAATATTGATCAATAAAATGAAACTTTAAAAAATCATCTTGAAATAATATAGATAACATAAATAAAAATAACCATTGGATTTCATGCATATAATTTATAATATATAATTAAAATATATTATACCAATATAATAAGTGTTTCCTGTCATTGGTTTTTATAGACCATAATATTTACTTCTCCTAATAATACACATGTCCATATGTAACCACATGTTGTCATAAATGTGTACTTAAATAATAAAAAAAACCCTACTAAATGTACTTAAACTTTTGTTACATCAACATAATCTTCCTTTTCTTCACTATCAAAGACAAATGCAAGTCATCCCCTTCCTTGAACCCTACATACCTGCAAAACTGTTTCCACCCCTTTCCTATCTTCACTAAATTTGGTCTTTGTTTTTCAAAGAGAAGCTTACACTTGTGCACCCTTCCATAACCATTTGTTTTGGTAATTTGTTGGTGATTTTTAAAAATCATGAAAATAGAAAAAAAATTCAAAAAGTGATCTAGATAAATCCCTCACAGGACACCTTGATGTATGAATATTTTTTTCTACATTCAGGCAAAGTTTCAGCCCATTCTGAGATAGTTTCATGTGAAATGACCAAATTGCCCCTACTAGTAAAACTCAATTAGAGGCAGAATTTGCCAATTTTAACCCAAACCAAACCCCAAAGGGGTTAATTTTGATTAGAATAGGGGATAAACTTTGGACACCATGTTGTGCAACCAAACTCCACAGGATAGTTTAGTTTTGCGATACAAAATTCACTAAAGTATGCACATATTACTCTCTACACTACTACTCTGTTTTCTCTACACTACTCCTCCTCTGTTGGTGATTTTTAAAAATCATGAAAATAGAAAAAAAAAATTCTAAAAGTGGTCCAGATAAATCCCTCACAAGACACCTTGATGTATGAATTTTTTTTCTACATTCAGGCAAAGTTTCAGCCCATTCTAAGATAGTTTCATGTGAAATGACCAAATTGCCCCTACCACTAAAACTCAGTTAGAGGCAGAATTTACTAATTTTAACCCAAACCAAACCCCAAAGGGATTAATTTTGCTTAGAATAGGAGATAAACTTTGGACACCAAGTTGCGCAACCAAACTCCACAGGATAGTTCAGTTTTGCGATACAAAATTCACTACAGTATGCACATATTACTCTCTACACTACTACCCTGTTTTCTCTACACTACTCCTCTGTTTTCACTATACTCTGTTATGCTGCTACACTTATTCTATATAACAACACTAACAATACCAATGTAATATGTCAAACAATTATTGAATGCAAAGTGCACAAAATGATCAGAACCTTACTATAGTATGCAAAACAACTTGCAAAACATGCACACATGTGTTTTGTTTTTTCTTTTTCCAATAGACAGATGCAAAATTATACTACTATACTATAACATCCCATTCTTCGTAAATAAATTAAAAAGGTTTTTTAGTTAAAAAAAATAGTTTTAGAAAATGGTGAGGTTTTTATAATTAAATAAATACAGAGAAATAATTGTATTAAAATAATGGTTTGAAGGAAAATAAAAAAAAGATATTCATTTGATAGGAAATAAAATAGAGTTCCTTTTTATAAAATAATAAAAATAAATAAATAGAGTAAATAATAGGTTAGGAGTACCCTAGCTATAAATAGAGACATGTTAGGTCAGTTTTCAAACTGACGATAGGCTCTGCACCTCCTCTTCCTCTCAATTTCGTTTTCTCTTTTCCCTTCCCGAAATCCTCTCTTTTTCCCGCATACACTCAAACTTGTCTTAGTAAAATGATGGTCTCGAACTCGTTAACCGTTGGATTGTCATGATATTTTACCACTAGGTTTGCAACTCATTTCCAAGCATTCTCACCGTTGGAAATTGCAAAAAAAGTGTTGGAGCTAAGAGAAATGTCCTTCGCATCGTAGCTTTTTCTTTTCCCATAGAGACTCAAAACCTATCCAGTAAAACTATGATCCGGACTCGTTAACCATTGGATCGTCTTGAAAATTAGACACTTGGTTCCCAATTCAATTATGCACATCTTCACCATTGGGATTGCAAAATATTATTCATGGAGAGAGAAATGTGAATCGCATGAAGATAGTACAAAATGAAGGCTTTAATCTCTTCTCCTTCTCTCTAACGCTTGGAAACCCTATCAGAGCAAATAAGAGAAAAAGCTTGAGGAATCTCATCAAATTACTAGAGATGCCACTAACGCTGCCAGAATACACACGTGAACCCGCTTAGAGTTAAGGGATGAGTTATTCACAATTGGGGAGTAGTGAGAACATGTGTAGGGATCCTTGTTCGATCCTGGCAAGTGCACCGGATCGCGTAAGTAGTATATAACGGTAAGAACCGAGTATCGAACTCTCGGGGAACTTGTGTTACTTGGTAAAGCTATATTTAATGAATAAATATCTAGTATGAAAAGATATGTGTGGACTATGAATAGGTATGTAAACTAACTATTAAAAGGAAAATCACGTGAGTAATGACGTCTAAAGACAAGTAGACAACATGTTGGTCTTCCTATTAGGTGCCTAATGTTATAAGGATATTCTCTACTTAACAATGCTCATGTGTTCTATGGTGTCTCCTGAAATGCTAAACCCCGATTCCTCATGATAGTCTAGCCTAATCCTGATCAAGCATCGTCCTCAGATTCCTCTTGTTGGACTAAACACGACCAGAACCGTATTAAGACAAACATACAAACAACTAGGTTACCGTATCCCGATCCCTCGTGATAATACGATAAACTAGCCTTGTCCTATCAAGTTCTAGGAATCACACCAGTTTCCATTGTTGAATGATCCTAACAAAGCATGCATCTACGTGATCAAGGCAAAAGCACACTGAAATGACGTACTGATAGCACAGAGAACACATAAAACATCATTAAATAGATAATACAGGTATTTACATCAAGTACCTAGAAGGAAGAACCAACAGAGGATTTAGCTCTCCATATCTAGGAAGCTTCCTTTACAACAAAGAGAAGAGAAAAATGAAGGATTGAAGAAATACAAGTAGTGCGGATGTCTCCTCCACCTCTAGAACCTCACAATCACTCATAGACTCATCTCATGCTCTCAGGATGGCTTCCTTTTCATGCTCAGTTCTTTGCTAGTCTTTGCGCAGCAAAAGCTCTCAAAACTCTCTGGAACTTGGACCTTTCTCTCTCTAGAAATCTCTAAACATGCAAAAGCTTCGAGAATTGCCCAAAATCCCTCTCCATATCTGATTTCAGGCTTAAATATGTGGCCTTGTTGGTGCTTGCGCGCTTAGCGCAACTCTGGCGCGCTTAGCGCACATAGGTGAATTTCGGCTTAGCGCTCTTATTCTCGCTTAGTGGATGCATGCAAGCAATGCGCTTGGCGGGATGACACTTCGCTCAGTGAACATGAACAGCTCATCCTTCTTCCAAATTCTTCCTCGTGCTCAGCAGATGGAGTGTTGCGCTCAGTAGATGGCTCGTTGAGTTGACAGATTGGCTTAGCGAGCAGATGAAAATCAGCACTTCACAAACTTGCCTAATTAACCTGAAATTGAGAGGAAATGATTATTAAATACACAAAATAGGAGTACTAAGTATTTATTACCTATCTTTAACAAAAAGTAATTACAACACTATAAAATAACTATAAATGGGAGGAGTTAGATACAATTTTCACAGATTTCTTACACAAAAGTTAGTCGTATTCATCGACTAACAACTACCCCAAATTTACAGTTTTGCTTGTCCTCAAGCAAATACTGAACAACTCACTGGTCCCCAAGTGGCAAGAATATGTAGTGACTATTTACAAAGGTGTATGTAACAAAAACTATTGATTGCATGATAAAAGAATGAAGCAAAATGCCCTCATCACTTGTCTTTCACAAAGCATGCAGTTATTCAAAGAGAAGAATAAAATGTAACCTGTACAATTAGATGAAGTTAGGCATAAGATATATATCAAGGAAAGTAGCTTAAACCACAGTCTCATGGCTATTGTTTCACTCAAGCACAAGTGTTTAAGTTATTCATCAATAACAACTAGCAAAAGGTCTAATATTTGAACTTCATCTCAAGCCATAAAGTTAGAAATGCATAAACAGAATCAGAAGGACTTTTACAGGCTTATAGTGAGGCTTGGCTACAAAAATAATTGGTTTTTCTAGAATTCAAAGGCTTAGATTCTAAGAGAGCACAAATCCTAGACTTGTCCAAGTAATCTTTTCAATACAATTAGCTTATTCACTTTAACTTGTATTTGACCTTATCACAACAACACACATTTCCTTTGATTGCTCTTTCTCTCTTTTTTTTAATACAATTTATTTGTTGTGTGTGCTGATGTGCTTTACCTTTCACTTTACATCCCGGTTAACTCCCCCAAATTTAGGGCCAATTTCCTTGAACCATCTGCTCTCCTAGAATCTAAGCAAGGTATCAGGAGATATTCATTCAAGCTCAGGGTTCAATTTTGAAAAATGTAATTTAGCTTACAAAGGGTGCAAAGGATACAATTATAATTCAAGGTAAGCTTTTTGGTCAATTGGCTTGTATATACAATCATGGCCTTCATCATGTCCTCATTCATACATTTCATTCTAAAATTCAGAGATTGATGCAAAGACTATTACTCAAAGCTAGTCGTTCACTCACAGTTTAAGATCACACTCTCACCGGTTATGGTTCAAGCTTTTCTTTCTCAATCAATCTGTCTACTGACTAACAATTCTAATTGCAAACTCACATTCTTGTTCTTTCTTTGTCTAACATACATACTTGCTCAAACTTATGAAAAGAAACAAAAACTCCATCACAATCATGCATTCAATCCAAAATCAGTTCATAACACCAATTTTCACAAAGAGATAAAAGTTTTTCACTGCATAATCTTCAAAGTCAAGTTAAACTGTTCCATATGCTTCAAAACAAGCATACCAACTATTCACAAAAAGTATAAGTATATAATTATAAACGGAAACCAAAATTACTCAAAACAATGTAGGGAAACTAATATAGTTATAACTATTATCCAAAAAGAAAAATCATCAGGAATTTAAAAGTCTTGAGATAGATCCTGTGTATCCTGAGTCTGAGCATCCTCCTCATCTATCAGATGGAAAAACAGGGGAATCAGAGAGGGCAACAACTTCTCCAGATAAGGAATTAGAAAGATCAGTAGCTTCTCTATCTGGGAATCAGAGAGGGCAACAACTTCTCCAGATAAGCAATTAGAAAGATCAACAGCTTCTCCAACTGGGGAATCAGGGGGAGCAGCAGCTTCTCCAGATGGGGGAATCAGAGATGATAATAATAGGTGGAGATGGGGGAAGTACTTCAAGCTCAGGAGAAGGTGGATTCGCCACTGGAGATTGTGGATCAGCTGGTACTGGTTCAACTCGTGCAGGTGTGGGCTCAAGAGGAGCAGCCTCGTTGGGTCTCACCACTAAAGGTAGAGCTCCAGGCCATGCTACTTGCTCAAGGAACTGCTCCGTAGTTATAATTGGCCTTTGGTGAGCCAATTCTCGCAAGTTGTGCATGATAATAACCTGTCCTTGGAATAAGCTTTGTAGCATAGGGACTAAGGTTTGGGAGCTCTGGACATCCGATCTTATTGTTGTTGACGGAGGAGCTGGAGTGGATGATGAAGGGCTGTCATCTGCTCTGGCTCTTTTTCTCGATGCCATATGTAATGAAAAGAACTCAAAATTCACCTTAGATCAAATTTATTCAAGTTTAAAAGCAGAAATAAAGGGCTGAAATTAACGATGGGCGCTTAGCGGGATACAACTCGCTCAGCGCGCCCTAAAAAATATAACACATCGGCTTAGTGAAACAGCATGCGCTTTAGCCTAATCAACGCCGCAAAAAATATGCGCTAAGCTTAGCATAGTGGCGCATAGCGTTCCAATAATTTCAGAAAATTCACTAAGTATGGGGGCTTAGCAAATCAGCCTCGCTTAGTCACAGGTATCTCAACAGGAGGATGAGTGTTCATCCTTACAAGATGAACTCGCTTAGCGCGGTAGGCGCGCTTAGCGAGTTCGTCTAAAAACACATATATTCAATGAATTTTGATGAACTCGCTTAGCGCAGCATGCACGCTTAGCGAATTCATTGTGTTTTCCAGAAAAAACGCAGAAAACACAGTTCGTTTTGTTCCATTTCTAAGCCTCTAAAAGGCATATCAAACATGCAAACCAGTCAAAACTATCTACACAACATAATCATTCACAAAATCCCAATCTTTCACTAATATAAAATCATTCAAACCCTAGCAATCAAAAGCGAAATCTATGGTTTTCAAACCTAAGGTTCAACAAACTAAAAGAGAAAGAAAAAGGAATGAGGAACTTACTTGGATTGTTGATTGCTGACGATGCATAAAAGATGCAAAAAGAAAGCAAGAATGCAGGTTGCATAGATTTGGGCGAAACAGAAAATGCAGGAAATGCTCTGAGAATTTTAGGCAAATGTGAGTGTAACTGATGTTACACTCACTTAAGTAATTTTCGACCCTCTCGCTTAGCGAACCGTAGTGCTAAGCGGGCCAGAGAGACGTTTGGTTTCTCAAAGAGGCTCACTTAGCGAAACTGTGCGCTTAGCCCAAGTTTGAAATTCAAAATCTAAATTTTTTTTTTATAAAAGCTGGGCTTAGCACACAGAAGGGGCATTTAGCGAATTCTATAGGTCATAAAACCTACAACTCTCGCTGAGCCAGGCTCTGGGCCAACTTAGCTAAAATAATGCATCTTGAATACAGAGGGGCATGCTCATAGAGGAAGATGAATCGCTTAGCGCTGCCATGGCCGCAAGGAATTGGGCTTAGCTGGCATGAGTGGCGCTTAGCTTAATGAAACCCAGTTTTGGCCGCATCGAAATGGGCTTAGCGGTGACATGTTACACTTAGCTAGTGAATACGATGCGCTTAGCTAATAAGCCCTCACTTAGCCGGATTCAGATCGAATTGGAATGGGCTTAGCTCAGCCTTGGCTAGCTTAGTGGACCAAATCAGCTTGAGGTGCAAGGGTTGAGCGCTAAGCGCTAGAGACTCTCCGCTTAGCGCATGACAAAAGATGCATTTAACGAGAGGATTGATTTTCAGAAGAAAAAAAATTCTAAAGTTATTTTTCAGTCCCTTCCTCAAGAAATTGAAACCCTTATATCTATCATTCAAAAACAAGCTGATATACCCCAATGTAATGATTATGAAGCAAGTTCCACATTATGCCATACATAAAAGAAAAGAATAGCAGAAATTAGCAAAAATTAGAACTGGGTTGCCTCCCAGGAAGCGCTTCTTTAACGTCATTAGCTTGACGCTTTTACCTCAATGGGTGATCACGTTTTGGTTCTTACTTCCAGAACCTCCTTACCCACTTCCATTACCTGTAAGCAAACATTTTGTTCTGGAGCAGGCTTGTCTTCGACAAATAAATCAAAATCAATTTTCTGATCTTCAAAGCCCAACTCCAACTTCTTTCTCCCCATATCAACTATGCAGCTCGCAATTAACATGAATGGCCTTCCCAATATTACAGGAATGTCATTATCTTCACAGATATCCATTACCACAAAGTCTGCCGGGAAGATAAAATGTTTTACTCTGACCAGCACATCTTCAATTACTCCATATGGTCTGGTAATGGAGCGGTCAGCAAGTTGTAAAATCATTCTAGTGGGCATGATCTCCAACTCTCCCAACCTTCTGCACATGGAGACTAACATTAAGTTAATAATGGCTCCCAAATCAATAAGAGCCTTTCCCATAGTGACTTATCCAATTGAACAAGGAATGGTTACACTCCCAAGGTCTTTATGCTTGGGTGGAAGGATCTTTTGAATCACAACACTACAATTTCCTTCCACAACAATGTTTTCCTGGTGAATATACTTGTGTTTCCTTGTTAACATATCCTTTAAAAACTTAGAGTAGAGTGGCATTTTTTGTAAAGCTTCTCCGAAGGGCATGGTTATTTCCAGTTTCCTGAAGATAACTAAGAATCTCGCCAAATGGCGGTCCTTCTCCTTCTTGGAAGGTACCACAGGATATGGTACTTCCGCACCTTCATTCACAGCTTTTTCTCTTTTCTTCTCTCTAGCTTGTTCACTTATACTCTCTTCATTCTTATTTTTTTTCATCTTTTTCTTTTTCAACTTATTTTTCTTTTTCTTGGTCATTTAATTCTTTTTTCTTGACCATTATTTGTTTTTCTTTTTCCTGATTGCTTTCACCTGTCTCATCATCTTTCTTTTCATCAATACCTTTCTTTTCAGCAGCTTTCTTCTTGGATACAACACTATCCTCATCCTCTGCCTCCACAAACCTCATACTCCTTGTCATCACAACTTTGCATTCCTCCTTGAGATTCTTTTCTGTATTCGCCATAAAACTATTGGATGACTTGTCAGCTATCTGCTTGGCCAGTTGTCCCACCTAGACCTCAAGGTTTTTCAATTCTGACTCAGTTCTTTTATAATTTGACATTGTTACCTACATAAACTTAGTCAAAGTCTCCTCCAGCTTAGTAGTCCTCTGAAAGATGTTAGGCCCTTGTTGAATTGGCCTGTTGGAAGGTCCACCTTGGTCCTTGTTGAATTGATTATAGGGTGTGATCTCCACTGTCCTTGTTGGTTATAAGGACCCTGTTGGAAGCCTGAGAATCCTCCTTTAGTATATCCTTGTCTCTGTTGATTTCCCATATAGTGAACTTCTTGAGTGTTTTCTTCAATGGGAATACATTGTCCTATTTCATGAGCCTCACCACAGATGGTACAACCTATAACCTGCAAAACAGAAAAATGTGTAGGTTGACCAATAGACAATTTAGTTGGCAACTTACCAAGTGTTTATGTTAAAATCACAAGTTTCCTAGAAAGCAACTTATTCTGTGCCAATAAAGCGTCATGTGATGATAGCTCTAACAAGCTTTTCTTTGTGGGTTGATGAACTCTGTCGCGCAGAATGGCATGATCGCTAGATGACATATTCTCAATTAGCTCAGTTGCCTCTTCAGGGGTCTTCAGCTTTATTTTTCCCCCTGCTGAAACATCTAGCAGTTGCTTGGTTTGTGGTCTCAGCCCATCTATAAACATATTCAATTGAATTGGCTTAGAGAACCCATGGGTGGGAGTCTTTCTCAATAAACCTCTAAACCTCTCCAACTCTTCACTCAAGGACTCGTCAAGGAACTAATGAAATGAATAGATTGCAGCTTTCCCTTTCGCAGTCTTTGACTCTGGGAAATATTTCTTCAGAAACTTTTCAACAACTTCTTCCCAGGTTTTCAGACTGTTACCTTTAAATGAGTGGAGCCACCTCTTGGCTTCTCCTTCCAAGGAAAATGAAAATAGATTGAGTCTAATGGCTTCATCTGGCACGCCTGCAATCTTTACAGTGTTACAGATTTCAATGAATGTCACCAAATGTGCATAGGGTCCTCATTTGGTAATCCTTGGAATAAGTTCCCTTGTATTAAATGAATCAAAGAATGAGGGTAATTTATGTTGTGAGCTTGCACTTCAGAACGTGCAATGCTCGTAAAGAATTGCGGCACTAAACTGTTTGAGTAGTCCTCAAGGGTAACCCTTTGCTGGTGTTATAAGCCATGGTAACGACCTTTGGTAAGTTTGAAGTGGATTCCCTTGATGATAGTGAGTCAGATGATGAAGAAGCAGAAAAATGAGTTTCTTCCTCAAGAATGGACGCTATTGTCCTGTCTTGCAGTAATTTTCTTCTCCTCTCGGATCTGTTCCTTCTTAATGTAGCTTCAATCTCCAAGTCCAGAGGAACTAAATTGCCTATGGGAGATCTATGCATATAAAACACTAACAGAAACAATAGTTATCCAGTTCAAGAGGAAAACAAATATGAATTGAAAACAAATATTCATAGTTAATCAAAGAATAAAGAATAGACGCCTAGGGATGAACTAGCTTTCCAAGTAGAAAGAAGTTCCCCGACAACGACGCCAAAAACTTGTTTGATCCCGGCAGGTGCACTGGATCGCGTAAGTAGTATAAAACAGTAAGAACCGAGTATCGAACTCTCGGGGAACTTGTGTTACTTGGTAAAGCTATATTCAGTGAATAGGTACAATGGCTCCGTTCCATGCCTCATTTCATAGGGAACCCAAAAGTGGCTCTATTTCATTATATTACATCCGTATACTAATTCCATTCGTTTAATATCCCTATCTTTGGTGTCATTGAGATAAGAGATGTCGTTTCTAGTCTATCTATTTCTATAAATGGAAAATTCTGGAAAATGGAAAGTTGAAAAATCGTTATATAATAATCCAAAAATTGCAATAGAAAAAGAATACAGAAGTTTGAGGCAATAACAGGTTTGTGATGCCCTTAGATGTTCTGGGCCGCACGCGCGCTACACTGATGTATTCAATGAGTCTATAGCCTTGGCCGACAGGCCCGGGTAATCTTTGAAATTTCATCGTGATGGGGATAGATCATTGGAATTGTTGGTCTTCAACGAGGAATTCCTTGTAAGCGCGAGTCATCAGCTCGCATTGACTACGTCCTTGCCCTTTGTACACACCGCCCGTCGCTCCTACAGATTGAATGGTCCGATGAAGTGTTTGGATTGCGGCGACGTGAGCGGTTCGCTGCCCACGACATTGTGAGAAGTCCACTAAACCTTATCATTTAGAGGAAGGAGAAGTCGTAACATCTCTAGTATGAAAAGATATGTGTGGACTATGAACAGGTATGTAAACTAACTATTAAAAGGAAAATCATGTGAGTAATGATGTGCAAAGAAAAGTATACAACATGTTGGTCTTCCTATTAGGTGTCTGATGTTATAAGGATATTCTCTACTTAACAATGGTCATGTGTTCTATGGTGTCTCCTGAAATGCTAAACCCCTGTCATACCCTAATTTCGTCCGGGGACCTTTGCTTGATGACATGCGACCTTTCTTTGGTCCTTGTGAGGTGCTTGGCATCCATCATTAGGCAATTTGTGAAATTCCAGGACATGCCGAAAAACCAAAAAAATATTGATGCACAATCCGTAAGTTTCCGTGACACACCGGAAATCAAATGGAAGCATCGTTGCATAATTAAGTGAGGTTTCGTAACATTCCGTAAGTCAAAAGGGGAATGATTATGTAATCCGCAAGGTTCCGTAACATTACGGAAATAAAACAAGTATCGTTACGAAATTCGTAAGCTTTCGTAACTTTAAGAAAAAAGAATCACCAAAAAAACAGCAGAGGGGGGTGTACTTAGTAAAAATGGGGGTGCAAATAGCACCCAGGCCCACTTGGGCCCTCCAGAATATTCCTCCAGAAGGCTGTTGCTTCTGGAGGAAGCAACCTGGCTCGCCTGGGCGAGCTGAGCTCGCTTGGGCGAGCTGGGCGGCAACCACCTCCCCTATTTTGCTATAAATAGGGGAGGAAGTGAAGAAGAAAGGGGTTCAGCCCCTTTGGCACTTCTCTCTCTTTCGAATTTGCTTGGGAAAATTGTTTCCGTGAAGAAAATCTAAGCCGAGGCGCTTCCGAAACGTTTCCGTAACGTTTTCCGTGAGGAATCTCGCAAAGGTTTCAACCGTTCTTCGACGTTCTTCATTCGTTCTTCATCGTTCTTCGATCTTCAACGGGTAAGTACCTCGAACCAAGCTTTTCGATTCATCCTATGTACCCGTAGTGGTCCACATTGTGTTTCGTGCATTTTTATTCTCGTTTTGTTTACTTTTTATACCCCCTGTTGACGTGCTTAAGCCATTTTACTTAAGTCATTTCTAGCTTAACTTAAAAATAAAATCAATTTCCACCGAACGTTTGAATTGTATTATCCATTAACTTCGGTTAAAATGAACTCCGACCGTTCGGTCGTGCCGTAACCACGTTGGAAATCAAAAAGAGGTAAAAAATAATATAATAATAAAAAAAACATCTTTTAGTAAAATAAAGCGGAAAATCAATCGGACGTTTTCTCTTTGGGATTTCTCATTCTTAATCGAATTGATTAATAACTAAAGTGAAACTAAGGCTAAAATCAACTCGCCTAGTCAAGCTCATCCACAAAAATAGGCTTTGGAAGTTTGTCATTTCAATTTCTCACTAAGTAAAATGGATCATTTTTAAGGTCCAACGCCTTAAAATGATCACGTCTTAAGTAAAAAGAATCACTTGATAAGAAAGAACTACGTAGGTCTGATTTCCTCATCACAAATTGAGGAATACGTAGGAGCAAAGGGAAACACCCTTGTCGACCACAAAAAAGAAAAAATATAAAAAGGGTATAAAGGATATAAGAATATAAAAGGGAACATAAAAATCAAAGTCATGTTTGCACATTCGATTAAAGGCTGCCGTCCCTTGGGACGGACGTGTGGGGTGCTAATACCTTCCCCGTGCGTAAATACAACTCCCGAACCTTTCACTTAAAAAGTTCGTAGATCGCGTCTTCTCCGGTTTTTCCGACGTTTTCCTCAAATAAACGTTGGTGGCGACTCCGCGCGTATTCCTTTCGTGGAACACGCATCCCGCGAGTCTCGCGTCGCCCTCCCGCCGAAGGGTAGGTTGCGACAGTTGGCGACTCCACTGGGGACTGTTTTTAGAGAGTTAGGCCATTTAATCTTGTGCAATGTTTTACCGTGACTTATCCCTTTGTTGGTTTTCCTTCATTATGTTCTTATGTATATAAACTCTTTGTTGCTTTTAGTGCGTTTTAAAATGTATGCATGGGGTAAATATTTATTCATTTGATGCACACAAACACCAACACTATTTGCACACACTGTGAGTGAAAAAGGGCCCTATACCCGGGTTCATGGGAACATAAGGAGCGGAGGTGAATCTGTGGTCATGCTAGGTCTCCGACTTGCTTGATTACAGTGAACCCTCATCTAGAGCTTTTTTCTTTGAAAACATATTGTTGCTAGTAGTCCCTACTGCTGCAGTATGTTCTTCGAAGGGGATGATACCTCTAGAAACCATCAAGAGAGATATGACTACCTTGGGGGTTATCACTAAAAGCCTAGTTAGCTCTCTCCCTTATAGGTCCCTTAAATAGGGGCACGGAGCAAACACGCTGCGTGCCATTTTTCACACTGCCATGCATAAGTATCATATACCCTTTTGCTTATATTTGTTTGTGAATATTGTCGTACTATGTACATCCCCATGTTGTGCCTTTCGCATATGCATCATGCGTGGGTTTCGTCTTTGATCCCCTCACTTTAGCAAACCGATGGAGGGTCTGTGTCGCCTTCTTAAAAAACATACGTTGGGTGCCATGCTGCCCAAACGTTGTATCCAAGAAGGAAACAATTTCTCGGGCTCCCGTATTCGTAAATTGCATCTGTGTCATATGCATTTCTTCATGCATTCATCCATTCCACCCATGATAGATGTAGGAGTTTTGTTTCGCACTAGATTTTATTTCACTTTAGTAAAACATGGGATCAAGTCAAAAGCCTTCGCTTAAAAAGAGGTTCTATCAAGTCAAAATCAAGAGCTTAGAGGTCACCAGTTTACGAAAGTTGGGGCAATTAATGGGTCAACTTCAACGGCAAGCCTTCCGCAAAGCCTATGGTAAGATTTGGGACCTAGCTAGGGTAGAAGTCTCCATGGAACCGATTGCATCCCTTTCCCAGTATTATGACCAGCCCCTAAGGTGCTTCACATTTGAGGACTTCCAGCTAGTGCCGACTGTGAAAGAGTTTGAAGAAATCCTGGGATGCCCACTGGGAGGAAGGAAGCCATATCTTTTCTCTGGGTTCTATCCCTCCACGACAAGAGTTGCCAAGGTGGTGAAAATCTCAGCACAAGAGTTGGACCATGTAAAGCAAAACAGGAATGGGGTAGTCGGAGTACCAAGGAAGTGTTTGGAGGAAAGGGCAAAGGCCTTGGCAAATCAAGGCGAATGGGCTTTCTTTTATTGACATCTTGGCGCTTTTGATCTTTGGAGTTGTCCTCTTTCCGAATATGGAAGGGTTAGTGGACCTAGCAGCGATTGACGCTTTCCTCGCCTTTCATCATGGCAAGGAAAGCCCGGTCGTCGCCATTTTGGCCATGTATGACACGTTCGACCGGGGATGTGAAAAGAGCGGCGCAAGAATTGTTTGTTGTGCACCAACTCTTGGCTAGCATGGAGGGGCGTCTGTTAAATTGTTCCCTCGCTAGAAGGAAGGAAGAATCAGGATTCTATCTTCATGCGAAGGATGTCCCATGAGAGGAGTGCCATCAGACGAAAGCATCACGCCTTTCATCGCACGAGGTTTCAGTGACCACAACGCGAGGGTACTCCAAGGAGTTCGCAAGGCATAGGATGCGGCGTGAAGAAAGGACAGAGAGCTTAGGGGAAGCAGTAATGGGATCATCGGCGGCTATCATAAGTGGCTGAGAGTCCGAACACAAGGACTGGATTGGCTCCCAAATCTAAAGACTGTGAGAGACGATGAGGTTAAAGCTTCGGAAGAAAGTGATGAGGTACAAGCCCTAAAGGCAGAGCTTGAAAGAGCCTGGGTAGTCGAAGAGAAGTTCAAGTCCATAGCCATCAAAGTCTGAAAAGAGTATGATGAACTAAGGGATGTCAATATGGCCACCGATGAAGCCTTGGAATGAGAAACCAAGAAGGCCCGAAAGGAACAACACGACCAAAGCAAAGTTTTGAGGGGCTTTATAGGGCAGCAATAGTGAGCTCAAGCTCTGAAGAGGTGAAAGGAATCATCATGGGTCAAAGGCATGATCTTGAAGGATGAGCTAAAGGTTTGCCTTAGGTCGAAAAGAAATTTGTCCCAACAGTTAAGCGAGACTGAAGGGAATATGTGGGCCATCATCGATAAGTGCAAAGAGAAGCTAAATCTAGCGGCGACTCACGAGCAAAGGCTAGAGGATGAGTACGCCAAGATATCAGCAGAAAGGGAAGCAAGGGAAAGGGTAATTGATTCATTGCACCAAGAGGCAACAATGTGGACGGACCGATTTGCTCTTACTTTGAACAGGAGTCAAGAACTTCCCCCATTGCTAGCCAAGGCTAAAGCAGTGGCGGACACCTACTCCGCCCCCGAGGAGATCCACGGACTTCTCAGCTATTGTCAGCATATGATAGACTTAATGGACCATATGATTAGAAACCGCTAGGAAGTTTGTATTGTCACTCAGATCTTGACTAGTTATAACTTTTTGAAAAAAATGAGTTTATCCCACGTTTTTACTCCAAAAATCAGTGCGAATCAAGTCACTCCCACATTTTATCTCTAGCATGCATTGTATGTTGGTCTCGTCCTTTGTCACGGGAAGCCGGAAGGTCCATATGACCTTCTTAATTGTACACATGGGGCACTGCGCCCCCAAATGCGCAAGTAAGAAGAGATAATTTTCCGGGCTCTCGTGTCCGTAAAATACATTCATATCATGCATCGCATAAGCATCTCTTCATAACATCATAATGAACATATCGTTCCTGCATTTGTCCGTTATCATATTCCAGCCTCACATTTTGCATGAGTCATGGCATCATCATGCATATGCGTTCAACAAACATTTTGATCTACAAAATTGCATACCATTTGTTTTCATGTTTGCTCATCCTTGTGTTTTCCTCTACAAAAACAAAAAAGGGGAAGCGTGAAACTTCACACTACATTCTTAGTTGCATGTGTTAGGCACCATGAGCCAACCATGTTGGGATCATAAACCCATTTCTAAAAAAAAAAAAAAACACACAACAACAAAACAAAATGATTGAACATGGTACCTAATGCATGTTTAACTAAGAAAGGATGTTTCTTCGGGCATCTCAATTTCATAATTACATTTTCCATGCATAGCTTAAAGTATGCCCGAGTCATTCATCCCTATGAGATGTTGTTGAAGTATTGGCGATCAGAATTGCCATTCCTTGGATTATAGGGTTGAACCAAGCTCATGCTTTTATAAAAAGGTTCATCAAGTCAAAATATGGAAGTAACCGTCTTGCAAAATTGGGGCAAAAGATGAATCGAGTCACATCACTGCTTCGTCTACTGCCAAACATATTTAGGATTGTTGATGTCCTTGTTACTTCCATTTTCACCTTGACAAAGATGTCATGGACCATGTTGAAAATCTAAATTGATTCAACCCCATATCCTGCGTAAAAATTCGCAATCTTCAACTGTACATCATTCGCATACATCCATGCTTTTCATTGGTTGCATTGCTCATTGCATTCTTTCCTTGAAAAATAAAATAAAATAAAATAAAATAAACTTAATCATTGTTATAAAAAAAAAAAACATGCTTTACGGCGTCCTCACCGAACTTGTGCTAGAGCTAGAGTAATGGGTGAAGTAGAGGAGATACAAGAGAAGATGAAGGCCGACATGGAGGCCATTAAAGAGAAAATGGCCACAATGATGGAGGTCATGATGAGCGTGAAGAAGATAATGGAAGCCAATGCGGTTGCAATTGCCGTTACCAGCGTTGTTGCTAAGGTGAACCTGATGTCCCCATCCGGCATCAACCAAATGAATCATCCAACCTCAGATATGGTAGGCAAAGATTTGGGAAGTACGGGCAGCCCCCATAATGTACAAATTCAAAACGAGCACGCCTTCCCGCCATATGGCTTGCCTCTCAACTATACGCCACCCAAAGTGGCGTACACTCCCAATAAGAATGTCAATAACTCCACTCCTATACCCATTGAGAGCCAACAACCCCAAACTGATCATGCACATGTCTCTTAAACCGTGGGGGGGACACATGAAATTCCCCACCACAATCTAGCCGACTTCGAGCCTTACCTCGGATATGCCACGGAAGGGCAAGCAGTTGGTGGTATACCCCTACAAAACCCTTTGGAAGGCCCTCAATATCACCCACAACTACACCTCTTGCATTCCACGACAAGTAAAAACCCTCATGCTATGGCAGAAATGGGAAAGTTGGATCATCTAGAGGAAAGGCTCAGGGCCATTGAAGGAGGTGAAGATTATGCCTTTGCTAACCTAAAAGAGTTGTTCCTAGAACCCAATATCATCACCCCTCCCAAGTTCAAGGTGCTGGACCTTGACAAGTACAAGGGGACTACTTGTCCCAAGAACCATCTAAAGATGTATTGTCAGAAGATGGGGGAATACGCAAAAGATGAGGAATTGCTAATACATTCCTTCCAAGAAAGTCTTACTAGGGTAGCTGTTACCTGGTACACTAACTTGGAATCTTCCCGAGTCCATTCTTGGAAGGACCTAATGGTTGCCTTTGTTAGGCAGTATCAGTACAATTTTGATATGGTTCCGGATAGGATGCAACTACAGAACATTTGCAAAAAGGGGGACGGATCTTTCAAAGAACACGCCTAAAAGGTGGAGGGATCTGGTGGCCCAGGTGGTACCCCCAATGATGGAAAGGGAGACGATGATCGTGATGGTAGACACATTATCGATACTCTACTATGAAAAGATGGTGGGCTACGCACCCTCAAAGCTTTGCGGATTTGGTCTTCACCAGTGAAAGGATCGATGTGGGTCCGAAAAGAGGCAAATTTGATCATCCTACTAGGACGACTGAAAAAACTGGGGCAAATGAAGAGGGTGAGAAAGAGGGAGAAACCCATGCTGTGACTGCCATTCCTATGCGGCCAAGTTTCCCACCAAACCCAACAATGTCATTACTCAGTCAATAACAAACCTCCTCCTTACCCACCACCCAGTTATCCACAAAGGCCATCCCTAAATCAACCACAAAGCCTGTCTACCGCACTTCCAATGACGAAGACCACCTTTAGCACAAACCAAAAAAACACCAACAAAAAGGAATTTTGCAGCAAAAAGCCTGTAGGGTTCACCCCAAATTCCGTTGTCATATGCTAAACTTGCTCCCATATCTACTTGATAATTCAATGGTAGCCATAACCCTAGCCAAGGTTCATCAACCTCCATTTCTCCGAGAATATGACTCGAACGCAACGTGTGCTTGTCACGGAGAAGCCCCGGGGCGTTCCATTGAGCATGGTAGGGCTCTGAAGCGTAAGGTGCAAGGTCTAATTGATGCGGGCTGACTGAAATTTGAGGAGAATTGCGTGTAAATCCTGACATTGACAAGAGATGCCACACATGGGGCAATTTTGAAAGCTGTTGTTAGGTGTCCCTAATGACTCATCAGGGTTTCCAAGTTTATGCCATTATTGTAAACCACAGCTACAATGTTAAATGAAATGGATAAAGTTGATATCTTTGTCCCTCATCCTCTCACAAACGCATGTTTGCTTATTCAACTTTCACCGGAATGTGGGTGCAAGCCATTGGTCTGTTTGCTCAAGCGACCTGCGCTCCTGAGTGTTGACTTCCAAGACTGTTCAATCAGAGATTACTCGTCTTGCACGTTGGTGGGGGTGCCGTAAAACAACGAGTAAAGTTCAAAACAAATAAGTTTCAAAATAAAATAAAATAAAAGTGTTCAAAAAGAAAAAAAAAACATTTGATTGACTGTGCTTTCAAGACGTTCATGTGACCTCATTTTATCATCCTGGAAAGTTTGTCTTTTTAGAGAGAAGTGAGTTATCAAGAATAGGATGTTGGACAAATGGCCTCAGAAGAAGAGGGGATTGAATTAAGATACGAATATTATTCCCCAATTAAACTTTCACTCTCTCTTTTCGGATTAACAATGCACATAGGGACAACCCTTCCCTTGTGTTCAAGAATCCCCTACAACAAGAGACCCACGGTCTCTTAATCCCTTTTCAGAAATAAGAAGTAAAGAAGAAAAGGTCTCTCTTAAAAGAGGTAGATTGTAAAATGAAGACCAATCAAAATTCCTTATTGAATATGCAAGTGGTTGACCAAGGAATCTTTTTGAGAGGATAAGACAGTTCTATTCAGAAAAACTCTTAATCTTTTGAGAGGATAAACTTTGTGGGCAATGAAAACTCTCTTTAAATTCGTGTTTCCAAGTCACCTTTGATGGCCATTCATAAACCATTTGAATAGATGTGACTCTTGGAAATTATTTTCTGAAAATCTCCTCTGGTAATCGATTACAAGACTTGTGTAATAGATCACAGGCTTTAAAATTTGAATAAATTGCTGGTAATCAATTACCATCCATGTGTAATCGATTACACATTATAAATTTTGAATTCAAATTTCTAGTGACTATTATAAACATTTTCAGCTGCTGGTAATCGATTACCGGAGAGCAAATCTCAATTTGAAATGATAGAATTCTTTGGTCAAACCTTTTGTTTTTTCAATTTGGAAACTTCTTCCAAAAGATTCTAGAAATCAACTTGATCATATATCTTGACTTTCTTGGATTCTTGTCTTGAATAAAACTTAGAAGCACTTGATCCTTTAGCATCATCAAGACATCAAAACATCTTGCTTCTACATAGGAGTCATTTGACTTAATCCATCAAAAAATCCTTCAACTATTTCTCGTCCTTGGAAAATTCTTTTTGCAAGAATCAACTGCTTCTTTCATTCTTCCTCACTACGAGGCTATGAAAACAAGAAAACGATTGGTACCTCAAAGCCTTACACTGGGGCAATGAGGGGCATCGTGCATGAGCCTCAAGTGAACCTAGGGGCAGATTAGAAGTTCTCACCCAATAGGTTCCCTCCTACAAGGTCATGACGAAAGAAAACGATTGGTACCTCAAAGCCTTACACTGGGGCAATGAGGGGCACCGTGCATGAGCCTCAAGTGAACATAGGGGCCGATCAAAAGTTCTCACCCATCGATGTTTTTAACAAAAAAAAAGGGGACAAACCCTAGGATTTCAATGGATTGATTAAACATCAAACGACTCCATTGCCGTCACTCCAAAATGGTCAAGTGACTAAATAAAAAAGAACATACACTCTGAGGGAGTTCCCGGAGAGATTTGCAAAAAGATAGGATGAGGTTGCATGAATTATCACCTTTTTCAAAAGGGCAGTCAATCTGTGTTTTCCAAAAAAAAAAAAAAAAAAATCAAATCAAAATCAAAATCACAAAATAGGGAAAGAATGCCATGAACATTGTACAACTTTCCATTACATTGCATTGTTTCATACAAAGTCCGCATTTACCCAAATTTCACAACAAAGGTTGCATGCATTTGCATCCCTCAAAATCATGTTAACTACATAGATTCCCTACATCTAAATGTCCAAATCTTTTGAATTTGGGATGACCGGCTCTCTCGATGAGTCGATCTCTTGCTTTCTCATAAGGATGGACCCTCGGGTACTAGTACCCTGGTCTTCAGAGGACTACACGTCCTCGCCAACAGAGGGCTGCACGCCCTCACCTTGAGAGGACTGTGTGTCCTCACTTTCAGAGGACTGCATGTCCTCACCTTCAGAGGGCTACACGCCCTCGCCATCAGAGGACTGCGTGTCCTCACCTTCAGAGGGCTACACGCCCTCGCCATCAGAGGACTGCATGTCCTCACCTTCAGATGGTTACACGCCCTCGCCATCAGAGGACTGCATGTCCTCACCTTCGTAGGGCTACACGCCCTCACCTTTAGAGGACTACACGTCCTCGCCAACAGAGGGCTGCACGCCCTCACCTTGAGAGGACTACACGTCCTCGTCAACGTAGGGCTACACGCCCTCACCTTTAGAGGACTACACGTCCTCGCCTTCAGAGGACTCCATGTCCTCACCATCAGAGGGCTGCATGCCCTCACCTCCAGAGGACTACACGTCCTCGCCTTGAGAGGACTACATGTCCTCACCATCAGAGGGCTGCACGCCCTCACCTCTAGAGGACTACACGTCCTCACCTTCAGAGGGCTACACGCCCTCGCCTTCAGAGGACTCCATGTCCTCACCATCAGAGGGTTGCACGCCCTCACCTCCAGAGGACTACACGTCCTCGCCTTGAGAGGACTACATGTCCTCACCATCAGAGGGCTGCACGCCCTCACCTCCAGAGGACTACACGTCCTCGCCTTGAGAGGGCTACTCGCCCTCGCCTTGGGTACTAGTTACCCTCACCTTGAGAGGACTAAACGTCCTCGCCTTGAGAGGACTACATGTCCTCACCATCAGAGGGCTGCACGCCCTCACCTCCAGAGGACTACACGTCCTCACCTTGAGAGGACTACATGTCCTCACCATCAGAGGGTTGCACGCCCTCACCTCCAGAGGACTACACGTCCTCGCCTTGAGAGGGCTACTCGCCCTCGCCTTGGGTACTAGTTACCCTCATCTTCAGAGGACTACATGTCCTCACCTTCGTAGGGCTACACGCCCTCACCTTTAGAGGACCACACGTCCTCACCTTCAGAGGGCTACACGCCCTCGTCATCAGAGGACTGCATGTCCTCACCTTCGTAGGGCTACACGCCCTCACCTTTAGAGGACTACACGTCCTCGCCAACAGAGGGCTACACGCCCTCACCTTTAGAGGACTACACGTACTCGCCAACAGAGGGCTGCACGCCCTCAACTTGAGAGGACTACACGCCCTCACCTTTAGAGGACTATACATCCTCGCCTTGAGAGGGTTGCACGCCCTCACCTTTAGAGGGCTACGTGTCCTCATTTTCAGTGTGCTCCACATCCGTACCTTAAGAGAATTTAAGGTCCTCTATCCTTAAATGCTTAACCAAGACTTGCACTCCCGGTTAAGGGACCAGTAGTTTCCTTTTAACGGTTCCTGGGCCACCCCCTGATATTGGAGGACGGCCAACTGTGCGAGCACAACCAGAGAGGGAGGCTATCACACAGCTACTATGCATACCGGGGCAAGATTTCACCCGTGCCGCTGCAAAGAGACGAGTGCGGATCATGCGCACCAACATGACCACTCTTACACAGATATAGATGACATTGCTACTTAGCAACATTCTGCCCAACGACCGCAATGCCAATCTCTCCCTGCAAAAGTATCAGTTGGTCTGTGTCGTCCCGACATGGGTAAGTATGCATATGGTTCAACTGATTTCTGATACCATCTATTGTTTGCAGGGATCGCACCCACAAAGACACCCAGTGGACCTGAAGAAGTCCAACAGGGCCCTGGGGTTTCCAGCTCTGGTTACGGGCCTCTGTCGGCCCTATAGGGCGCCCGTTCCCCCCCAGCAAGTTCATGTCGTCGTGGCATAGTTCTAGGGAGTGCCTGTCGCCCCCAGCAAGGTCATCAGGTCCCCCCTACCAATCGAGCTTTCATCAAGAAGTTCTGCGTCTCCAGGCAGGCGCAGGGCAAAACACCACAGCAGCCTGGCGATGGCCGGCAGCGGGCAATAGACGCACCGCCATCACCTCTAGAGTTCACCTCTGCTCATCCACAAAAAGGTTTGAGTATTGCCTACACCACATGGCCGACCAATAGGTGACCAAGTCCAAAGCCAAAGGTAAGCAAAGTACTAGGTCAGTGACCGACAAGTCATAAGGCGTCCAGCTCAAGACGTTAAAGAAGCGCTACTAGGAGGCAACCTAGTACCTTTTAAATTTCTGCCTGCTATTTGATCACTTTTTATAGTAGGACGCACCTAGTTGCTCATGATCCTGGGAATTTAAATAAAACAAGCGCAAGCTCGGAAGGTAGTCATACCTTACAAAACATATATATGTATGTTTAGGTAGTGAAAATACCTTAGATATGCATGTATGTAAACAAAAAAACACTTCACAAAATATATATATGTATGTTTAGGTAGAAAAATACCTTAGATATGCATGTATGTAAACAAAAAACACTTCACAAAATATATATATGTATGTTTAGGTAGAAAGATACCTTAGATATGCATGTATGTAAACAAAAAATACTTCACAAAATATATATGTATGTTTAGGTAGAAAGATACCTTGGATATGCATGTATATAGCAAAAATACCTTACAAAACATATATATGTATGTTTAGGTAGCAAGATACCTTGGATATGCAGTATATAGCAAAATACCTCATGAAAAAAAAAGAGAAGAAAAAAAAACAAACAAGAAAAAGAAATAAACAAATAAAAAAAAGAAAAAAAAGAGAGAAAAAAGAAAAATAAGTTGTCTAGCTGAAAAACCAACATGCTTTTGAAAAGAGATGACTTCCAACTTTTCTTTGAAGAAAAATTCGCTGATCATAGCTAGTTTTTGGAAAAAAAAAATTGTGTGTACACCTGAAGGGTGAATGCTGTGAAATTTTCCCGGACGCCCGAAATGGACTTGGATGAATGCACAAATGGATAAGAGAACATATTTTGGAAACGTTGGGTTGACTAAAATAGAGGAAATGAATCCTGAGCCCTAGCATCACATGACCATAAAAATTTGACACTTGAGCGTCCGCATAGGTGCATGCATGACCAGTTTTGCATAAAGTTTCCAAATCATCATTTTTGCATTTGTGTCATGGAAATAATGTGGGGCACCCCTTTTATCCTTGAGCCAAACCAAACCCCGACATGTATCATGTCTAGCCATTCTACAAACCTTGAGCCAAAATCATGACTCACTATAATCCTTACCCTCGGAAGCAAAAAAGGAAAGAAGGAAAATTTCCAATCAAAGAGAAAGCAAAAAGAAAAGAAAGGAAATTCCCAATCAAAGAGTGGGAGAAAGCAAAAAGGAAAGAAAGGAAATTCCCAATCAAAGAGTGGGAGAAAGCAAAAAGAAAAGAAAGAAAATTCCCAACCAAAGAATGGGAGAAAGTAAAAAAAGGAAGGAAAGAAAGTTCTTGATCAAAGAAACTAGAAGAAATGTGCAGAAAGGTCTTTTGACCAGACAATATCTGAACAATACAGAATTGTCACCAAATGAACAAAAGAAAGAAAAGGAAACCATGACCTAAAGTGGTCTTCTCCCTTTGATTACCAACCAAAATCCTGTGCGTCGGTGACTTGTTCGCCTCGCGCAAAACCAAAACAGAAAAGGAAAAGGGGCAAAAACACACAAAAGCCGAAAAACTCCCCAAAAGAACCCATTCCCAAGGGAAGTCCTATTTGATCCATGATCACGCATGTAATTTTTGATTTGATAGGAAATAATTTGCAAAGTCAAGTCATGACATATCTATGGTTCGGAATTAGGATGAAACACTTACCTGTGCGAGATTGATACACTTTGAGTGGATTTCTTCTATTTTTGTCGAACCCAGTGTTTCCTCTAAATGGTCATTTAGAAACGAAATGCTAACATCCAAAATCTCATTTATGGTTATGGGAGATTTCATCAACAGACTCTCCTTCCCCGGTAGACGCATTGTTTTTCACTCAAAAAAGCATATGCTGCTCTAAATCAGTTGGAATATTTGTCTCTTTGCTAAAGCATGTTTGCATTTTAGTGGAGAAAACACCGAGACTTTTTCAAGTCTCACAAGTTATCCAGAACTACGTAGGTCTGAGTTCCTCATTGGAGGATACGTAGGAGCAAAAGCCTCGCTTTTGTCGACCGCGCCGCTTTCTGTTACCATGACCCAAGAGCTGGTAGCCTGCGGAGACACCTTACGGTTATCCGCACCTCGAGTGTGATTGATAAGCGGAGGCCAAAATGGTCATCTGCGCCCTTTCCGAAGATGTAGACATCTTCTGGTGGAGACTTTTTCAAGTCTCACAAGTTATCCAGAACTACGTAGGTCTGAGTTCCTCATTGGAGGATACGTAGGAGCAAGAGCCTCGCTTTTGTCGACCGCACCGCCTTTTGTTGCCATGACTCAAGAGCTGGTAGCCCGCGGAGACACCTTACGGTTATCCGCACCTCGTCATTCAGTGACCCCAAGTGTGATTGATGAGCAGAGACCAAATTTGGTCATTCTGCACCCTTGTATCATCCAGAGGCGGCAGGCCCGATGATACGTGGAGATACCTTACGGTTATCCGCACCCTTTTGTCATCCAGAGGCGGCGGGCCCGATGACAAGCAGAGACCAAATTTGGTCATTCTGCACCCTTGTATCATCCAGAGGCGGCGGGCCCGATGATACGCGGAGATACCTTACGGTTATCCGCACCCTTTTGTCATCCAGAGGCGGCGGGCCCGATGACAAGCAGAGACCAAATTTGGTCATTCTGCACCCTTGTATCATCCAGAGGCGGCGGGCCCAATGATACGCGGAGATACCTTACGGTTATCCGCACCCTTTTGTCATCCAGAGGCGGCGGGCCCGATGACAAGCAGAGACCAAGTTTGGTCTTTCTGCACCCTTGTATCATCCAGAGGCGGCGGACCCGATGATACGCGGAAATACCCCAGTGGTTATCCGTATAAATATTCTTTTGCTATCTGTAAGACAGAACGCTTGATAGCATGCAGAGGCTGACACAGTCTTCTGCACCTTTTGTTCCTCCGGGAACAACAAGTCATTTACATGCGGAAATTTCATGGTCACCCGCGACTCTCGTCAACCGAGAGGAGCGAAATTAGTGTCATACACTGATTTTCGTCCGGGGACCTTTGCTTGATGACATGCGACCATTCTTTGGTCCTTGTGAGGTGCTTGGCATCCATCATTAGGCAATTTGTGAAATTCTAGGAACGACAAGTCATGGTCACCCGCGACTCTCGTCAATCGAGAGGAACGAAATTAGTGTCTTATCTTTACTTTCCTTTTATCTCCAATAAAAGGCAAGTAAAGAGGGGCAACTGTCATACCCTAATTTCGTCCGGGGACCTTTGCTTGATGACATGCGACCTTTCTTTGGTCCTTGTGAGGTGCTTGGCATCCATCATTAGGCAATTTGTGAAATTCCAGGACATGCCGAAAAACCAAAAAAATATTGATGCACAATCCGTAAGTTTCCGTGACACACCGGAAATCAAATGGAAGCATCGTTGCATAATTAAGTGAGGTTTCGTAACATTCCGTAAGTCAAAAGGGGAATGATTATGTAATCCGCAAGGTTCCGTAACATTACGGAAAGAAAACAAGTATCGTTACGAAATTCGTAAGCTTCCGTAACTTTACGAAAAAAGAATCACCAAAAAAACAGCAGAGGGGGGTGTACTTAGTAAAAATGGGGGTGCAAATAGCACCCAGGCCCACTTGGGCCCTCCAGAATATTCCTCCAGAAGGCTGTTGCTTCTGGAGGAAGCAACCTGGCTCGCCTGGGCGAGCTGAGCTCGCTTGGGCGAGCTGGGCGGCAACCACCTCCCCTATTTTGCTATAAATAGGGGAGGAAGTGAAGAAGAAAGGGGTTCAGCCCCTTTGGCACTTCTCTCTCTTTCGAATTTGCTTGGGAAAATTGTTTCCGTGAAGAAAATCTAAGCCGAGGCGCTTCCGAAACGTTTCCGTAACGTTTTCCGTGAGGAATCTCGCAAAGGTTTCAACCGTTCTTCGACGTTCTTCATTCGTTCTTCATCGTTCTTCGATCTTCAACGGGTAAGTACCTCGAACCAAGCTTTTCGATTCATCCTATGTACCCGTAGTGGTCCACATTGTGTTTCGTGCATTTTTATTCTCGTTTTGTTTACTTTTTATACCCCCTGTTGACGTGCTTAAGCCATTTTACTTAAGTCATTTCTAGCTTAACTTAAAAATAAAATCAATTTCCACCGAACGTTTGAATTGTATTATCCATTAACTTCGGTTAAAATGAACTCCGACCGTTCGGTCGTGCCGTAACCACGTTGGAAATCAAAAAGAGGTAAAAAATAATATAATAATCAAAAAAACATCTTTTAGTAAAATAAAGCGGAAAATCAATCGGACGTTTTCTCTTTGGGATTTCTCATTCTTAATCGAATTGATTAATAACTAAAGTGAAACTAAGGCTAAAATCAACTCGCCTAGTCAAGCTCGTCCACAAAAATAGGCTTTGGAAGTTTGTCATTTCAATTTCTCACTAAGTAAAATGGATCATTTTTAAGGTCCAACGCCTTAAAATGATCACGTCTTAAGTAAAAAGAATCACTTGATAAGAAAGAACTACGTAGGTCTGATTTCCTCATCACAAATTGAGGAATACGTAGGAGCAAAGGGAAACACCCTTGTCGACCACAAAAAAGAAAAAATATAAAAAGGGTATAAAGGATATAAGAATATAAAAGGGAACATAAAAATCAAAGTCATGTTTGCACATTCGATTAAAGGCTGTCGTCCCTTGGGACGGACGTGTGGGGTGCTAATACCTTCCCCGTGCGTAAATACAACTCCCGAACCTTTCACTTAAAAAGTTCGTAGATCGCGTCTTCTCCGGTTTTTCCGACGTTTTCCTCAAATAAACGTTGGTGGCGACTCCGCGCGTATTCCTTTCGTGGAACACGCATCCCGCGAGACTCGCGTCGCCCTCCCGCCGAAGGGTAGGTTGCGACAACCCCGATTCCTCATGATAGTCTAGCATAATTCTGATCAAGCATCATCCTCAGATTCCTCTTGTTGGACTAAACTCGACCAGAACCGCATTAAGACAAACATACAAACAACTAGGTTACCGTATCCCGATCCCTCGTGATAATACGATAAACTAGCCCTGTCCTATCAAGTTCTAGGAATCAGACCAGTTTCCATTGTTGAATGATCCTAACAAAGCATGCATCTACGTGATGAAGGCAAAAGCACACTAAAATGATGTACGGATAGCACAGAGAACACATAAAACATCATTAAATAGATATACAGGTATTTACATCAAGTACCTACAAGGAAGAACCATCAAAGGATTTAGCTCTCCATATCTAGGAAGCTTCCTTTACAACAAAGAGAAGAGAAAAATGAAGGATTGAAGAAATACAAGTAGTGGGGATGTCTCCTCCACCTCTAGAACCTCACAATCACTCACAGACTCATCTCATGCTCTCAGGATCGCTTCCTCTTCATGCTCAGTTCTCTGCCAGTCTTCGAGCAACAAAAGCTCTCAAAACTCTCTGGAACTTGGACCTTTCTCTCTCTAGAAATCTCTAAAAATGAAAAATCTTTGAGAATTGCCCAAACTCCCTCTCCATATCTGATTTCAGGCTTAAATAGGTGGTCTTGTTGGTGCTTGTGCGCTTAGCGCAACTCTGGCTCACTTAGCGCATTTCAGTTGTTTTGGGTGAAAAAACGTGTTTCCATGATGAAAATCCAAGCCGAGGTGCTGCCGTAACGCTTGCGAGACATTTCCGTGAGCAAATCCGTGAAGATTTTTCACTGTTCTTCACCATTCTTCATTCGTTCTTCATTCTTCAACCAGTAAGTGTTCGAATCCGAGACTTTCAATTCTTTTCTTATTTTGTTTGCTTTCATCTTCATTTCACTTACTTTCGGTATTCTTTTCTTCCGCTTTTAATGAGCTTTTTACCGTTTATTTAAGCCTTTTATCTCGCCTAATAATTGATAAAATGAATTTTAACCGATCATTTGTGTTGTAATCTCGTTTAATCACTATTAAAATAAAATTCAACCGATTGTTCACGTTGTAACTTCGGTTAAATCAAAAAAGGCAAAAATAATAATAAAATAATCAAAATATCTTGAAAAAATTAATAATAAAATAATCAAAAAAATCAATCGGACGTTTTTATTTGAAAGTTTCCTTGAATGAATTGATTAATAACCAAAGTGAAACGCAGGCTAAAATCAACTCACAAATCAAGCTTTGTCCACAAAAGTCACTCAAAATCGTTTTAAGGTCCAACGCCTTAAACGGTCCTCTTTGCTTTTATCGGTTAACATGGACCGTTCAAAAGTATAAAATCAACACATAACTTTGTCGCTTTTCGCAAGAACTATGTAGGTCTGATTGCCTCATCGCAATTGAGGATACGTAGAAGCAAAAGCTCCGCTTTTGTCAACCACTCCAATAGATCGTTAATGGTCCAACGCCTTAACGTTTCTCTCCTTTCAAAACCCAAGAGATCGTTAATGGTCCAACGCCTTAACGTTTCTCTCTTTTCAAAACCAAAAGATCGGTAGTGGTCCAACGCCTTAAAGTTTCTCTCCTTTCCAAAAATCAAAAGATTGTTTAATGGTCCAACGCCTTAAACAACTTTTGTTCGGTTAAAATATATCTTACGAAAAAAGATAAAAACAACTTAACCAACGTTTAGTTCTCAAAGAACTACGTAGGTCTGATTTCCTCATCGCAATTGAGGAATACGTAGGAGCGAGGGAAACACCCATGTCGACCACAAAAAGATAAAAAAAAAATACAAAAAGGCCCATAAAAAGCTAAAAAACATAAAAAAGGGAAAAATACATGATTTGGAAGTCATATTTGCGCACTTGATTGAAGGTTGTCATCGCTTGTGATGGACGCGTGGGGTGCTAATACCTTCCCCGTGCATAAAAACAACTCCCGAACCTTTCACAATTAAAGTTCGTAGACCACACGTTCCGGTTTTTCCGATGTTTCTCTCGAATAAACATTGGTAGCGACTCCATGCATTTTCCTCCCATGGAAGACACACCCGTGAGCCCCCAGTCGCCCTCCCATCGAAGGGTAGGTTGCGACACCGTGAAATTGATGTGTTTTTGTATTGAGTATGAACCCTAAAAATTGAGTTTTTTTGTTAATTAACATAAATTGTACTCTAAATAATATTCTCTTTAATTGTTTATTTTATTCAAATTATTGTAATTCTTTCTATATGATTATGTGAATTGTTTGAGGGATTTTACTCCCCGTGTTGTGAGAAACATTTTTGTATGATTTGTTTGTGTTTTGGATAAGATTTAGCGTGATAAATAATTATATTGAGATCGTAAAATTATGATTGAAATTTTGTATAAGTGATAAATTAAATATGTGATGAATTGTGAGATAACATGTTGCTTTAAGATTATAATATTGTTATTGAGATTGAGTATAAGTGTAAGGTTGAACATGTGTTAATTTGTGAGATACACGTAAACATGCGATGATGGATTGTGACATTATGAGATGCTAAATTGTGGACATGAGATTTGGATTGAATAAGTATGTGGTTAAGACTTAATGTGATAATACTTGTGTTATGAGCTGTGAATTATACAATAACCCGACCAGTGTTTACCTTGAGAAAAGTGTTCATGCACAGTGATAAAGGGAAGATGTATGATTCCTATTTAGGAACCAGTGTTAAATTGTAGCGAAATGTGTTAAACGTGTTTGAAACACGAGTGTAAGGTTGTGGGTATTGTATAATTCATGAGTAGTGTCTATAAATTGAATATGTGATGCATTGTGAAATAATATGTTGCTTTGAGATTATAACATTGTTATTAAGATTGAGTATAAGTGCAAAGTTGAATGTGTTCGTTTGTTAGATACACGTAAACATGTGATGGTAGATTGTGACATTATGAGATGCTAAATTTTGGACATGAGATTTGGTTGTGAATAAGTATGTGGTTAAGACTTAATGTGATAATACTTGTGTTGTGAGCTATGAATTATATAATAACCCGACCAGTATTTACCTTGAGAAAAGTATTTATGCACAGTGTTAAAGGGAAAGTGTAGGATTCCTAGTAAGGAACCAGTGTTAAATTGTAGCACAATGTGTTGAACGTGTTTGAAATACGAGTGTGAGGTCGTGAGTATTGTATAATTCATGAGCAGTGTCTGCATGCAAAAATTGTTTTAAGGGTTGGACTTGAACCAGGAAGGTGAGGCCCTAACAGATTCTTCGGAGTCTAGGCCTTGGGGATAAAGACACTCGGTTTGAGTGCTCCTTTAAGCCTATGTTGATCCCATATGGTTGGAGCATTCTCGTAAAACAGAGTGACCCTGACTGATCACCTTATGATTTTACTTAGTCAGAGTGACCTGACATACCCATTGTGTGGTGTGTCTTGTTATGTACTCCTAAGCACCCTAGGGTGGGTTTTCACTGACATGGTACAACATTACATATAGGCTTGAGTCTTAGTATAATTGTTGTATAACGCTTGCTAATTGTTTATTGTGAAATTGATTAGTGTTATTTCATCTTGACCAGAGTGTGTGATTCATGCATAATGTGATTGGTGTTTGAGAAATGAATTTTAAATGATAAAGTGGTGAAGTGACGTGGATTGTATTAAGTTGAGCTATGTTATAATTACTTCCATAAATTATCTTGATTACGTCTTTGTTTATTTGTTTTATTTTTTAAAATGTGATAACTCACTCTCTGTGTGCTATTTGTGTTTGGATCTTGTGATGATCTCGAACTTTGTGTTCGTGGGAGCAGATGAATAGGTGGATGACTTTAAAGAATCTCGTGCTAGAGGACACTAGGACACAATACTCTGATAGGATGTGACATTGGGGATGAGTTTTTATTTTAATCACATGATGTTACTTTATTTTATTTTACCTCACTAATTTAACAAAATTTCTTTTGTAAACTTTGATGGCCTTGTTCTGAACCGGATATGTTTTTAATAAGTTCTATTTGGTAATAGTGAAGTGAATGTGAACCTTTTACCCAGGTGAATTTGTTTATCAGTATTTGTATATGTTTTATTTATTTATATGTATGTCGGGGTAGAGGGTGTCACATATACCAATGCCAGTTATGAGTGAGTCAAGGTTGGCACACAATGAACCATATCCTCTACAACAGTGCCAGTTTTGATAATGATTGTCGAATCGTTCAAAAACAAATAAGACTAGGAAATTCTGTAGCACATGATTAACCTAGGTCGAACTCAAAAATATGATTCAATTTGGTTCCTACTTTCATTAACTTATAAACAAAAAGGAGGGAATTTTATCGAACACTTTATAAGCGACTATAAAGGAATGCAAAAACACACAAAAACAGAGATGAAGAAACAAATAGAACAAGAACATAATACAAGTTTAATAGCATCAATCCAATTCACCAAACCAATGCATATCAAATTATCATAATTACTACGAATGATGTTCAGTGTGAAAGTTCAGTCAAATGCATTTGAGATAGTTCAAAGTGACTACTCAGAAGAAATGGATGGGCCTTGATTAGGTACATCTAATCTACCTAATTAAACTAATTACACAAAATGAAGCCTAAACTCATAGCCCAGTTATTCAAGTGCAAAGGTTCTGAATTCCAAGCTTCATTTGACCCTCGAAATGGCAGAATTAACCATAGCATAATTTTGAACAAATTGAAGGTATTTTTCTTAGCTTTCCAGGGATTACTCACACGCTCCATTTGGAGTTTTGTAGTGTCCTCTAGGCCCTGTACAAGGAAGATAGGTCAAGTAACCACAAAATCCAAAAATTAGCTACAATTCTCAATTAAGCTCAATCACTTGCCTAAGACCAAAACTGAGTTAAAGGTAGAAAATAAGGATCAAAGAGATGTCAATTGAGCTAAGAAGAATGGAAAAATATTAAACTACAAATGCTCAATCAATGTAGTGACTATAGGTTTTCAAAAACTTCTTTTCTTTTGGTTGCGAATCAACCTATTACTATTATTACAGAACTAAGTGAAGCCAAATTACTAAAGGTATCCATGGAAACAAAGGATTTTAGCATGTGATTGTTCAAAATATAGAAAATAGGTTGTACTTAGAACTTTATGTTCTGCAAATTAGTGTCATAATACTTGTATTAGGATGTGTGCAGTATTATTAATTGTACAAAATTTTATACCGCCAATTAGTTACTATTTTCTCACTAAGTATGTAGGTATTATCATGTATATGGCTATATATACCAATAGTTTTGTCTTTGAATAAAAAATATGTATTACTGCCAACATTTTGTCATCAGATTCTCAAAGAGAAAGGTAAAAATTCTATTGCTAAGAACATACTAAAAGGATTTTCACTAAAATTTTCCTTGCTTTGTTATTTCCTTTTGATGGTATTTATAATGACTCCTACTTAAGGATAAAGATTGTCAATCATGGCCATAACTATTATGGTCATAACTATTAGTGATGTGTAGTTCGTTCATTTTCTTTTGACCAACAAATGCATCAACTTAATATGAAGTTCTGCAAAAAAAAAGAAAAAAGAATCCAATAACCATATAATTGCATGTCTTTCAAACTCTTATTTTCTTTTTGGTTGTAGAATCAACCTATTGCAATTACTATAGATCTTGATGTATAACCTATTATATGTATTGACTATAGGTCTTCGAAAACTTCTTTGTATACAAACTTTTCTCTCTTCATCCAAAATCAACATCATCAACCCATCCTTTGATTTCACTCTAGATACTGCTATATATAGTTGACCAAGAGTGAATACTAGCCTTGGAAGATACAATCAAACCTTAGATAATGATTGTCTTTGACTTTTGTTTAGTCATTGCAAAACACAAAGATAGAGGGAATTTTTGACATTGGAATTTGAATGGGAAGCCAGGATCAAAGGGTACCAAATCCTTTCTTGCAATAAAAATTGTATCACTAGAATTTTTGCCAATTAGTATTGTAGCTGTGATGAGAGTTTTGCCTAGCTGTTTGATTTGTAGTCGTGTGTCGTTACATAATCCATTCGTCTGATCCAAGTTTCTTAACAACATCACAAGAACTCCAACTTTTAGTCATAACTTATGATTTGGAATTCCTGAACACTTGATCTCATTAAAAAATTATGGTGTAAACCAACCACCTTGTATTTCATAATCTTTATCAGAATAGCAAGGAGTGTCTGAACTTAAATACTATTTTTCATCCCTGGAATTAAAGACAGCATAAATTCATTTACTTCTTCAACAATTTCTAATGTTGGAGCGATGATTGCTCTCTCATCAAAGAAATTTGGAACATTCAAATTTTCCCATATGTTTGAATACACAAAATCAACCAATGAAAGTAGTGGTTTATCATTGTCTAAAACCAAAAGATCATTTGGTATTTCAATTTCACCTTCACCTTTGTCATCTGAATCCATGTCACTATTACCAATTTAAAGAATCCAATCAGCAAAGTTCTTGATCTCATTAGTTGTCTGATTTGTCTTAGCAGTGGTTAATCTTGTGTTTTTTGTCAATTTCAACACTTTGCAATGTTTACATAAATCTTATGAGTTCATGGTGACATTAAGGATATCTTGTTTTGATCCCTTTCTAACAACTGGTAGAATTTATCTAAAATCACCTCCTAAAATAATAACTTTTCCACCAAATGGCTTGTATTTGTTTTCTTGACACTTACAATGCATCAAATCCTGCAAAGTGCGGTCAAAGCCTTAAAATAATATCTATTCATCATTGGTGCTTCATCTCAAATAATTAATTTAGTTTCAATAAGAAGCTTTGCATGAAGACTACCTTGAGCTATGTTCCATGTTGATTTCTCAGTCATTAAAAATGGAATTGAAAAAGTAGAATGAGTTGTCCTTCCACCAGGGAGAAGCAAACTGGCAATACCACTGAATGCAACATTCAAAACAATATTCTTTTATGCTCCAATAGCAGCTGACAATGTATTCCAAAGGAAGGTCTTCCCAGTTCCATCATAGCCATAAAGGAAGAAAAACTGGCCGTGATCAGAAAACACGACTTCAATGATCTAATTGTAGACATCTAAATGCTCATTTGTCAACAACTTCAATAGAGTAATAAGGAGCTCAGTTAACTCATTATTGAGTTGTTCTACAATGAATTTGTTTTCATAGAAATCAAAGTTAGAACTATTTGGACATGGTAGGGAAATATAATCTTTTAAAGATTTTCCATTCGAATTGAGTAGCTTCTCAATTTCTATAAGACAAAGCTCCTTCAACTCACTATCTTCAATGTGAAGACCTGCAACAAATAAAAATGCTTTGCAAATAGTATGTGGTGCAAACATATGAACTTTCTAATATATCAGATATAATGTAGAAAGACACATTTTAATTTTCTTTTAGAAAAACACTTAATTTGATCTATTTACATGTAAACTTTTGTTTATAACAGTATGACTTATTTACATATCTATGTACTATATTGAGTTCAAACAATAAAGTCTACATTAAAACTCCACATAAGCAGTTTATAGATTTAAGATATATAAAACTAAAAATGACATAAATTTTACTTGAAATATTTAGTTGTCTTCTCTTTTGGTAGACAATCTCATCTACTAACAATTTCCAAGTGGCAGTCCATACCACATCCGATTTTGTCATTGTATTCATGAATAGCATTGTAACAAAAAGTCTCCTCAATTGGTTTCTAGAACCTATCTTGTTGGCTTCTTTAATTGCATCAATATACTCTCTACCATCCATTAGTAACCCCAAAGCATAACATGCATCTTGAAAACTGGCATAGATTTTTCCATTGACAGTTTGATACTATCATAATCAACACAACCCCGCTGAATCATGAGAAGTATTCTCATGTAGTATAACTCGCCTACACTAGCAGGAATATATGAAAGTCTCCTAATAGCATAACCTTTTTTCCTTGGCTGCCACATTTTTTGTTGATTCAACCATACAAATCTAGTAGGAAACTCAGCATAAGCCAAACCTTTACCCTCATCATATGTTTCATTGGCCTCAAACTAAGCCAAAAACATGGTTTTAACTTCTGCATTAGCATCAACATTATTTATCTGGTCATCATCATTTAAAAAAACCAATTATTCATTAGGAAGATGAAAATTTAACCGTTGCACTGTTGATCTCATAAATATCATATGCAAAAATTCTCCGGGTGGCTTTGCATGGTGATAAATATTTGCATTCATAGTACCTCTTGAGCTCAACAACCATGGTACAATTTTCAATATTATCTTTTGAATTTGTTATCTCAATTGTAGCCCGATCTAGACCCTTGGTAATATATTTGAATAGGCACTTGATTGAGTTTGATTTATTGCAATATTTTGTATTGATATGGCCTTCATAGCTCATAAGTAGCAATGGACTATAAGGAAAAATTCCTATTATCCAAAGTTACATCATTTTTTTGCACAAACATTCCCATGTCTCTACGTCGATAGCATGGATATCCATCATCATCAATTATGGTGGAGTTTTCAAATTTCATAGGAAAGTATTTAGAACATTTCCTCTCTTTCGTGCAAGGAGACTTCAAGTTAGCAAATCCACATGGCCCATGAATCATGTAAGGTGCAATTGCTTTGGACAATTTGGGATATAAATCAGGATTAGGAAGCTCGACTGAGATGATTTTATCAATGTCACTTCCATTATGCAGCCGATTTTCACCATCCAACCATAGTAATATATGTGCATGTAGAAGTCCTCCTTTTTGAAACTCAACAATGTACATCCTGAATATAATGAAGTTAAATTATTAGTAATAATAAGATAAAATATGAAATTTGCAATTATAAACACATTGAATTACCAAAACTGTTGGTGAATAATTACATGCATTAACTTTTCCATATATGTTTTTCTTTCTTAAAGACCCTACAAACAATATCAGGTCTATCAGATGACATGAAACCTTTTTTTTTGCACAAAATCACATATCTCACTCCAGGTTGTGTTGCATGTAATTGTTATGAACAAATCTGGATATCCAAACTTCTTACAAATTATCATTGCATCTTTACAATTATGAAACATGTATCTCATTCCACCAGTAAAAGATGATGGTAAGATAACACTTTTACCAATAGAAGAAGGATTTGTTTCTCCTCTTGAGACTGCTTCTTGTAATCCATTTAGAACATTAGATCTAATTGTCTTTTGATTGAATCTTATCCATGTTAAACATTGAGGCTTAACCATAGAATAATAATCAACCAAAAACTGTTGAAATAGTCTTTGTGCATTCAATATGGTACCAAATTCTACATTTCTATCTTGAATTCTAAATGCAACCCACTCCCTCAAAGTTACTCACACTATCATACGGTTTTCCTTATCATTTGTCAACTAGCTTATTGGAATATCCTCTTGAAAACCATCTTTACCATAAGGAAACAATAGTGGATATTGTAATAGAAAGAAAGAAGTATGTGTCTCATAAAGCCGTTGTAGTTGACCAGAAATGATTCAATCCTACCCCCCAAGGGCATTGGATAGAAGACTCTAAGAAGATTGGGCCGGAGATGCAGGAGAAGGTCCTAAAATTCTCATGAGCCTTAGGGTAGATTTTGGGCCCAGGGGCTAAGTATGAGCCCACTTATCTTTGTATATATTAGATTAGGATTTCATTATTTTTGGGCCTTGTATTTAGGGCTCCATAGTGTAGGGATGGTACCCTAGATAATGTAGGATTTATCAACCCTTGTATTTTAGGGTACCTAGACTAGTTTTTGTATTAGGGGTAGTCTTGTAATTTCACATGCATTAAGTGCACTATTTGATGTGTGTTGGGAGAGAAATTTAATTAAATTGGGAGAAGTTCAATCCAATTAAATTTTGGACTAGCCTAAGGGGGAGGTAAGCATTTGCTTGCTACACCCCATTGCAACATCATATAGTCACACTTTGTACATGTCCTTCATGTTTTACATGTCTGATGACACCTAAGCACTAGTGGATAATATTGGACTTGATCTTGGATTAGTGGGTTGAACCATAGCTGAAATTCACTAATCATAATTAGTGAAATTTTGGCTCCAAATTTGCCTCCATAAATTCAAATTCAAGTGAAATTTGAATAGAAATTCAAATTTCCCTCCAATTTTGTGTGACACTTAGGTTATAAATAGAGGCCTTGTGTGTGCATTTTTTCAACTTTGATCATTTGACAAATTAGACTTCAAAGTTTAGACCTCATTTGAGGCATAAATTTCATGCCCCCCTCTCTCCCTTTCCCTCCACTCATCTTCTCATACCTTCAAGCTCTTATCCATGACTTCCTATGATGGTGAGCTTGTTCTTGACTCATTTTATCCTTAAAGTGGCATCTCAAATCACCTTTCCTCTTACTCCATTTTGTTGTCATTGATCTTCAAGAAGCAAAGGACTCCATTGATGAAGATCCAAGGCCTTCAAGCTCTACATGGAGCTACATCATGAAATGCTCTTCACAACAATGTCTCTCCCAAATTCCATATTGTTTAAGTCTCCTACTATCAAAGCAACAACCTCATCAATATCAGGGATAGTATAAACACATGGATCTTGGTTTCGATCTCGATACAACCTCAAATAAAATCTTTTACTTGTATTACCTTCAACAAAATCTCTAACCTTCCTAAAATATTTAGCAAGACAATTAAATTGATCAACCATTTTCGTTAGATCCTCAACCAATGTTTTATCAAAAACTTCAGAACCTTTTACACCCCTGTAAACATATAAGGGCAATTTAGATTTGCAATCAGTATATCTCAATTTGTAATAAGAACAATTAAAATATGCAATGAGTAAGACAAAGTTAATAGTGAAAAGAACTTAGTTACAACATACATACCCAAAGTGAGATACTCTATTTTGTAGCTCATTTTGAGTATCATATACATAAATATAGTTGTGCAAATTTGGGTTTACAACCCTCTTAAGGCAATAAACTCCCAATACGGTGGCAATTTTGACCATAGTATAAATTGTGGAGGACTAGCTCCATCATTGATTGAAGAGTGAACCTTTCCTCCAATTGAAGTAAAAGAGAACATATTATTGTATGCTCTTATATTTTCCTTGAAATGAATACTTCTTCCATCATAACCATGTACCAATGAGTATAACAACTATGGAGGCTTCTGTAAAAATGGTAGTTGAATTTTTCCCTTTTGACAACATAATGAGAAACATATGTTGTTGTTTGTTGTTGATTTGTCAGCTCTCTCTTGAAATCACAATTCAGCTTTACAAAATGTTGTTGATGGTGTTCCATATTTCACACATTATGAAAATAAGAAATAACTTTACATGCTAGGTATCGTTCAAACAACTGCATTAATGATATTTTATTTCATTAGATATTTTATATATTACCTTGAATTCCAGCTTCCTTATATAGATTAGATATAAATTCTGCTTTTGTATTTACTTCATTAGTAGGATAGTTTACTAATTGGAATCTTGAGTGGAACCTGTTGTGCTACAACCATTGCCCAAATCTTCATAGAATATTGATCTTTTCTTAAGTCTGAGGATAGTGTTAACCTCACTATTTTGGATCTTTACAACACTTATGACAACAAACATTGTTAAACATTGTTATTGACAAAAATCCTGTGACAATATTTTGGATGAGTTGCATCCTCAAAAAAAATTATGTTGACACTACAAAAACAAATAAAAAAAGGTTACAATTAGACAATGTAAATAATGATGTTCTACTCCAACTTCTATTGTGTACATGTTCAACTCATGTCATACGATAACAAAACATGACAAGCATTTGTTTGCATGAAATTAAAATGGAAAAAAAATTATATTTAGTTACCAACTGATGAAATTGAAATTCCATCATCATGCTGTTCAGCTCATATTGTTGTGTTTTGTTTTAAACTTTGTCCCAATACATCCAATTTTAAAAATTACTCTAATTACACTACACTCTTTTACTAATATTAGTATATTGTCATTTCATATGTAATTCTACTATTGAATGAATCATTGTAAGTCATTTTACTATCTATTTTTTCTAACTTTACATAAATAGTTTTTTCATGGTGTAAGTTCCATTATTTTTAATTTACTTAATGAAATTTATATCCATACTTTTCTAACAGCCATAATCCACATACTTTTATATTTCGACTTTGAAACAATAAATAATGTGTTAGATGATTATTAACACTCTTGTTATTAGTAAGACTCATGTTATATCTCATTTGAATATTAAGCCGAAATTTAACCTATATTCATTTCAACACGGAAAATAACAACTTCAGTTGCTGAACATGAAATTTAAAAAATGATGCAAATTAGAAAATAAAGAAGTGGAGTCAAAATTCTTTACTAAATTTGCCACCCATTATGAATTGGGGGTCAAAAAACAAATACATTGGTAAACAAACCACATTAACTCTTGAATCACATTACTTAAAGTCACATAAATTAAAATCTAACTTGACATTAACAAAGTAGATTAGTCTCAACCATAATCAAATATTGTCTGCAATTTGATATCAAAAAATAATAGACAAACACAAATAAAACAAAACAGTCATCCCTACATAACTCCACTTCTGCAGCAGGTATAGTCCACTATAAAATCAAATTTTCTCAACCTTAATCCTTTTGTTCAAAGATTTTAATGACAAATGTATTTCTAAAGATTGACTCTGCACCGGTTCAACATTCATACCAACACCATCTGTCTTCCCTTTCAGTCTGGAATTTTCATTAGTTTTGACATTATCAAAACATCCACCAGTTGCTTATATGCACCTTCAATGTTTTCGGGCTGTGAATGTATTTGAGTTCCAAATACAGTTCCAACGGGAATCAAATCTCCAGAATTATTGAGCAAAAGATCATTTATCCTTATTTTGGGTTGCAGACTAACTTTCATTAGGAGTCAATTCTCCCATAGCTGAATAGCAACTGAAATTGTGTTTAGTAGGGGTTAACTCTTCAAAATCCTTTGATAAATTAGTTGCTTCTTTTTTCACCACATTGTGAATCATTTTCAACAACTTCAGAAAACTTGGGCATCAAATCCTATTAAACAAACATGACATAACCAATCAAGTTAGTATATAATCAAAGTTAATGTAACGTAGACTTCCTTGAAAACACATGCTACGAATATATGTATTTAATAGAATTTAGATTGGTCATAAAGCACCTAAGCTTGGATCAAAGATGTGTCATCAACCAAACCTTCTTTGAACAACTTGATAATGGATAAATCAATACAATTTTTTTGTACTCTAAAAGTTTTCTCAAACTATGAACTGCATCCACTCTTAATCTCAACTTTAAAAAGGAAAAACCTATCAACCAAATTAGTAATCTCATTTGGAAAAGTTCCAGCAAGACCTCTCTACAACACAAAATTGCAATGATGAATGTCGCAACCTACCCTTCGGCGGGAGGGCGAGGCAAAAAGCCAAAGCGTTTGTCTTCTCATGAAGAAAACGCGCAGAAGTCGCCACCAACGTTTATTCGAGGAAAATGTTAGAAAAAAAAAACAAAAAAGATGGTCTGTAGATTTTGAAAATAAGGGTTCAGGAGTTGTTTACGCACAGGGAAGGTATTAGCACCCCACGCGCTCATCACAAAGGACGACAACCTTTAATCGAGTGTGCAAAAATGTGACTTCAAAATTATGTATTTTCCCTTTTTATATTTTTTATTTTTCTGGGGTCGACAAGGGTGTTGCCCTTGCTCTTATGTATCCTCAGGTGCGATGAGGAATTCATACCTGCGTAATTCTTTAAGTCTGAAAGTTTGTGTGTTACATTGATTTTATGTTTTTTGAAAGATTGATTTTAATTGCGAACAAAAGTCGTTTAAGGCGTTGGACCTTGAAACGATGTTTTAAATTTGAAAAGCGAAGAGAATCGTTAAGATGTTGGACCTTGAAACGATCCCAAGTGATGTTTAATGAAAAGCGGAGAGAATCATTAAGGCGTTGGACCTTGAAACAATCTCAAGCGATACTTAATGAAATGAAGAAGTTAATGAGTTGGCTTTATTTTGGTTTTTCTTATTAACCTTCAATCTTTTTTTAAAGATAACTTGCGACACTAATGAACAGTTAAAACTTACTTTACAAGAAGAAAATGAGATTACTGATGATAGAAGAAGGAGATGAAGATGTACAAAACAAGAAAGGACCCCTAAGGGTGCATAGATCGCATTCAAATCCTTAAAACAAAAACTAATCGAATGACAAACGAAGAACGATGTAGAAATCGATTATGGTCACAATTCGGTAGCGCCTCGACCTCATTTTTCTCTTCTTTCTTCTTCTTTTCTTTGATTTCTCTCCATTTCTTTCAATGTTGGACCTTGGAACCCCTTACTCAGCCTCCCTCACACCTATTTATAGCAAAAAATGGCATTAGGGGTCATGGCAGCTCGCCCAGGCGAGCTAGTTACTTCACCCCTAAGCTATTTGGGGGCCCAGGCGAGCCAAAGGCTAGCCGGGGTGAGCCAGGGTTTAGAAAAAGGCTTAAAATGACCATTTTTCCCTCTCTTTTGGGTATTTTCCGTATTCTTTACCGAAACATCCAATGATCCTTTGTCTTGCATGGTAACTAGTGTCGAACAGCTAAATTCGGCTAGCGAGGATCAAAAGATCAACAAACAATAGTCCCCGAATGAAATTAGGGTATGACAATGAATATTTGAAATGAAAACACCAACCTAACATATATTAAGTACCTCTTATCAAAATCACAAAAGTCACTATAAATTTAAGAGACCTTCTAGTATGTTTCAAACATATTAGCACATGACTTGCTGAAAAGGATAGTAGCATCCTGATCAAAAATCACAAAAGTGGTTGAATCTGATTCATTAAAAACACGAACCTTGATACAATACCTAAAAATGTTTTCAAAAGACATAAGGGGTCAAATAAAAAAACAAAGTAAAATTGGAAAATAAGTGGCACAAATATTACCTTAAAACAACATTTGTTACACGTTTGTTGCATTTTCCACACACAAAAAAAAAAAAAACATGTCTGAATCAGGGTACACTGACTTGTTGCATGTGTAAGCAGTATATCACCATTCCTCATCATCTACAACATGTTTCACAATACCAAAAACTACAAAACAAGTATCCTGTAATTTGAAAATAAATATAAAAAATAGCATAAATAAAGTCATTTTTCAGTTTTACATCAGCAAATGCATTAAGTTCATCCACAAATGGACCAAACAAAGTACACTCTATGCTAAACGTGTTTTTAAAAAAAATATGGTAAACAATAAATACTTAATAAATTAACAGCCATATAAAACTAAATAGAAAAAGTAATATACCACTTACCCATTGTGACACCCTTTACCCCTGACATACATATTTATATAATATCATACATGAAAATACGGAATTAATTAAAATGATTTTATTCAATAAACATAAAGGAGCTCACGTGGGTAATAGGTTCATATTCGCGTTAATCGCCAAATTAAAAACTTATTAAATAAAGGTATGAAAACATCTTTGGCCCAAAACAAGGCCATCCAAATTTTACAAAAGGGAACAAGTTAAGCAGCGGAATAACATAAAGTAACATGTTCAGAATATGATGCAAATAATATAAAAATTCATGCCCCAATGCCACATCCTATCAGAGTGTTGTGTCTCAACATCCTCTAGCGTGAGGTTCTTTAAAGCCATCCACCTAACCATCTGCTCCCATGAACACAAGGTTCGAGATCATCACAAGATCCAAACACAAACAACACACAGGGAGTGAGTTATCACATTCCTAAATAGGTAAAGCTAAATGAAGCACATATATACAATATAAGTATAACAAGCTCAACTTATCACAATTCGCATCATTTTACCACTCATTGCGTAACATCACTTGTCCCAAGGATTTAATCACAAAATCACATTTCACACCTTCACATTAATCATGTGTTCAGAGCAACACATCTCAAGTACAACACAACATCTCATACTCACACAATTCATTCATCACGTAACAAGTCACAACAATCATTACACGGGCATTATGCAACAAATACACTAAGACTCAATCCTATATGCAATGTGATAACATGTCGGTGAAAAACCTCATCGGACGCTTAGGAGTACATGACAAGACAGACCACACACTGGTAAGTCAGGTCACTCTCACTAGGTAAAATCATAGGGAGCCCAGTCAAGGTCACGCTATTTTGTGAGAATGCTCGAACCATGTAGGATCGACACAGACTTAAAGGAGCACTCAAACCAGGTGTATTTACCCCCAAGTCCTAGACTCTGAAGATTCTGTTAGGGTCTCTCCCTCCTGATTCAGGTCTAACCCAGAAAATATTTTAACACGCAGACTATATCTATGAACTGTACAAAACACATGAATCCTCAATTGCTCTCAAAATAATTTTAACTCGTCGCACTTAAAGGATCTTACAATCATGTGATTGTATGGTTCATAGCTCATAAATCAATGCACACAACATCTCAATACACATGTATCTTACAACTCAATTTATCACATACATCTAATCTCAATCACAATGTTATAATCCCAAAGCAACATGTTATCACACCTCATGAATCATATACACATCACACAATATTAATATATACATGGCACAAACACAGACTTTACCTATGAACTATGAAATACACACAACTAGCCAATTGTTTTCGAAATTATTTTAACTCGTCATGCCTCAAAGTGATTCAACTCGTCGGGTTCCCACAGTGGATCCTATAACAATACTTGTATCGCATTAACTCGTCACCCTTAAAGGATCTTACAGTTGTGTGATTGCATAGTTCATAGCTCACAACTCAGTACATATAATATCTCAATACACATGTATCTCACAATTCATCACATATTCAATTTATCACTTACACACAATCTCAATCACAATTTCATGATCCCAATATAACAATTTATCATGCTAATCTAGTAAATCTTGTCCAAAACACAAACAAATTATACAAAAATGATTGTCACAACATGGGGAGTAAAACCCCTCAAACAATTTCACATAATCATATCAAAATCAAAGGAATCAAAATCATAGGTTCAAAAAACACAAAAAAAAAACACCAAGAGCACTTAATTTTATCAACCAATTGTATTAGGACATCAATTGGACTGTCAAACATAACAATCTCATGATTATAATCATAAAGTCAGAATTATAATCATAAGCATCCCAAAATAGAACTCAATTTGATCCTCTAAAGAACCCTACATATGTTCATTCTAACCCCAATTGCGATAAACTCATCTCTTACCTTTAAACGAGCTTACGTGTGTAGTCCGGCAGAGATAGCGACGTCTCTAGCGGTTCCCTAAGATTCCTCAAGCTTTTCCTCTAGTTGCTCTACCAATATTTTCTAGCATTAGAGAGAAGGAGAAGGGATTTGAGCCTCAATTTCACTATCTTCATGCGAGGGTCATTTTTCTATCTACAGACATTATTTCATAAATCGCAACGGTGGAAGTCTGCGGAATTGAGTTTTGAAGGCGGTGTCCAAATTTCATGATTATCCAAGGGTTAACGAGTCCAGGATTATAGTTTTACTTGAACAAAGTTTGGGTGTATGAGGAAAAAAGAGAGGGTTTCGAGAGAGAAAGTAGGGAAAACGAATTTGAGAGGAAGAGGAAGCATAGAAATGTACAAACTAACCTAATAAGTATTTAGTTATAACTAGGGTATTCTCAGCCTATTATTTACTCTATTTTTCTTTATTTTCTTCTTTTATTAAAAAAGAACTCTATTTTACTCTTTCATTAAATAGATAACCAATTAAAACATCTCTTTATTTTCTAAAACATCATTTTACTCTATTTATTTTCTAATACTATGAAACCCTTATTTCAATTAATAAAAAAATATTTTCTCTCATTTATTTAATTTCTAAAAAATCTATTTTCATTTGTTGTGTGTTGTTACTCTGGTACACACAAAGTATGATATGCCTGCAACCTGTTATGCATTATTTCTCTGTTGTGTGTTGGTTGGGAATGCATTTGGCATATATGAAAAATTGAACAATGGGAGTAGCTCATTTGAACAATGGGAGTATCTTCACAAATTTCATCCTCAATATTATCTAAAAATGACAAACATCTTCTACAGAATTCACACATTTTCTACATACATTAACTTCTACATTTCTACTATATAACATCCTTTAAGTTTCCTCTAAGCCAAGGTAATTATTTCATTAACAACCAAAGATATTTATCTAGTCAAACAGTGCTTTCATGTTCTCCTCAAGCACCTTAATTCAACATGATGAAATTGTGAGCAATAGCACTTTGGCAAATTCACAAAGCCTAATTGGTAAGACAACCCTAACTTAGCAAATGCACAACACATAACTTGATTTTAATTAGGAGCCAAAATTGACTAGCGAAGCTACACTCCATAGCCATTGGAAGCACCCGTTTGGGTTAATAAAGCTCAAGTTAAGAAGAATTCTTGTTTCTTCAAAAAAAAATTAAATTGAATAAATCTATGTCAATATCAATCTAAAACGGGGAATGACTCTTAGATCTCCTAGGTATGAGAATTACCACAGTAAACTATTCAGAATAATTGTAACATCTCATTTTTCGTAAATAAATTAAAAAGGCTTTTTAGTATAAAAAAATAAAGTTTTAGAAAATGGTGAGATTTTTATAATTAAATAAATAAGGAGAAATAACTTTATTAAAATAATGGTTTGAAGAAAAAAAATATTTGATTTATTCATTTGATAAGAAATAAAATAGATTTTCTTTTAATAAAATAATAATAATAAATAAATAGAGTAAATAATAGGTTGTGAGTACCCTAACTATAAATAGAAATTTGTTAGGTCAGTTTTCACACTGACGATGCCTCCTCTTCCTATCAGTTTCATTTTTCTCTTTCCTCCTCCCAAAACCCTCTCTTTTTCCCGCATACCACCAAACCTATTTCAGACAAATGACGATCTCGGACTCATTCACCGTTGGATCATCGTGAAATTTGAGCACCAGATTTAGAACTCATCTCTGAACATTCACACCATTGAGAATTACGAAAACATGTCACAACTGAGAGAAATACCCTTTGCATAGTAGCTTTTTCTTTTTCTGCATAAACCCAAAATGGTCTCAGTAAAACTATGATCCCAGACCCGTTAACCGTTGGATTGTCGTGAAATTGTGATATGTAGTTTGCGATTCAATTCCACACACCTTCACCGTTGGGATTTGTCTTGTAATATTCATGGAGAGAAAAAATCTGAATCACACGAAGACAGTACAAAAAGGAGGTTTTAATCTCTTCTCTTTCTCTCTAACGTTTGGGAACCCTATCAGAGCAATCAAATGGAACAACTTGAGGAATCTCTGGAAATTGCTAGAGATGCCGCTATCGCTGCCGGAATACACGTGAGCCCGCTTAGAGGTAAGGGATGAGTTTATCGCAATTAGGGTTAAAATGAACATGTGTAGGGATCCGTAGAGGATTAAATTGGGGTTTATTTTGGGATGTTTATTGAATTATAATTTTTACTTTAAGATTATAAATACAATATTGTTATGTTTTACGTACTAATTGATGTTCTTATGAGAATTGATTGATAAATTTGAGTGTTCTTGATGTTTTTATGTTTTGACCTATGATTTTGATATAATTGTGTGAAATTATTTGAAGGGTTTTACTTCCCATGTTGTGATAAACCTTTTATATAAATTATTATATTGGGATTATGAAATTTTGATTCAAATCGTGAGTATGTGATAAATTAAACTTGTGATTAAAGGTAAAATACATGTGTATTGAGTTGTGAGCTATGAACTGTGCAATCACACAATTGTAAGACCCTATAGAGACGATGAGTATTATGATGGGACCCACTGTGGGAACCCGACGAGTTAAAATGATTTTGAAAATAATTGAGTAGTTGTGTGTATTGCATAGTTCATAGGTAAAGTGTATATGATTCATGAGGTGTGATAACGTGTTAAATTGAGATTATACCATTGTGATTGAAATCGAGTGTATGTGATAAATTGAGTATGTATGTGATTGAGATGTTATGTACATTGAGTTATGAACTATGAATTGTGCAATCGCACAACTATAAGACCCTTTAAGGGCGACGAGTTAATGCTAAGACTCTTCAAGGGCGATGAGTTAATGTTAAGACCTTTAAAGGGTGACAAGCTAATGCGCGACGAGTATTGTGATGGGAACCACTATGGGGACCCGACGAGTTTAATCACAAGCGCAATGATATAAAATTATTTTGAGAACAATTGAGGAGTCGTGTGTTTTATATAGTTCATAGATAGAGTTTGTGTGCTAAAATGTTTTATGGGTTGGACCTGAATCAGGAGGGAGAGGCCCTGACAGACTCTTCGGAGTGTAGGCCTTAGGGGTAAATACACCTGGTTTGAGTGCTCCTTTAAGCTTGTGTCAATCCCACATGGTTGGATCATTCTCGTAAAACAGCGTGACCCTGACTGGTCTCCCTATGATTTTACCTAGTGGGAGTGACCTGACTTGCTAGTGTGTGATTTGTCTTGTCATGTACTCCTAGGCACTCGACGAGGTATTTCAGTGACATGGTACCACATTGCATATAGGATTGAGTCTTGGTGTATGTGTTGCATAACACTTGTATATTGATCAACATTGATTGACTTGGTGATATTGTGTTTTGATCCTTGAGTATGTGAATGTTGTGAAAATGAATGAAATGTGTTGTGTTGTGATGTGATGTTGGGCGACAAAGTGGTGAAATAAAGTGAGCTATGTTTAAGTAAGTTTTATTTTGTTTATATGATATTTATACCTACATGTTGTCTTGTTTCTCTCCATTAGTTAGGAATGTGATAACTCACTCCCTGTGTGCTATTTATGTTTGGAACCTGTGATGATCTCGAACCTTGTGTTCGTGGGAGCAAATGAATAGGTGAATGACTATGAAGAACCTCATGCTAGAGGACACAGGAACACAATGCTCTGATAGGATGTGACATTAGGGTATAAGTTTCTATATTAATTGCATGAAGTCTCGGACGGCCTTGTTTTGAGCCGAGATGATTTATTATTTATTTGGACAAGTTTTATTATGATGTTAGAAAAATAAATGTGAGCCTTTTACCCTTTTGAAAGGCTTGTATTTAAATGTATTAAAAAAACTTTTAATTAATTTTGATTTCTTACTTTTATTATTAGTACATATATGTGAGGGGTAGAGGGCGTCACAATAATCTTTATAAAAAACTTGAAATTGCTCAAATCTAAAATTCCTAGTTAAATATATGGTCAATCAAAGTAGACTGATTCCAAATCAGAACACACAATAGATCAAATAGGGTTTTTGGTTTGTTGTCAGCAAATTGTATGCTCCAAAATTATGAAATTTAAAAGTTGGAAGTTGTTTCATATTTCAAGATGTGGACATTCTTAGTCAACTGCCTCGTATAAGGACTTATGACAACACAACCAACTACATTGGTGCATAATAAATATGCAAACAACCATGTCATGTTTACTAGTGTTTTGCATTGTATTTTCCACTTTTTTTTATGGGGGGAAAATTGATGATACATAAATTAAAATAAATCACTCAATCTAATGAAATTCAAGCATCAAAGATCGTGAATAGAATCATGCAACAAATTAATTAAGTTAAGGAACCACCAAAATGATTCATGCTCTATATCCAGTCCATACATTAAATTCTGAACCCAATTACATAATTCAACATAAATTCATATAAGGAAATGAAGTGAAGGGTAGCTTAATTTCAATATGGCGAAACCAAGCTTTGAACATAGCTATGAGACAAAAACACATGTGTTGTTGGTGAAACCTTTAGTATGGTCTATTGTATTATCTCTTATTATAGAGAACGAATTCTTCAGCTTCAATTGTTTGCCAGCAACAGGAATTATCATGTTCAGACATGTACAAAAGTCTCATTGGACATAGACAACGTCCAGGAGTTTGAAGATACTCATAACTGACATTCAGCAACTGAGTCCAGGATTTTTCAACTCTAAACTCCCTCATTAGCCAAACAACAAAATGGATAGTCTTGTAATGATGAAAAGGACAGTGACCAAGGACAGATGGGGCGATCAGGGGTTCATGCTCCCCTTCTTTTGGAACCTTTCATCTATATACATATATATTTTTAAGTTAATTAGTATAAAAATATATAAAATTAATTTTGTATGTTGTTGTTATTCGGCCAAATGACTTATTTGGTCTTTTATCTTATTTTTTTGTTCAATTTGGTCAAATACTTTAAAAACTTTATTTAGCCAAATAGTTTAAAAACTTTATTTTGGTCATTTATCTTTAAAAAAGAAAAAAGAAAAGATCAAAATGGTCCTTCCTTAGAGTGCAAACATAACACCGTTAATGAAACTAAAATAGTAACAGCTGAAAACCGCCAAAAAAATATGTTTTTTTTCTTCCCTTCATCTTCCTCCTTCCTCATCTTCCACCATTCATCTCCAACTCAACAACATACAACAAAAATCTTCAAATCTGGAATATCAATCACACACGCAATCCAAAACAAGAATGCACAATCAAAAAAATAAGAATAAATGGTCCCAAAATGGTGGAAAACTAACTCATAATAAACCCTCTAATTTCTCAAAAAATTTCAACCCTCCTTTATAATTTTCAACCTCCTTCTCTACCACTACCTCCATCGCCAGCAAGGTCCTACTCCCGATGCACCATGACATCCTCAAGCGCATGATCTTGCGTCCGAGTTCATCACCGCAAACCTCCTCCACAACATGGAAGCCATCACAAGCCTCCTCCTCTCTCCAAACCACCACCACTTCCTCAACTTCTTAATGGCTTTGCAACACTAGCTTCACCACTGGCATCTCCATCATAAACGACATCGTCGCCTCCCAACTCAACCATAAAATGCCACCAAATGATAATGAGGAGGAGGAAAATCACTCTTAGGCGAATCTCCTCCCTTCTCAGTACAAGATTCTGAAATCTTCCAAATTGGATGGAGAGAGAGAGAGAGAGAGAGAGAGAGAAAGAAGAGGAAGAAGGGAAAGTGTGATTTATCTATTGAGAGAGGCTTAGTTGACAGTTTCAGTTCAATGATGTCAAGCATTTGAGCTTGGGTAGCCTTAGAGGCCAACGTTAAGAAGGATTATTACCTCGACTTGGGTTTTTTAGATCTGGGTTTTTGGTTTCCGGTGTGAGAATTTTGTTGAAAGGCATGGATAGGAGGAGAACGATTTTGAATGTGGGAAGATGGTTGTGCTTTTCAAATTTGAAAATGGTAAAATAGTGGTGGCTAAGAACTACTAGTATCTTAATTTCATTAACGGCGTTAAGTTAATGGAAGGATAATTTTTGTCTATTTTTAAAAACATAAAGAACTAAAATGAACTTTCAAAAAGATAAAGGACCAAATTAAACCAAATAAAAAAGATAAATGACCAAATAGGTCATTTGGCCTTATTATAATAATGGTTAATATTAATTAGTATAAAATTAATTATTTGTTATTTTTTTGCAATGATTAAAGTGATAACTAGTGTAAAATTAATTATTTATTTGTTGTTATAATAATAACAATTAAGATTATCATCGTTAATATAAAAATTAATTTCAATTTTATGTGTAAAAATAATAATTTTTAAAAATTTATTATTTATTGAAAATTAGATATTTAACAATTATAAAAGAAAGGGAAAAAAATTCAACCCTCCTTTAGAAGGTTTCTAGATCTCTCACTCAAAGACACACAAGGCAATCCTTCAAAACTCCAAGTTCAGGCTCTACAAAAGAGACTTCTGAAAGATCATCAGACACAGACAAATATTTATATATCTCCTTTATATCATACGAAAACATTACTAGTTGGCACTAATAGTTTCCCATTCATAATCAGAACTCGTACTGTGAAGTGCTAACTAGTTAAGAGTGTCACTCACAAATTGTCCATTAACTTGTGCTAAAATGGGAAAGGCAAGACAATTTAAAACCTTTCTCCAACAACAAGTGTCTCCCAAGAAATGAACTCTCACCTCCCTTTGCTGCAATCTATATAATTCTACAAACAAGGCCCTGACTACTTTTTCTCTGTCTTGTTGACACCTGTCCACTGTCAATTCTCTGTCCTGTTGACACCTGTCCAGTTAGAGGCCTTCTTTTGCTCATTGTCGTGTTTAATGCTTCTTCTTTCCTTATTCCCGTGTGTTGCCACCTGTCCTGTTGATTGCTCACTTCAGTGCACGTGTGTTGTCTCTTTGTTTATGTTCGTCCTCTTTGTTTATGTTTGTCCTGTCCCTTTTTGCTTCTTCCCTTTTCTGCTTTCCATTTTTTTCCCATTTCTTCTTTTCGCATTTTCTGTGCTCACTCTGTTCACTATTTCTCTCCTTTGCGCTTGCTTTCTGAACTTTTGGTTTGTGTTGCATTTGCTTATTTTTTTTCAGTTATGTGTTCATTGTCAGTTTAACTTTTTTAGTTTCCTTTGGACTAAAGTGCTGAGAACATGCGTGAGCTTTGCCTAATTCTGATTTACATTGCTACTATTTATGCCTTTTTGTTCGTTTTGATGCCTACAACTGTTTCTATTTTGTTTTTTTTTTACAGGTTTGCATGCATGTGTTCGTTTTGGCCTTTATGTTCGTTTGCATGCATGTGTTCAAAAACATTTACCTTTGTGTTTGTTTTTTATGTGTATTGTTTTGGACTCTTCATTTTCCTTCATATTTAAAGCTTTGCCTTTGTAGTTGGTTTTTTTTGTGTATATTAGCTTTCTACTGAAAAAAAAAAAAAGATACTTGAGCTTTGTCTCATTTTTATTGTCATTTAGTTTCGTTGTATTTGGTTGTATATTGTTTTGGACTGAAAACAAATGTTGTCTCATTTTTATTTTTGCTTTGGACTAAAAACAAATGTAACCTTTGTCTCATTGTCATTCTCATTTTGATTAGTACTGTTTGACTTCTTCTATATCCAGCCGTGAAGCTGTCATTTGATTCTTCCCTTTCCAGGTTTGTGTATGGTTATTGTGTTTCTGCCCGTTTTCATTGTTGTGTTAAAATCTTTTATTACTTTTGTATTTGTTTTTTTTTATTTCCTCTGTTTTTGTCCATTTTTTTTCTTGTTACCCTTTACCTTTTTGTTGGGCTTTACTGACATGTGTTGCTATTTTCTTCTGTTATATGCAGGTTTCTATTTTCGTCCAACTTTTTTTGCCGGATTGCTCCTGTTTGCCACTGTTTGCAAAACCAAAAAGGTTTGCTAATGTCTGCTGTTGTTTTGTTCTTACCACGTTTTGAGTTATGCATTTCTGTTTGGCGGGGTTTTTTGCAATGACAAAAAGGGTTTTAATGTTGGTATTGTCCCAACTATTTGTTCCTATGAATGTGATTCCTATTTTCTTTGTATTAGTCTCTCTTTTTGTGATTCGCAATGGTCTTTACTATCTGTGTTGTAGTGATGTCTCGCAAATAAAATCTGATATCTGAGTTACACACCAGAAAAGGAACATGGAAAATAGCTGTGCGTATCACTGATCTTTGGCAAGCTCGAAAGCAAAATAATAAACAAACAATTGAGATGGTGTTGATGGACCAAACGGTTATTGTTTTGTTCTTTTTGATTGTTGTTATTACTAATTTGTATTGTATGTCATGTCACTTCATTTTATGATTTAAGTGTTTCAGGGTTCAAAAATTGGAGCTACTCTCTGGCAAGAACTCTTCACTGAATTGCGAGACAAGTTACAGTGTGGTTCTTCGTATTTGGTTCAGAACCTGAGGATTATTGACAACCAATCTGAATACAGAGTCAGCCCAGCTCCATATTTAGTTTATTTCCTAAAAACTACATCTGTCAAGGAAATTCACCGTCCAAAAATTCCTTCTAATGTTTATCTCATAACTCCTTTTACTGATATAATCTCTGGCCTCGCACCACGCCATACTTTAGTGGGTCAGTTTGTTTAGTTTTTTGTTTAACCAACAATTTTATATGCATCTTTGTGTCAGACTAACATTTGTCTTGCCTGACCATGTTTGACAAGATATTGTTGGTGTCATTGCTGATCTGATCGATGTTAAGACAGTTAATCCCCCTCACAGGATGACAGTCAGGCTCAGGGATAACAGGTATTCAAATCTGCTAATTTTACATATATATATATATATGTGTGTGTGTGTGTGTGTGTGTGTGTGTGTGTGTGTGTGTGTTCAGACACTAAACAAATCAGATGATTACAGTTTGTCCTTATTATTTTATATGATGATATATGATATGATGAATGGGTTAGCAACAACTAACATACTGATTGTGATTGTTTGGTCATAGTAACTATTTGGGAGGACTATGCTATTCAGCTACATGATGCTATTGACAAAAACCTTCTGCTTCAGGAACCATTGGTTGTTATGTTGACCTTAGGTAAAATCAAGGATGCTACAGGTGTGTCTGGTGTTGGTTAGTCTTTATTATATAGATTGATTTACTCTGAGTGATAAATATGTATGTTGTTGATGATATTGATGGATATCATTCCAGACAAGTATCCCCTAAGCGTGCATAATATCAAATTTGGATCTAAATTGTATGTCAACGCTGATATTACAGAGATACACGAATTTCGTCAAAGGTTTGTCATTAAATTTGCATTTTAACAGTGTTGGTATACTGCAATGTTTATGTTTTTTAGTTCCTTTGCATTTTTTATAGGCTTTAATGGTTGAACTCTAATTTTTTATATTGTTGTCCATTCAGTTTGTCTGTGCCATTTTATTCTGGTGGGATGATCAATGATAAAGATGGTTCTCAGTCCCAATCTAGCTAGAGTAATGTGGTGGAAAAATTTCTGCAAAATGCTCAAGTGGTCAGTATAGGTGAAATCAACAACCTCAGACAGGTTAATAGTTGAACAATGCTTTTGTTAATATGGCCTCTACCACATGTTTGCTTCCTCGTCTATTATTCACCATGTTACAGGATTGTTACTGCTTAACTGTTGGAACAGTTGGCGAAATCATTATTGATGCTCCATGGAGTTATGATAGTTGTCCTAACTGTACAACCACATTTGATCCATCAAAAGGTGGCTCAGCTTGTCGCTCTTGCCATACCAGTGTGGTCGATACAGTTCCACGGTTAGCCATGATCATTTTTTGTACTGATTATTTTTTTGGGAAAAATTGTAAATTATATTAAACCCAAAATGATACAATAATAAATGGGACATACCCCGCAGTTAAAGAAAATCAAAAGCCTCCCTAATACAAGAAGACTTATATCAAGAAGCTAAAACAAATGCAACAGGTGCGCTTGTCTATACATAAGAAACTTAATCTTATTTATTTACACACTTTGCTGTTTTAGCAAATTTCCCTGAAATTTCTATGGATGTCAAGGTATAAATTAAATGTTAGGATGGAGCATAATGGGGACAAAGGAAACTTCGTTCTCTGGGATGCAACATGTATCAAGCTGTTTGGTAAAACTGCTGGAGAATGTCAAGATGAGTTGATAGTGGTATGTTCTACACAATTGAACCATAGATTAAATAATGATTCTATGATTTGTCATTGATACCATTTATTTCACCTGTCTAGGCTGGGGATGATATTAAGGTATTTCCAACGTGTGTTGATGAAATCCTGTTGAAAACTTGGGCTGTCAGATTTAAGTTCCGTTCACAATTATGCCAATCATCTGTGTTGGATGTGAGTGAAGAACTCCATCATATTCAATCATTGATAGCCACCCTTGGGTTGAAGGTAATAACTAAATAAGTTTATCACAGTATAAGGTCAACAACAATAAATGGTGTTTCTCCTGTGTTAATATTTTTCATGCAGGAACAATCAAATAAGGGAAAAGGAATAGCTGTTGAGCCAGAAAGTTCACCACCAATTTTTGTTCCCACGGTGGGTCTTTTGTTTCAATATTGCATCATGTCAAATATTTACTTATGATATTGTTCTTAATATATATATTGGTAAATGTGTTCACAACCATCGTTGTCACAGTCTTCTGATTACGATCCTGGAAACTCTACCTGTTTAACTCCAACCAAAAGGATTAGTTGTCAGCAAACCAGTTCTGATTTTGATTCTGATGAGCATGCACAGTATCAGTTATCAACTAACAAACATATCAAGGCTGAGTAATTAGGACTTTCACAATCCTGTGGCTTCAGCTTCTATGTTTTGTTTAACATCAATTTGATCATATTGAATCTGCTCACTGAGTAGATATGACAATATATTTTGTGCAGTCCACCATCATTTCATAGCACATGATGTATAAACAATCGAATATCAAATATATATGATATATGATAATATTTGATTAAACTTTAACTTTTCATTGGTATTCATCCGTATTATACTCTTTACCATCGTGAATACCATCACAATTTCACAATTATTAATTAAATGAATAACATACAACTATATCAATTAACTATTCAAATTGTGATACCATAGCATATAAATCGATTGGGTTTGCTTTATTTGCATATTACTAAGTCAAGTTTGACTGTATGACAAACAAAATACTTGGTTTCATGCAATAAACTGTTGTTGTATTTTATCAATTAGCTTTTAAACATCTATGAGGAGCAATCAACTTTAAATTCTTACAATCAATCAATTAATTTTAAGATTTTAAACATGAAACAAAAAAATTTAACTTATGTCATTTAATGGTTTAATTTATTTATTCTTATATTCATATTTATTTATGTTTTTATATAAAATTATATATAACAGACAAGGGATAACACTTATAACAGTGTTTCGTTCCTTTTTCAAGTATATGGCAGGGTTTGTTTTTTGCTTTCAAATATGTTGCCATATTACACTGGAATCAGTATTATTATATATTTATATATGGTTTTAAATTTTAATTCAATTAGTATTAGTATTACTATTAATATTATTATTATTACTATTTTAATAATTATAATAAATAATACTAATTATATAATAATAATAATAATAATAATAATAATAATAATTTTAAAAAAATTTAACCCATGCTTAGCGTATCCCAGACGTCCATAATTTATTATTATTTATATACTATTATTCATATATACAATATTCAATGCACTGATTTTTTGAATACTTTACAATTATTATTATTTTGTTACTAACCTCATTATCTTCAAATGCATTTAATGTGTGCAGCTATGAAAATATATGGTGTCATTGTTCTATGTTTTATAGGCGGCTATTTTTTGGGATGTCACACTCAATGCCTCAATGCATTTAATAGAACACATATAAATACACGTTTACCAGCAACACTGACTAAGCTTCATGGTTTAGCTGGATTCACCAACTCTACCAACTTATTTCCCTCATTCAACGGCCTTTGTCAATTCCCCATTGATGTCAATCAATCAATATCAATATCAATATTAATGCTATGCAAACATTTGTTAAAAAACTTTTGTTACTTCCGATTCATGTGGCAATGCCCCATTTATTTTCCAACATTTTGTTTCCTCCCTCATAAAAAATTACATGTTTACAACTTCAATAAGAAAAACGATGATCATAAATGTTCACATAACAGAGAATTTGCAAACCTAACATTTTAGAGCAGCAGATCATTCGTGCTGCACTAAACCATTGAGTATGAAATTTAATGTGTTTTGAATACAAATGTTTCTATTGTTTAATGTTATTCTGCTTTTTCTATTGCAAATACATATCCCTTTACTCGGTGAAACAAATGCAAATAACTATAATGTTGGTATCATTTTAAAGTCAGCCTACTACAGCAACTTATTTAACTCAGTTTCAACATTTGATTTTCCTGTTGTTTGGCAATTATAAGCCAGTTGTTGCAGAAATCAACTACTCATGGACATATGTTGAACGAAGGAAGCGTAGGAAAACTATTTTACAAGAACGTAAAAGACAACGTTCAGCTACTAATGGTAATACTTAATACAAATTTGTAATTTGTAATTCATTTATAGATTATTATTATTCTTCATATCATCACATTAATATTATATTATACTTACAAAAACTATTGTTATAGACAACTTGCAGTGTATCTCACAATGTAGTCCAACCATTACCCATAATAATAACCCTGCTACAAGCTTCCAATCTACACCACCATCGCACGGGACTTTATTTATAGATGATTCTGAACGATGCTCAAAAAGACATGCAGTCAATGTTTCTTCCATCCAGAGAAATTTGATGTCATCTTATGACAATCAAAAAAATATAACAACTGCTTCTACATCCACATACCAAGCCAGTAATACTTATTCCAATATGGCACAGTTAGACATTCACAGAGGTAATTTTTATTCTTAAGCTATTATCAAATATCTACATGCACACATTTTATTTATTATTACATTCTTTTCAGATTTTGTTCTACAGTCAACTTATATATAGAATGTCAAATTGGCTGTTTATTATCCAGATGAACATCAGACACCAACTAACACTACACAGCATCATCAATTTGTCGGCTATGACAGCTCAGATTCCAGTGATGATGATGTAAATATGACACAGGAAAACATTGATATAGGTATTTATCCATCATTTATATTTTTTTATATTTTGTTTCTTTGATGATCAAATAAATAAATCGAATATTTTCGACTGATATGTGTTATACCATATCAATATGCATAGAATACTGATTAAATGACCCAACAATAGATGATCTTGATGATTATGATGAACAGACCTTTCTATCTGCCTCATCTGCATACCAAAATACAAGTTTGATCTTCCACCTATAAAATTTATTCAAATTTGTTTGATATATTTAATTATTATTCATACCTTATTTATAGGTGGTACTTACATTGATATCGGAGATCCTGTATGGGAATGCCCACATTGTAAGGCTATGATGTGGTATGATGAGAGGATAAATAAAGACAAACAAACAAACAAACCAAGGTTTTCATTATGTTGTTCTGATGGAAAAATACAATTGCCTCTGTTGCATGAACCACCCCATCCATTAAATCACTTACTTTTCAATAACCAGGATCCTAAAGCTAAGAATTTCCAGCAGTACATACGAATATATAATCTAATGTTTACCTTTACATCTCCCGGTATCAAATTTGACAAATCCTATAACGCTGGAAAAGAACCTCCAACTTTCCGTATACATGGACAAACACATCATCTTATTGGAAGCCTCCTCCCTATGCCTAATAACCCACCTAAGTTTGCACAACTATATATTTATGATACAGACAATGAGATCATCAACAGACTTTCACAGAACCCGTTAGTATTCATACTTATGTCACACATGTAAAAAATTACATATTCAAATAGTTGCGTATACTGTTCTAGCTAATTTTTTATTTACAGATTATCATTGCAATCAAAGACATGCTTGATCATCACAATCACTATGCTCAAAGGTTTCGAATGGCAAGGGACAAATTGCATTCTGCTGCAGTTCCAGACCTGAAGATGAAACTCATTAGTCAAAGACAAACAGACAGAAGGTTGTATAACTTACCAACTACCACTGAAGTTGCTGCCTTGATTGTTGGTGATGAACACTCAGCTGATAAAAGAGATATTATAATAGAAAAACAATCCGGACTTCTGAAGAGAATACATGAACTTCATCATGCATATTTGCCTTTGCAATATCCACTTTTATACCCAAAAGGAGAAGATGGTTACAGACTAAATATACCTCACAAAGATCATGCCAATATACATGCTGCAAAGAGGAAACAAGTCACATTGCGTGAATATTTTTCTTACCGCCTACAGTCAAGAACTGATGAAGCACAGACTATACTTCATTCCAGAAGATTATTTCAGCAATGGATTGTTGATGGATATTGTATGGTTGAGTCTCAAAAACTAAACTATGTCAGACAGCATCAACAACAACTCAGGGTTGACAAATACATCAATTTAACTGGCTCTAATGATCATCCTGAAACACTTGGTAGGGACAGAGGAAAGAGAATCATATTGCCAAGTAGTTTTGTTGGTAGTCAAAGATATATGGAGCAACTGTATTTTGATGGCATGGCAATTTGTGGACATCTTGGATTTCCAGACTTATTCTTAACAATGACATGTAATCCAACATGGCCAGAAATACAACGCAAGGTCACACAATCCAATCTGACCCCCAATAATTGCCCTGATATTATCACACGAGTTTTCAAAATAAAACTCAATCAATTAATGAATGACTTAAAACATGGCAATATCTTTGGCAACATTATTGGATGTAAGTAATAAAAAATTCTATGAGTTTTTCCCTACTTTCTAAGTTGATGTTTATAATATCACTGATGCAAGTTTATTATAGATATTTATACAATTGAGTGGCAAAAAAGAGGATTGCCACATGCCTACATTTTAATTTTTCTGCACCCTTCAAACAAGTTACCAAACCCACACGATATTGATCAAATGATTTCAGCAGAAATACCTAACAAACAGAGCCAGGCACAATTATTTGAAATTGTGTCCAACCATATGATGCATGGACCATGTGGGTTTGCAAATAAAAATCACCATGTATGGTCAATGGAAAGTGCATTAGATGTTTTCCAAAAAAATTTCATGGAGCAACAATTGTTGACCAAGATGGATTCCCAGTTTATAGGAGAAGAAATGATGGTCGTACAGTGATGAAAAATGGAATTGAACTAGATAACAGATTTGTTGTACCATACAATCCACAACTCTTATTAAAGTATAAAACACACTTAAACGTGGAATGGTGTAATCAAAGTACATCCATTAAATATCTGTTCAAATACAGCAACAAAGGTTCTGACCGTATCACAGCTTCTCTTGGAAATCAAGATGAAATTAAGCAATATCTTGATTGCAGGTATCCTTCTATTCTCACCTGATTTGATTAACGAAATCATTTAACATAAATTAATTTATTTGATGTTATATGTTTAACTCAAACTTACCAACATCTGATTCTATCTTCAACAATATATGTGTGTTGCTTGAATCAATAGATATGTATCTCCCCCAGAAGCATGTTGGAAAATTTTTGCATTCCCAATGATGTGCGTTCCCCGACAGTGGAGCGGCTATATTTCCACCTTGAAAATCAACAGCATGTTTACTAGACAGATGATCAACAAATAGGTGAAGTCCTATCAAAAAACACAATCAAAGAATCCATGTTCACAACTTGGATGCATTCTAACAAAATATGTTCTTATGGACGGGATCTTACATATCATCAATATATCTCAAGATTTGTTTATGTCGCCCGCAAAAGATGCTGGCAACCAAGAAAACAAGGGAATACAATAGGCAGACTCATATGGGTCCCACCTTCAGCTGGTGAACTATTTTACCTTAGAATGATGCTATCCACTGCCAAAGGTGCACAGTCTTACAGTGACATTAGAACAGTCAACGGTCTGGTATATCCTACATTTAGGGAAGCATGTTTTGCAAAAGGCTTTCTAGGTAGTGATCAAGAATTTATCAGTGCTTTACAGGAAGCTAATAATTGGGGTATTGCACACTACCTAAGAAAATTATTTGTCAAGCTTTTATTTATGAACACCATGGACAGACCAGAATATGTTTGGCAACAGACATGGCAATGGATGGCAGATGATATCATATTCAATCATAGAAAACAAGGTGATTTTATATATTCTAAATAAATATTGTTTACTCATAATCATTATGTTTATTATTTTACTAATCACAGGTATTCGCCTTACTAAAAAGGAAACAATTCATTTATGCTTAACTGAGATTGAGAATATGCTACAAGCGAACTGAAGGAGCTTGCGAGATTTTCCATCCATGCCATACCCAATAGGATATGCACGAAACCAACATCATAATAATCTCATCCATAATGAAATGACATATGGCAAAGAAATATTAGCAGAACAATACAACACAGCATACCAATTGCTCATAGGTACTCACAAATTATGACACATTTGATATAGCAACTCCTTAATCACAATAGTATATATTACTATTTGTTAATATGTGAATATATAATTACAGATGAGCAAAAAACTATTGTCGATACCATTATGTCTGTGGTTAACACTCAATCAGTTGCAGTTTACTTTCTCTATGGATATGGTGGAACTGGCAAAACATTTGTTTGGACAACCTTATCATCTGGTATACACTCCAATGGTGGAATTGTTTGTACAGTTGCTTCAAGTGGAATTGCTTCATTACTATTGCCTGGTAGTCGGACCGCACATTCCAAATTTACTATACCAATCCCTGCAACAGAAAATTCAACATGCAATATTCATCAAGGCAGTGAGTTAGCTGAATTATTAAAGGTTACAAAACTAATAGTCTGGGATGAAGCTCCAATGTGTCACAAATTTGCATTTGAGGCACTAGATAAAAGTCTTAAAGACATCATGCAAAACAATCTGCCTTTTGGAGGGAAAATTATGGTTTTTGGTGAAGATTTCTGACAGATCTTGCCAATTGTTCCAAAAGGTAATCGCTCAGACATCGTCCATGCAACTATAAATACATCATACATTTGGGACCATTGCCAAATTCTTAAACTTACAAAAAAACATGATATTGCTATCAAATGCTACCCAACAGCCCAACGATGAAGAACTCAAACAATTTTCACATTGTCTACTTGACATAGGAGATGGAAAAATTGGACAATATAATGACGGATTTTCAGAAATCACTATTCCAGATGAGTTTCTTATCAAAAATTATGATGATTCTATCCATGCTATTGTTGAAGCTACCTATCCCAACTTGATAGATAACTACAGTGACACAGATTACTTGCAAAAAAGAGTTGTTCTTGCCTCTAAAAAAGAAATTGTTGACGAAATAAATGATTATGTCCTATCACTTATACCCAATCACGAAAAAAAGTATTACAGCGCAGATAGTATTGATAAATCAGATGAATTGCTCAATCCTGCTTTTGCATTATTGCCACCTGAATTCTTGTATTCATTGCAAACATCAGGTATACCTAATCATAAATTAAAACTTAAGGTTGTAACTCCAATCATGCTAATACGAAATCTCGACCAGACTGATGGCCTGTGCAATGGAACTAGGCTCATTATCACCAAACTCGGATCTAATGTGATTGAGGCTGAAGTAATTACTAGGCCTAATTCAGGAAATAGGACATACATACCCAGAATAAATATGTCTCCTTCTGAATCTCCATGGCCATTCAAACTTATAAGGAGGCAGTTTCCCTTCATAGTTTCTTATGCTATGACTATAAACAAATCTCAGGGACAATCATTACACCACATAGGACTGTATTTGCCACACCCAGTTTTTAGTCATGGCCAACTATATGTTGCACTCTCAAGGGTTAAAAGCAAAGATGGACTTCATATTCTCATACATGACAATGATGGTAATCCAAAAAATATTACCACTAATGTTGTTTACAACGAAGTCTTTGCCAATTTATAAATAGGTATCCTTCCATCGTACAATACAATTATGTTGTCGCATTAATTACACCTTTCTGTTTGTTTGTTTTATTCAGTCTGACATATAACACATGCACTATGTATGTTGTTGCATTCCAAAATTGTTATACTCACTTCGAGGAATTCAATGCAACTTCAACTAATTTATTTAATTCTACATCATATTCGCTTTTACTCCTTTTGTTCAGTTTGACATATAACGCATATACCATGTATGTTGTTGCATTCCAAAATTCCTATACTGACTTCGGGGAATTCAATCCAACTTCAACAAATTTATTTAATGCTGCAAATGTTATCTGAAAATTTATATTACATGGTCAATATCAAATTGTTTATTTCATGGTAATTTATTTATATAACTACAAATCATGCAATAATTTACGAAATACACGTACAAATCCATATTATGGTTAATTAAATTGAAATCTTTTTTTATTTAATGTGATTTAACGAAAATGTTTTCCAACTACCTGGACCACCCCTACACATTTTGTATTCGTGCTTACACTCCTATACGATTGGTTTTTACACTTCCACTTAGTCTACAAATAAATCCAACTTCAATCCTTTAATATTTAATATGAATATGAATGATATCATATGATTTAATTTAATGAAAATGTTTTCGAAGTCCCTGGGGTGCTGGACCAACCATCCACAGTTTGTATTCATGCTTTCAGTCCTATACCATAACCTTTTGAACTTCCACTTACTCTACAAATAAATTCAACTTATATTCACTACCAAATTAAAATTACACCAACGAATCCGTATTCCTAATAAATACACTGCACAATTGCTGCTCAACCCTTACTTTTCCCGATACGTACACACTTCCTACACGCTTCATATCCCCGCTTACTCTGCTATCAGATTTCCTTCTGAACTTCCACTTTGTTTACAAAAAAAAACGCTTTCCCATCCCACATAAAACTTACACCACTAAGGCACTATCGTAATAAATGCACTAAGACAATTACTGCAGTTGTATCTCCCTATACTACATCAAATGTAATCATTATCGAGAGACGTCAGCGCTGTATAAGGTTGTGACTCTTCACAACTCTTTTTTGCATCGTTCAACAACAAAGAGTCACCATTTAATTTCTTAATTAAATCAATCATTATATCGATATAACACCACCGCCACTTACAACACTTCTATACATATATATCTGCCTATACTACACTTCCTATTCATCTTCTTCGCATTTTGCCAAACCAAACTTCATCTTCTTTGCATCCAAGAGTCACCATTTAATTTGTTAATTAAATCAGTCATTATATCGATATAACACCACCGCCACTTACAACACTTCTATACACATATATATACCTATACTACACTTCCTATTCATCTTCTTCGCATCCTGCCAAACCAAACTAGACTCCCTATTCATCTTCTTTGCATCCTTATGGCCACTTCCGCATCACGCTCCACTATTGTAATTTATTTCTTCTTCTTCTCATTTTCATCTTTCTTATATTTGTTTCCTCTATTCCTTTGGTTACTTAACATTTTCACATTATTCGTATAGTTCCCACGCGATCCAATGGACAGCATAAGATTCACCACACCTTTCAGAGTTCAGAAGGTAACATTTCACATAAAAAACCGTTTTCTACTTAACTGCATTTCCATTTTTTTTCAACTGCCTCGCCTTACTTTCTTTGCCTGTAGAACCTTCTCCAAGTTCCTTTCTCCTATCACAGACAATGGCTCCGCAACTACCCCAAATATGTTTTATTCCACTACGATGGCGAGATACATTTCATTCGGATAAGAACACTCGGTACTAAATGTTTTTTTGCTGATGGCTTGAATGATTTTAGAAAGGCACACAACCTCAGCGAAAGCGTGATTCTACGTTTGGTTGCCGGTGACAAAAATACCACTTTCACCGTTTATATTGACGGACCTGCACACCACCACTCTAACCTAAAGCCCATCATATATAGAAGGAGATACATCTTCACAGTTGATATCACACATGATATGCTACAACAGAACCTGCCTTTGGTGCGTTATACTACACTTTTTTCAGTCTATCATACTTTGTGGTTTCCTCATCAATTTGTTTAACCATCCTTTGTTTTGATGATACAGACACTTCCTGCAGCAGCTTCCAAATTTGTGTATGGCTCCAAAAAAAGTATTATCATCCACCACGGACTTCCAAAATCCACCAAATGGCCACTCAGCATCCACAATGACATGCCAGCTATTACAGAATCATGGTTCAACCTGATTCATGAAAAAAATTTAAGACCCGGAGATGAGGTAGCCTTTTACTACCGTTTTCATGACCATGCATGGGAGCTGCTCATCAGGAAAGCCATCGAATGGAACAACAACAACACCGACCTTGACTTTGATGAATAAGTTCTTTTATATTCATCTTTTTTTTAAAAAAAGTTTAATATTTTGTGGTTTTTGTTTCCTGCTACTACCAGACAATTTCCTCATTATAACTGCACGATTCCTATCTTAATATTAAAAATATTTACGTTCCGTTAATTTTGCTCAACGCTTTGTTTGTCGTTTGATATTTATATTGATTTTGCAAACTTTGTCTTCCAAATTACATTGAAGCGATAGGTCAATATTGTTGGTATTTATACGAAAAAAGCAATAGGTCAATATTGGCTTCTAAATTAGATTAAATGATGAAATAAAATGAACATTTAAGTTTAGATTATATTATTCCATAATAATATAATGGTTCGAATTTCTGTTTCAAATAAATGGTTGCAATTAGTAAAACTGTTTTGATCAAAAATGTAGCCGCAGGATTAAACCTTCTATTTGTATGCTGTTGCCATTCGTTGTGTCTTTACCTTTTTCAGTTTCCTTTGCACTGAAATACTAAAAACATGTGTTAGCTTTGTCTGATTTTGTTTCAATACACACTGTTGTTTCTATAAAACATGAACAAATTAATGATGATTCCTAAATTGTTGCTTTTGAGGATCACATGGATGCCAAGAACTTCAATTTTCTATTAATTTATTTTTTCAAAAAAAGTTGATATATCTATATGAATAATGTGCTCTGTTTTTATCTTAATTTTTTTATATATATCATACAAATATCTATATGTAAATTATTATATTCCTTCTTTTAGTTTCTTTGTTTCTATTTTATTATTTGAAATTATCTAAATTAAACTAAAGAAAAAGAACTCGACAAAATTATGGAAATGATGTTAAGTGTGTGTATGCTGCCTTTGAGGAATTTTAATGGCATTATTAAGGCTATTGACTACTACTATTTTTTTTTAGAAAAGTTGACTACTACTCTTAGAAAGTTGACACAAAAGTTTTCTCTATCTTAAAACTTTGAAAATATGTATTCATAGAATAAATTTTTGTATAAAAAAGAAAAAGAGAAATAAAATTATTAATGTAATTGAAAGAAAAAATAATAATGTGAAAATTATATAAAAATATTTATTAATAATATAATTTATTTTGTATCTTGAAAAATATGGATCTTCGACACAAATCCAAAACAACTAAATATAGCATTTTTATCAAATTCAAACACAAAATTCCATTCCTATATTTGTTTTCTTAAGCAATAAAGGTTTTTTTTTAAACAGGGGATCAAAGCCCAAAAATATATATTATTAAAACCCACGAGGAAAGAAATTGTAGCTACTTATAGGATAAAATATATAATTAAAATTGAGATGTTTAAAATTTATAAAATACTTTTTATAATTTTAAATTGGTATTTATATTTATGTAATTTTTTCATATTCAATTTCCAAACAATTAAAATCCTCAGCTAAGAAAAGAAACACCACCAAATTACTGAAATGATTAATTTGGTTAAAAGCTTACATTCAAGCTTAATAAAATTTTGATGGTTAAAATATTATGATTCTTTTATTTATTCCAACTTTTAATTGCATTGCTTTTTTGCTATTATATTTAAAGGCATGAATCAAACTTAATAAAATTATAATTTTATTTTTTAAAAGCATCATGAATTTTATTTTTTTTTTTTGTCTTGGAATACTCCAGCATAATAATGGGCGTCATCTAAATCTTTTTTAGAATCATATCAAATGTAGCCAATGCATGTATACACAAAAATATTTTTTTTTTTCAATTTATATTCCTACATTTTAAAAAATTATACAATCGGAATGTCATCATTATTTTTTTCAAATAGATACTCAAGAAAATTCAAGCACTTGCAAAGGAAAGAGAATTGATGTTGTTTATGATATTATTTTTTTTTATCTAGATACACGGTCTTTGAGAAAGATATTTAAGGAAAACAATTTTATTTTTATCAAAAGAAGTAAATTGTCAAATACCAGTTTGGATTTAAATGGTAAAGAATGACACTACCTAATAGCATGGACAACATTTTAATGCACGGGATAAATATCACAAATTTGGAAGGTAAATTTTAACTGTGGTTTAGTAATTTTGTTTAATATTTTTTAATAAGATATTTCATTATTTATATACTATTTTTTTAATTTAATGTAATGTAGGAGAAACAACACAACCTTTGCTAGAAGATCATGTTATCTTAATTAATCAAGTAGATTTGTATAATTGCCTACTATTATAAAGATGAAAAATATTCCAAATTTGACAAGTGAAATGCAACTACTATTTTTAGCTTAAATACCAATTTAATGAAAACATTAGTTATACAAAATTTATTCTTTTGACAATATAGTTTATATATAGTAAATTATTTACATAAATTTAATGCTAAACAAACAACACAAAATGTCATCAACAATATATTTGAAATAATAAACAACTAATTTTAAAATACATTTTTTTTCAGGTACTTGAGATATTAGAGATGCCTTATAGGAATGTGAATTTTGGAAAACACAAATGCGATATGCCGAGAGAACACAAAAACAATGAAAAGCTAAAAAACCAAGTTTTAGCATCTGTTGCATGCAAGGAAAAATAAAAATAGAAAATCTTCAACCAGCTCAAACTATAAAGGATTTATTTCAAAATAAAAATATGAAGAGCAAGTTATTTTTGGAAACCATTCTTTCATTCAATATGATGTTTTTGTTTACTTTTATTAAATTGATTTTTTTTTTAATGTTTTACTTATTATATGTTTAAACAAATATATGAGCTAAAGTTGGAAGAAATTCGTGTCTATGATCATGTATGAGCTAAACAAAGATCCGAGTTCTAAAGATGTAAAACCAATAAAGCTAAAAATATTTAGCATCTCCCAGAACATACTGTATGATGAATATCAACCATAAAACAAAATACACAAGAAAAAGCAACTGTCAATAGCAGCTCATAAACTCAAGAACCCTGCAATTTCATGCTCTGTAGCTGCTCATGCACTGTAGCCTGAAGTAAGCAAAAGAAATATTACTAAATTAGCCATGAGCCACATTCCATACAACAACATTACATAATTTTCAACTAGTAAAGAGGCATATAATAAGTTGAACCAATCTCATTATCATTTTGGATAACCATTGGAAGAGTAATCATGATAAACAAACATTGATGCAAATTCTCACCATCTAGATAGGCTATGAAAATTCAAGCATAGTTTAACACTCTATTTGCTGAAATTTATAACTTATAAGTGAAGCAGTTTTGAAACCATACTGGTTGCGTAAAAGAAATACGCACATTGTTAAATTACTTGTCTTCTTACTTTGGAAAAAAAAATGCAGTTGCACATAAAACTAACTTTAGTTGCCAGGCTAATTTTACCAAGCTAGTCTTTCTATCATGGTTCTTGTCTTAAATTTTCAAGTGATATTAATTTTATTCTTTTTTATAAACACATATAATGCCTAATTTGGACTTCAAGCAACACCTTAAACAATGCACAATATGTTGAACCATATGTTTCTCAAAAGTGTAGCCAAGAAAAAGAAAATTAGGTCTCATTTCTACACGAAATATATAATCCTAATTATTGTATGGCAATATGGTAGAAAACTTCTACACCCATACTGACTCAAATAATACAGACTTATTATTACACAAGCTTCTACCAATTAATCAACATGTATTTTTACAAGAATTGAAAGAAAAAACAACCATACTCACTTTTTCTAACTTCAGATCAGCTTCCTTGAGTGCTCTCAGAAGATGAATAATTCGGTATTGAAGTTTTGCATTTTCTGCAACAAGCATTTGAGCCTGCAAATAAAAAATTATTAGTAAAGAATGTATGATATTCAACTAATAGAGAAATGTAATGTAATATAAGCCATAAATGAGTACAACCTTCTCTTTTTCAGAAATTAACTCTACGTTTGCAACTTCTAACTTTGACTGAAGATCATTAATCACTTTCAAGTTTTCCTCGTTTCCAGTACCTGAGCAAGTCTCATATATATGTAATTTAGGCCCACGATCTCAAGGATAGACTTCAATCTGAAAATACTAATGGTTTTGCTGAGTACCTTAGCATAGCACCTACCTTTTTTACTATTCAAGGCTGCTTCTAGTCTTGATAAGCGCTCCTACAATATAGATATGCTGGTAAGAGAGTTGTAACTTGTAAGAAAACCTTCAGTAATTCAGTCACACAGTTTTAACAAAACTTAACCCGCCCCTTAAAAAAGAGCACAAGAGAGAGAGAAAGCTTTAACAAAGTCTATGAAGAAGTAGTCTCAGATTTTTGGGATACACAGGAAACAGGAACATGTGGACATAAGACAAGTGTCATTCTCTGTGTCAGAGATTGTTAAATTCTTCCAATTCCAACAAGGAAATTTCATTTCAAAATCCTTTTTCTTTTCATTACAAAGGAGCCATGTTTCACAAGTCACAACAGTGCCAAACTTTCATGCAGTTGGTATTGCAGCAAGCCTATGGTCAGAGAATATAGTGGAAGCTCAATTCCATATCTGCACAAGATATAACCAAATGGATGGAAAGCAAAGGAAAAAGAATGTCTGGGGGCAGTCCTTTCCATAATTTTACATATGTTCAGACTCAGAGTCAAATCCACTCTAACCTCAAGCCATACACAGTTTAGTTTTGCATAATCTAGGTTGAATGATGTTATGGTATACATCTAGGCTTATGGGCTGGCCCATTACAAAGGAAGGCCCAAAGAACACTTCGCAGGGAAAACTCACATAAGACAAGGCCCAAGAGGCCAAATCCAAGGCAGGGGAAACTATAAAAGGACCTCTGCCCCATAAATTAGAACAGCTTTTTACACTCTCAGTCACTACGAATAACCAACTCGCTTCAAAGACGATTCTAGCAGGAATTCATTGCTAGTTCTCACATCACACCACCATGTCAAAGATCTCACCGATTGCTATTGAGTTCGATTGAGTTCAGATCACATCAAATGATATAACAATAGAATTTCTTATTAAAAAACTCTTTTTAATACTTGAAATTTCATGCTAGCAGGATCTTGTTTATTGAGAATAGAAGGAATGTTGATATATAACATGAAGGAGGGGGAATCAATTATACTAATATTTTAATTTTTGATAACTTAGTTGTAATCTTTGTAGAATTGTTTCTAGGGATTTTATGCACTTAAGGTAAGTAATTACCGTAAAATTTAATTTACATGAAAACACTATAGATCATCAATGTCCTTGAAAAATGATTACTTATCAGTAAAGTTTAAGGGACCTATAAAAGAGCTATGAGCTATCGATGTGTAATATAGATAAACTTATATTTTTCACTCATGGACATTATTCCAGGGATTTTCCTTGTAATCTAGTGAACTTTTGATCTGAGGTTTCCATCTCTGAAACCCTTAATTTTCATACCCCTATCCTTCAACCCTAATTCTGATTCAAGCTATTGTCCCTGCCCTCCCCCCCTACACCAACCAACTGAAAATAATTAAAGATAAAGAACTAAATTTTTTCTTAAGCTATGGAATCAGAATAGAAAACACCAACCCTGCAGCACTAGTGTATGGAGTAGTGAGACATATATAATGAACCCTCAAAAGACAAGTTCAACAATCATCGCCACATGCATGCAGCAAGGAGGTAATTATAAAAAGTTTCAACCCAATAATTTATATTTACTCTGAAATATTAAACACATGTTTGAGTGTCTTCTAATGAAATATATTACCAACCAATCTCTTTTTTAAACTTTTTGGGCATAATTACCAACTCATTTATGTAAATGCATGTTTGCAAGAGCTTTCTTATTTTCGGAGGAAACAATCATCCTTTTGTTTTCAAAGCTCCCTCAAGAAGCTAAAATACGATTGCTTTCCAAAAGGAACTAAACAAAATGCACACTAAAACCTAGCAAGAGGGAAAAAACATGACGTTAACTTGATCTTAGACTATACTTGAAGCCAAAGCAAAATATAAGGGGTAGAGGGAGTGCTAACAACACACCCTCTACCACACTCCTCATAACACACTTTATTATTGGTTGAAATTCATCGAAAACTACAAAACCATGAGAGGGTCATTTAATAAGACGTGGGACCCATAATATTTTGTAATTTTCAATAAATTTTACCCAGTAAGAGAGTTTGTTTAAAAGAGTGTGGCTGAGCGTGTTGCTACTTGCTAGCATTTCTCATAAGGGGTATAGGGAACCAACAAAAGGATAAATCTCACTTGTTGATTGCTCAAGGAAAAATGCATTATTTTTTATTAAAAAAATAGCTCTCATTCAATTCATAGGAGGGGGGCACAATTGTAAGGCTGAGCAAACACAAATGGCACTCCAATTTCAAACCCCTTCTGTTGTACCAAGAAAATACAACAATTAACTTTCATTAGCTCCAATTTTTCTATCCACCTACTCACGGTAGTCACTAAAAAATAGAAATCACTTCGTTCTTGATAGATAAACTCAACTAAACTTTTAAAAAAAAAAAAACCTAAACTAATTATTTTTTTTTATGTTTCAAGATGAAAACGGCGAAGAAACTAAACTAACCACTTTTTTCATGTTTGAGGAAGCAAAACGGAGATTTACTCTATAGAACCCATCTATGATCTAACACCTTTTTTTTCAAATTTCTATTAAACAATTGAACTCTGCATACCCTACGAATACGCGTTTGGATGCTTCAATATAAAACGAAAATACGAAGGACACAACCAAGTCACAGATTTCCAATGGCAAATAGATTGAGGAATGACAGGTTTTCAAAAGAAGAAGAAGAAGAAGAAAATGAAAAGAGAGTGACACGATAAGAAAATGACTAGTGAGTTTTACCTCTGCTTCTGAGGCTCTCTGATAGAAAGGCTTTAAGGTGAGTTCGAAGTCGATCGGTTTCGCCCTTTCCGCCATTCTTTTCTTTTCTATCCCACTCAGACGCACGCACCCACGCAACCACTGCCTCGAGTTTGAAACCCTTGCTCCCTTTTTCTCTCAACTCAGGCCAAACTATACCCAAATATGAAATTTTTTTGGTTTAATTAATCGTATTATTATTATTACTATTAGTTATTACTAGCATAAACACACTATTACGTTATATTATTTTTATATTTATAATATTTTTTATTATATATTAAAGTATATATTAATTTTAGTTTAATATATTTTTTAAATATATGTTGAAGTAGTATAAAAGAATACCTAAGTTTAATAATTAGTGAAATAGAGAGTTATCCTAATTATATCTAATTTCTATTTTAAAAGATTTATATTAGAAATTAATGAAAAGGTATATAATTAAAATATAATTGGTATGGATGAAGGAACATATGAAAGAAGATGGTATCAAAAGAAAAATACAAAACAAAATAATCTAGATCTTGAATTTCCACAATTAAAAATGAATCTGAATTTGTAATAAATCATGTATTAAAATAAGATGTACTAAAATACATTGTAATGAGTCATTCTTTGTATTTTTTTTATATGTATTGTCCTTGTATATATTTAAGGTTCTAATGGATTGAACTTCAACATTATATTATACTATGTGATTTCATCTAATCACACTTGGACACCGTATTATGACATTATTACTAGTCTCTTGTGTCTGATCAAATAAAGAATAAAACATATAAGAGTGGATAGTCAATGTTAGACATAAAAATGATTACTCAATATCTAATATAGGGATGGTTACTCAAATTTGTTCACCATCCTAGGAATTATCTTTCCTAAATCAAATACATATATACACACATACCAAAAAATATGTAAAATAAGATGCTAATAATGAAAATTGACCGACAAAGATGGAGGGAAGTTTTTTTTTTTTCTAATGCAAGTAGGAAGTAAAGCAAATAATGATTTGAAATTGACACATTGACTGAATTAGAGTCCACACAAATGCCCTAAAACAAAAATATTTTCCTTCCCCAATTGAAGCAACTAATATGGAAGGGAAGAGAGAAAAATAAATGGTTATAGGAAGGAGATCTCAAAGCAATTGATTAACGAATATATTTTAAAAAAAATTAGAAAGCACTCGCACAACATTATTAATTTGATACTTTCAATGATTTGGAATCACATATAATTACTGTAAGCGCAAGTGTCCTTCAACAAATTGAAAATCAAAAGATATACATATGGTCCTTGTAAAAATGGAGACCAAAAAGGTGGCTATCAATAGTTGTATCCCCTTTATCTATTGTTATCTATTGTTATAGATATACATATTTTCTTTAAATTTAAAATAAAAAGATGAAAAGTTATAATTTTGGAAAAAATCTGCACCATGCAAACATGTGGATTTATTTTTGAATGATGAGATTGTATGTAGTTAGTAAGTTTTGAAAGGTAAAATAATCCTTGTAAAAATGGAATTCAAAAGTTGTGTCTCATTTATCTATTGGTATCTATTGTTATAGATATACATATTATGTTTAATTTTAAAATAAACAGATGGAAAGTTATAATTTTGGAAAACAAATTGTATCGTGCAAATGTGTAGATTTATTTTTGAACGGTGAGATTGTAGGTCGTTAGTAAGTTTTGAAGGGTAAAATGGTCTTTGTAAAAACAGAGACCAAAAGGTCGTTACCAAAAGTTACATCTCTTTTATCTATTATTATTATTATTATTATTATTATTATTTATACTTCAAAATATTTTTTTTAATTGTTACATGTGAGACCACACCATGTTCACATATGGATTTATTTTGGAATGATGAGATTGTATGTAGTTAGTAAGTTTTGAAAGGTAAAATAATCCTTGTAAAAATGGAATTCAAAAGTTGTGTCTCATTTATCTATTGGTATCTATTGTTATAAATATACATATTATGTTTAATTTTAAAATAAAAGATGAAAAGTTATAATTTTGGGAAAAAATTGTATCGTGCAAATGTGTAGATTTATTTTTGAACGGTGAGATTGTAGGTCGTTAGTAAGTTTTGAAGGGTAAAATGGTCTTTATAAAAATAGAGACCAAAAGGTGGTTACCAAAAGTTACATCCCCTTTATCTATTATTATTATCATTATTATTTATACTTCAAAATATTAATTTTTTAATTGTTACATGTGAGACCACACCATGTTCACATATGGATTTATTTTGGAATGATGAGATTGTATGTAGTTAGTAAGTTTTGAAAGGTAAAATAATCCTTGTAAAAATGGAATTCAAAAGTTGTGTTTCATTTATCTATTGGTATCTATTGTTATAGATATACATATTATGTTTAATTTTAAAATAAAAAGATGGAAAGTTATAATTTTGGAAAAAAATTGTATCGTGCAAATATGTAGATTTATTTTTGAACGGTGAGATTGTAGGCCATTAGTAAGTTTTGAAGGGTAAAATGATCTTGTAAAAACAGAGACCAAAAGGTGGTTACCAAAAGTTACATCCCCTTTATCTTTTATTATTATTATTATTATTATTATTATTATTATTTATACTTCAAAATATTATTTTTTTAATTGTTACATGTGAGACCACACCATGTTCACATATGAGGGAACAATTCATTTAGCATAAGAAGCCATGTTTGATTCTCATTGTGTGCAAAATTCTCTCATGTCATTGACAATCAGGCATCGCAAGCGGAGTTAGTCTCTAACTAGTGAGCTGAGAAACACTTGTGATCTTTGACTGAGGACAAAAAAGAAACTAAACAAGACATTTAAAAAATATGATGATTATATTCAATCCATTGTTAGTATCACTTTTATGTCGTGTTGGGTGAAAAAAAGAGAAATAGGGGGATGTAAATAAAAATAATTAACATAATTAGTTGAGAAACAAACTAGAAAAAAAAATATTTGGTTATAGAGAAATAGAAGAGAGATGAGAAGAGAGGTAAAAAGATGAGTACAAAAAGTTGAGAAATAATATAGTGGGTATCATCACTTTTAAAACTATTTCTCTTTTAATTAAATAACTCAATTAATTTCCATCTACTCTCCTTCATCCAATTTCTTCTCCACCAAACCAAAATTTAGGGTGTAATTGGTATTGGAGAAAATATTCACCAGAATATTTATATATGCTTCTTGAGAATAAAAAATTTCACATTTATTTTTAATTAAACTTTCTCATAAACGATAGGCTAAAATATCCTTTTGGTCCGTTATGTTTTGCTTTTGAAAGGAAGGTCCCTTAGGGCCCATTTGGGGTGGATTTTTAATTTTGAGTTTTGAAATTTTTAAAAATAACAACTACTTTGTAGTTTTAGTGTAAAAAAAACCCAAATTTTAAAATATGATTAGTTTCAAATAAATTCATTTTGAAAGTTTAATATCATATTAAAATTAGTTTAAGAGTATTTTTGTGTGGTGATAACGACAACGGTGATGATGATGTCAACAATAATGACAACGATAGAGATATTAGTGATGGTCATGGTGACAGTGGCAGTGGCAGTGGACGTGGCATTGGTTGTGGTGGTGATGCAAATGGTGATGGCAAACAATGGTGACGATGATGGCGATGACAGAAGTGGTATTAGTAGTGGTGGTAACAATGTCAGTGATGTTGGTGGCAGTACTAGTGTGGGGTGGTAGTGGTAGCGGTGTTGGTGATGATGGTGGTGGTGGCTGCAAAATTGGTGATGGTTGTGGTGGCAATAAAGGAGGTAGTATTGTTGGTAATAGTGGCAGTGGTGACAATAACGATGGCGGTGACATTGATGGTAGTGGTGATGGTGATGTCAATGTCGACGATTGTGACAGTGATGATGGTGTTAGTGGTGACGGTGGTGGTTGTTGCAATGACATTGGTGGTGTTTGTCAAACACGTTTTTGTTTTAAAAATTGCATTTCAAGCTCAAAACTCAAACTAACGACCACCCCAAATGGGTCCTTATGTTTTTAGTAATTCTTGTTTTTGTTCTTTAAGTTTGAAACACTACCCAAAATGGTCATTCTGTTAGTTTAATACTAACTAACATCACTAGCATTTTTAATTTTGAAATAATTAAGATTTAAATATGTTTTTGGTCCTTAATATATTATCTAACTTTGTGTTTGATCTTGAATAATTTTTTTTTTTTGTTATTGGTCATTAATAAAATAAAACTTTTGTTTTTTATCCTTGTCATTAAGATCTCTCAGTCAAGTATGACATGTTCTTTAAAAATTCAAAAGACAATATTTGACGGTTTTAAGAACTGCCATTATTCATTAAGAATTTTAAATTATAATTTTTTGAATGTTAAAAACTACCGCGTAATCAATTAAAGCGAAAAAAAAGAAATAAATTTAGATAGATATGTAACCCAACAAGCATCAATTAAGTCTTTATTCACCAAGATATGTAAGTAACTCAACAAGCATTAATTAAGTGTACCGACAAACAAAAACAAAAGATTCAACCAAAGAAGGGGGAGGAAACAAAGAAACCAAAACTTAAATTGACTTTTTCCCTTTGGCTTGGACCTTCTTGGCTTAACCAATTGAATATGTTGTGTGTCTACAAGAATGCAAAGGGTTTACTGAGTCACCAATGATAATTTAATAATGGAGGTATGGAGGTAAGCATGGATCTTTCTAAGAGTTAGTGTAGAGGTCAAGCGAAGTGGTGCCAAGTACCAAAGGTCTAGTAGCACTAAGTGTGACCCTATGAGACCATAAAGTTGATGTTGTTGATTTCTATGCTTATTCCTCATATGTTTGATATTGTTTGAATGCCTTATTATATTTGTATCTTGTGGTTTTTTACTTTCCTTGGGAAATGCTTATGTTGTTGACTCATGAAATGTACTATACACCTGTGATGAGAACCTTTGAATTGATATGATGTGAACTTCTTTGATATGCTTATGTATGATCATGTTTCATGGTATGTGTAAAGTAACAGATAACCCGTAGTGAAGTGGAACTCAACCAATGAGAGGTGGGACTGTTAATGTGAAATGTCAGCGGAGTCATGTGTATTGTGTATGGATCATGCATCATGACATTTGAGCTATTTGAAGGAGGAAATATATGGGAATTTAGCTAGAGGAGGTCGTGAAGGATAGTTTACTTTGGCCTAGAGGGTGATTATACCTAGAGTAGAAGCTCCACTTGTCCATGTTGATCCCATGGATTAGAATGTACTAAAAAAGTTGGGTAACCTTGACTAGTCATTGGAGAAATCATTATAGTGAGAGTATGAAAACCAAAGGCATCAATACATTGATAGTGCATCTTATGATCAAAAATGTCCTTCTAGTCTATTTTCAAGGGTTTAGTTTGATACTACATATGTGAAAAGGCACAAAAAACACAAGGAGGGATTGGATTGTAATTTATAAAGAAAAAAACACAAATCTATGAAAAATAAAATCTATTGACTATCAATTTTCACAAAGAAAAACAAGGTTGATAAAACATCGAGAGAAAAATTATATCTGATAGCACAAGAAAACTTTGATCTAAACAAGCACAAAATCAACCCTAGTCAAATTTAAAAGAAGCAATATAAAGATTAGATGCATGTAAGAATTTATACTAGATCATCTCTACTACTGAGACTATGTCTAATTCTTGACAGCCCATCAAGTTCCATTATACGAAGTTATAAGTATTGTTCACGGTCATTTTTTGCTCTTACAAAAGCTTATAACCAAAGTTTTACGGTCCAAGTATTCTTTCTTACTAAGTCATTTTTGTCTCTAACAACAAATCAAAATTTTTGTTAAGGTATAGGTGCACACTGACTATCTATCATCTTACAGATAAATATGCAAATAAAACTCACAATATTTTTCTCTCAAGATTTACGAGGTATTTTAAGAGCTTTACATAACTTATAAATATACAAAAAAAAAGAGCTTAATAGAAAGAAACAATATGTAATTCAGTTTATGTGTGATGCAATCCTACCCCAAAAGGGTATTGGATAGAAGACTCCAAGAGGCTTGGGCTAGAGCTACTAAAGAAGGCCCTAGGATTCTCATGAACCTTAGGGTAGATTTTTGAGCCCATGGGTCAAGGTTGGATCCACTCTTCTTTGTAAATATTAGAATAGGTTTTTCCTTCGTTTGGGCCTTGTATTTTGGCCATTCTAGTAGTATAGGGTTTTAGCCTTGTATTTCGGGGCATTTTGAGTAGTCTTTGTAGTAAGAACTTTTTTTTTGTATTTTCATGTTTTTTGTCATGGGGGTGAGCTTAGCTATTATAAGGGGTGTGTAGCTAAGCTCTAGCTTCTCATCTCAAGGAGGTGAACTTAGCTATTAGAGAGGTGTGTGTAGCTAAGCTTTAGCTTCTTTAGGAATCTTCTTAAGGAAGCTTCTCAAGGAGGTGAGCTTAGTTATGATGTGTAGCTAAGCTCTAGCTTCTCAAGGAAGTTTTCTCAAAGAAGCTTCTCAAGGAAGTTTTCTCAAGAAAGCTTCTAAAGGAAGCTACCTAGTCTATAAATAGAAGCATGTGTAACACTTATTGTAACTTTGATGAATGAAAGTCTTATGATATACACTTCAAAGTTCCACTTCTTTCCCTCTTTTATTCCTTCAATTTCGTGCTCCCCCCTTCTCTCTTTCTTTTCCTCCATTAAAGCATCCTCTTCAAGCTTCTTATCCAAGGCAATTCTTGGTGGTGAAGCTCCTTCTTCCTTGGCTTATTCCCTAGTGGATGGTGCCTCCCCTCTCCTCTTCTCCTTTGCCTTCCGCTGCATCTCCATGATGAAAAATCACCATTGAAGGACCTCATTGAAGCTCAAAGATCCAGCCTCCATAGAAGCTCCACAAGCAAGCTTCCATCAAGTGGTATCAGAGCACAAGAGCTTCAAGTAGGTGCTCCTTAAACCTCCATTAATTTTTTTACTTTACCTTCTCTTCCATTGTTGTTTCTTCATTTTTCTCCATGTATCTCTTCACATGTCTTGTGCTAAATGTTGTTAACATGATTCTTTAGAGTTTTCACCAATTAAACTTGCTATAGAAGCTAGATTTGATTTTCTATGGTTCAAATTTCTTGTTCTTGTTCTTGAACCATGAATTGTGTTGAGTTTAGGTTCCTTTGAGTTTTGTCTTGTTATTTTTGTGGCTGAAACCTAAACCATAAAATTCTTACAAAAATATTAAAGTAGAAGAAAACCTCAAAAATCTAGAGTGACTTGTTCACCTATTGTAGTTTTATCATAGAAGTCATGTCTAGTCATGAAACTTGTCACATAAGATTTCTTATGTTGTGCTGAATTTTATTTTCTTGTTTCTTCGTATAACTCATTTGTTCATGAGTGTATGAAATTCTTTTAGCCTATTATTTGATTTGAGTCAAATCTTTTATGTTAATTAGTCCTTAACATGTTCATGCAAAATTCTTAGAGAGTCTTTGATTGTGAACCTTTTTTTCTTGAACTTTTAGGTTTCCTTATGATTGTGTCTATTGTGAATTTGAGTTTTGGTGATTGAATTTCTGGCTGAAATGTTGATCCTAAGTGAATATTGAACTTCTAAAACTATGGTAAACCATCCTAGTGAGTTCAACATACATAGGAAGGTTGAAAGTAAGCCCAATGCAATCAATATGCCATGCTTAAAAAAAAATCGCTGGTGCTGGCAACTTGGACATACAAAGTTGTAAAAATTACTGAGAATTGGTTACTTCGAATTTTGAGCTGAAATTTTTAGTGAATTTTCTAGACATCGGGAAAAAAGTTAGAAAAAAAAGAAACAAGTGATTTGGATAAAAGGAAAAAATACGAAAAATCACACAACTTGGCAGGAAAATCAGTATCCAGAAAAAAAAAAGGTGAAAGGGAAGTGTGCTTGTTGTTTTGGCTCAAAATTTATTCTATAATTGGAAATTTCAATTGAAAATTAGTGTGAAGACAAGTGCCAAAGCTAGAGGTTTTTTGAGTCTTTTTTTTCAGTTTTTTTACTCTACTCTAGAGCCATTCTAAGTTTCTCTTTGAGTCCTAGCTTGCTTCTATGTCCTTTTCATTGCTTTAATTGTTGAATAATCCTTGAAAAATTGTCTTGTTAAAACTCCATTGGTTTAGCTTTCATTTCATTTTTTTTGTTCTTTGGTTATTGCTTGTCTCTTTGTTTCCTTGTTTGTGGGTTGCCATATAGGGAATTGGAAGGAGGATTGGTGACATCCCTTGAAGAATTTGAGTCAAGAAGCAAGGGGCCAACCACCTTAAGAGCTATTGGACTAAGAAGCACTCCAAATTGAGTGAATCACCAAATAGATAACGACCACCAAAGAGATAACGACCACCAAAATTGAGGATGTTTTGTAATTTTTTAATTTGCAATTTACTTACCTTTATTGCTTTCAAGTTTTGTAACAAAAAGGTCTTTCATTGGAAGTGTGTTGGGAGCCTCCAATAAGTTACCAAACTTCCATTTGTGTGTAATAATTTTAGGCAATATTTCCTTAGGATAGTGAGTGTTTTGTTGGGAACCTTGATGTGGTCATCCAAACACTCTTAGGATTCACTTAGTTTACTTTTCTTGCTTACTTTCATAGCTTATTTCCTTTACCTTCCATTGTCAAACCACCTAGATAGCTTGCATTTTACCAATTAGTTTTTTCCCTTATCTTTCACACCTCTTTTAGTGTTTATTTTGGGTAGTTTCAACCATAGTTTCTTTTACCTTTTGTTTTCAAACCTCCAACAAGAAAGAACCACAACTTAGGAACCAACATGAGTCATCATTCATCTAGTGTTAATGGCAATGGTACTAGTCATAAAGACCCTTTATCTAGAATCTTAGATGAGTTGAGTTCCTTCAAGTTATGGAAAGAAAAACAAGAGAGAAAAGAAAAAGGAAAAAAAAGAGTGGAAGAAATAAGTCAAGATGAAAGAAAGAAAATAAGAGAGGAAGAAAGAAGAAAAATAATGAAAGAAATGAAAAGAGAAAAACATGTCTCCTATAGTAGTCATAACTCTTGCAAGAGCCTAAGTGAAGAACTTCGTGACTATTATGAAGGAAGGCATAGGTCACATCTTAGACCTCACTCCCATAGAAGAGAAAAGGAAAGAAAGCCTCAAGAGGCTAACATTAACCTCCCATACTTCCATGGGAATGACAATGTAGAGGCTAACTTAGTTTGGGAAATAAGGGTAGAGCAACAACTTAAAAAGAAGTCTACACCAAAATCTTATGGCTCTCACTCTTATCCAAAGAAAGACCAAGGTCAAGGCATCTTAGGGGTGACACCTTCTAAGCCCAAAGATGATAAGGGGAAGACAATAGAAAAGCAAGCCCCTAAGGCTAGTATGCAAGAGAAGACTAGCTTTATAAAGTGTTTTAAATGTCTTGGAAGATGACACATTACTTCTCAATGCCCCACCATAAAAACCATGATTATGAGGAGCCAAGACATTTATAGTAGCCAAGATGAGGCTACTACGTCACCTTCCTCTAGTGAAAGTGAAGAAGCAAAAGGGGAAGAATCTAGTAAAGAAATCTACCCCCAAGAAGAAGGACAACCTTTAATGGTTAAGGAAGAGTGTAAGGAGGTAAGTGTCTCCTCCAAGAGGTTAGTTAAGAAGGAAAGTCATTTTGAAATAAAGACAAATATTAAAGAAACTTCCCCTCTTAGACAACCTCCACATCTTCTCCTTTGTAAAAAGACACTTGTTAGCACTGCCACACCTCTTGGGCTTGAGGTTATTCCTCAAGTAAATGAGTTGTTGGATGAGGGTTTGGTTCGTAAGAGCTTAAATCCTTGTGCTTTGTTGGTGCCCAAAATAAGTATTATTAGGCACCAAATCCCTACAATAAGTGATATGATGAATTTGTTGAGTGTTGCAACCCTCTTTTGTAAAATCATTCATGCACCCAACGTCTTCATGATTCATGTACATAGGGACTCATTAGGTAGGTTTGTTCTTATTTTTGGTTTTAATACAAACTTAGGTGCTCACATGGGACACCTTAGGTTTGTTGTATTTTTTTGTAGGAATAATCAACATAAAAATACAGAAAAAGGTACGCTTTATTGCATTACATTCCTTAATTTTTTAAATAGTGATCAAGGGGTTCCCACGGATCCTAAGAGAATAAAGGTCATTCCTGATTGGCCCACTCCACCAAGTATAAGGGAAATTTGGGGCTGTCACGACTTAACAAACTTTTACAAAAGGTTTGTCCCATATTTTTCTATACTTGTCGCACCACTCATTGAGTTGGTGAGGAACCATGTTCCCTCATGGGAAGATGTCCATGAAAGGGGTTTTCAGACCTTACCATACTCTAACATACCCAACACCACTAATACATATGTTTTTATTATTTTTACAGGTGTCGAGGGAAGGAGCCTAGAGTATGAAGAACCTCGGGATTTGAGGTCAAATCCTTTCCAAGGTGGAGGGGATGATGCAATCCTACCCCCCAAGGGTATTGGATAGAAGATTCCAAGAGGCTTGGGCTAGAGCTACTAAAGAAGGCCCTAGGGTTCTCATGTTTGTAAATATTAGAATAGGTTTTTCCTTCGTTTGGGCCTTGTATTTTGGCCATTCTAATAGTATAGGGTTTTAACCTTGTATTTCGAGGCATTTTGAGTAGTCTTTGTAGTAAGGACTTTTTTTTTGTATTTTCATGTTTTTTGTCATGGGGTGAGCTTAGCTATTATAGGGGGTGTGTAGCTAAGCTCTAGTTTCTCATCTCAAGGAGGTGAACTTAGCTATTAGAGAGGTGTGTGTAGCTAAGCTTTAGCTTCTTTAGGAATCTTTTCAAGGAGGTGAGCTTAGTTATGATGTGTAGCTAAGCTCTAGCTTCTCAAGGAAGTTTTCTCAAAGAAACTTCTCAAGGAAGTTTTCTCAAGAAAGCTTCTAAAGGAAGTTACCTAGTCTATAAATAGAAGCATGTGTAACACTTATTGTAACTTTGATGAATGAAAGTCTTATGAGATACACTTCAAAGTTCCACTTCTTTCCCTCTTTTATTCCTTCAATTTCGTGTTCCCCCTTTCTCTCTTTCTTTTCCTTCATTAAAGCATCCTCTTCAAGCTTCTTATCCAAGGCAATTCTTGGTGGTGAAGCTCCTTCTTCCTTGGCTTATTCCCTAGTGGATGGTGTCTCCCCTGTCCTCTTCTCCTTTGCCTTCCGCTGCATCTCCATGGTGAAAAATCACCATTGAAGGACCTCATTGAAGCTCAAAGATCCAGCCTCCATAGAAGCTCCACAAGCAAGCTTCCATCAGTGTGTGTATGGAATTGTTCAAATCTTCTCGTATTTATAGTCTTAACAACAAGTAATTGTCATCTCTAAATAGTTTTCAACTTCGTTTGTTCTTGTGTCTGTTGCAAGTGTCAGTTGGAGCAATTAATACGAGTCAACTCTAAGCTAATAAAGGACTTTGCTTATCTTCCTTGAGCAACACTCCTATAATTGGCTTCAGTAGTCACACCAACTTTTGCGCAAAGTGGGTTTGTCCACAACAATGGCGCTCCTTCTTAGGTGAAGAGAGAGTTTGATTTGAAAGTTCTCTTACTTTTCTTCACTTTAACAAATCCTTGAAAGAATATGCAAACAACCCTGCAAATAGGATCACAAAAGCAAAGTATTAAGTCAGTCTTAAATGCTTCTAGAGCCTAACATTTGCATGTTATTGCCTGTTTTATCAGACGCAGATACACCGCTTCTGTCTATTAGCATATAAGATATAACTTTTTAAACTTGATATTTATTTGCATCTAATCAAAATTATTGAGGTTCATGATTTTGTCTTATGACTCAACAATCTTTCTCTTTTTAATGATGTCAAACAAATATAAGTTAAAAAGATGCAGCATAAATAGAGCATGAGAAAGAAATATCAGAGCATATGAATATTAGATAATACATGAAAGATGCAAAGTATTAGAGCACATAACATGAGGATAAAGAGGAAAAAGTCTTTAGTGAAAGTCTAAAGGCAACTTATTTTATTCACAAAAGATTTTTACATCAAGGTGATGTTTTGATGAGTACAAGAATAAATATCAGAAAAAGCATAAACACTTCCCATAAGTTAAATGCCTTCAATCTTCCGTTTACTCCCCCTCTGATGAACGCCTATTTTGCTTCTTTTTTGTTTAGATCTTCTTCTTACTTCTAATCAAAAGCAAATGCATATTTAAGTTCTTAGTCCCCCTTTTTGGATGGAAATCATCATAAGCTTTAAAGATTAAAGAATCTCGACAAAAGAGTTTGTATCTGAATCAGAATCAGAGCTAGATTTTGGGTTGCGTCTTGGAGATGCAACACCAGTAACCTTCTTATAGAAGAAATCTACAATAATCTTTTGCTTCGTAGCCTCTTCTTCAGCAGCTTTGCGATCTGGAAGTGCTTGCTTTAAATTAGTCCTTGTGGCCATCAACTCTTTCTTGAGAAGTTCAAGCTCTTCACTGAATGGAGGAGACTCATATGGTTGAATGATTAAAATTTGTATTTTTTTCATGCATTAATAAAGGTAATATAGAGACTAAAATTTGTTTTTTTTTTCATGCAGATACTACTTCGTGAAGCAATATTACTTATAAGAACTAATTCCTAAAGTAGTTCAATTATAAAGATTAAATGCTCAATTTTGAACACCATCATTCCTAAGTGTCTACTACCACATTTAGCATCATATGTATTTATTATGTCAATGTCACATATATTCCATTATTAATAACAATAACTAGATCATTAAAGTGTTAATGACAATAATCAAAATCTTTAACTTTCATGTAAATATATACAACAAATATTAATAAGGCGTTAATCTAAGTGATATTGGATTTAATCTTTCTAAATAAGGTTTTGGATTCAAATCTTGTAGGTGAAAAAAATATATAAGAAAAAACCTGATAAAAGATGGTCGGTCAAATTTCTAACAAAAATTAATCATCAATATAATTGATATATTTAATTTATATATATATAGACACACACCGGGGTCCTATATTTTTTACCGTAGTTGTGGGAAGTGATTGTGTCAGACTAGAGAAATTTCATAGCTAAAGAGAATAATATCAAATAAAATGATTAAGTTTTTCTTAATACAAACAAGAAACAACTTTTATACAAATCAGTTTTCATAAAACTGTAATAAAGTCACCAAACTTAGGACTGATACCGGTATAATCATATCTAATATAGCATAACTGACAAGAAATTTCCTTGTTCCATCACCAAGAGTTGTGGCTGTCTAGTACAAATTTTACACTCTATTGTAAAAATTATCTCGGAAAGTTTACAGGAGGTTCCAAGCCACCTACCAAAATCCCAAGATCTAGATCTTTATCTTCAAACTTTTTTATGAAAGGATGATCCTGGAAGTACAATGAGATTAGATGAAACAACTATTAGGAATTTTAACAAAATGACTTGTACTTTGATCCCTTACCATCATCATTTCTCAAATTTAATCCTTCTTTTTTTTTTTTCAAATTGAATCCGGCCACTATTTTAATTGAGCAATTTTTGTTTATCCGTTAACTTGGCATCCGCTATTTAACAAGAAATGCTAACACGACACTTTCACGCTAGCAATTCCATTATATATTGGACGTCAAGTTAACATATGAATCAAAATTACACAATTAAAATAGTGAAGTGATCAAATTTTTCAAAAGAAAAAATGGGAGGACCATACTTGAGAAGTGGCAATTGTAAGAAGACTAAAAAGTGAAATTTAAGACTAACAAAATCGAAGATAAACAATAAAAACAGCATTACGTCACTAACCAGTAGCTCCAATGATGTTAATCTATCCCGAGGATCCTTTTGGATGCTGTAATTAAACCAAGGAATGAACTTAATTAGAAATAAAACAAAACGGAACATGTTAAAAATTTAAAACAATTTTGTTGATACTGGGTTACATATAGCAAACAAATCAAACAGTAACTACAGCAGAAAACTAGACAACAGAAATAAAACAGGTACAAACTACATGCACAAACATTAGGACTTAGGTTTCAAAACTGCACAAACGTGCAAAAGATAATCAATGTGACATGTTTATTTGAACGTGTTAAAATTTATTTAATAAGCAAATTTCTCATACACTTATAAAGCTAAAAGTGCAACCAGGCAAGTGGTCAAAACACAAAAGTCAGGCAAGTGCCATGCTTTATATACACTTCAGCACTATATTGTTAGATTTCAACTTAAAACCAATTGATACTAAATGAAGTTACTCAACAGATCTATAAGCTACACCCCAAGAATTGAGAGGCGATATGGGACTTCCTAACACATTTATGTTTTCTACCTTTGTTGATTTTGAATCTAAGTAAAAAGAAATAAAAAATTACCAGGATGACACGAATGTACAGAACTCAGGGGAGAACTGATCGGGTGGAGCAGAAGGTGGGGGGCTTTCCACAATTGCTGCCAGAAGCTCATAAAAACTAGGCCAGCTTTGCTGATCTTCAGACTGTATATAAGGAAACCGTCCTATGGCACACTCAAGCACTACCATACCCAAACTCCAGATGTCACTGCTATAATCATAAGTACTCCCACTGATTCTTTCTGGCTAAACAAGGAAATCAACAAAACATACTAATATTAATCATCATAACAATTACCGTATGGTTGTAAACTCAAAAATCCAGAGAAAAAGAGGAGAAGGAGACTTAAATTTGATTAGAAACACGAAGCAGTTTCCGGTAATATGGAACAGGATTAAATAAGGAAAAGTTACACACCGACATGTAATTGTAAGTTCCAACAAATGTATCTCTTTGGCCCATTGAGCTTGCCAGCATAGCACTAACACCAAAATCAGTAATCTTCACCTCCCCTTTGTGATTAACTAACAGATTGGATGGTTTAATGTCCCTGTGTATTACATGCCTTTCATTGTGCAGGTAAACAA